>NC_058122.1:17560416-17872500 GCF_914725855.1 Thunnus albacares
ACTAATTTAAAGTTAAACTCAATTAAAGTTAAACTTTCCTTATAAGAAAGCAGTTGTCGTATTATCTTTAGTTTTTATGTAACTTGTGTTGTTGAAAGTTAACCCAGTTCTCTCCGCTCTGTCTCGGTCTGGATTCTTAAAGTGTCAGTGGTAATCTAATGCTACAGTCCAGCAGTGTATCTCCTTTCAGCAGTCAGCCAGGCACAGCTCATCTCTATCATCTCTACCATTCTAGTCTATCTCCTTCAGACTGCCATGGGTGCATCAATTATTTCTTACTGAATGTTTTCAAGGTGGCTCTGTTTACACGGTCTTTATGCACATTCATGAGAGAAAGTGCACGCGCTGTTCACAATGTCAATGAGGGGTCTAACTCCTTCCAACCAACCACATATTAAACATGTGTTCCATTTTATCAGCATGTGTAGAATTAAAGTCTGAAATGATAATTGCATGCCTTTTTTGAAAAAAAAAAAAGTAGGAGTCATCTCTTCTTGTGATGTAAGGAGGACAGATCTGTCAACATGATCTCCTGACTGGTTTGTTAACATGGTCTCACTGTTCCCTCTCACTAAACCAAGTTTGTGTCTTAGCCTACTGCCGAAATGTAACCCCTCCCTTTTCTCCTGTGGACATATGCATGATGTTGTAGCTAAGGTTTATAGCTTTTGCCCACAAAGTTATTGTCTGCTGCTTGGAAACAGTGTCTCTAACAACAGGGTAACACAACAATGAACTGCTTTAACAGCAGTTGGATGGGTGAAATGGTTTTTATTGCACTTTTTTTCTCACAAACTTTTTTTGAATTGTTGAAATAGTGAAATGTCTTTAAAATGTCCACACTGGTTGGATTTTCCCACTTTGAAATTCTTAAAATTTGTCTGCGTTTTTTCCTCTCATAAAACAGGTAAAACATGTCACAGGCAGGAATGCAAAACAAAAGACTCGGCTGTCAAGGATTTCTCAACCTTGACTTTACTGTAGACTGTTGCTTGGCAATGCATATAAAGGACACCAGCATGCCTATAAACTCTGACTTTTCCTTAAAATCAGGGAAGGAAATTGCACATCTGATCATGTCGTAAAACCATGTTGGAGACATGAATGATGAAAGATGAATATTATTAATAGATTAACGAAATTGTACATTTGTTGTGGATTGATGGTACACTGAAATAGTCCAGATTACTTTGATTAGTAAGACAAAGCTACTTCACACAATCCATTGCATGACTGGTGGATAGGCTGCTTGACTGTGTTGAAGTTGGATATATCTTTCAAAGATTTTCCATCAAATGTCTCTTCACCATCCTCTCTTGGCACTTTATAATCCAGACTTCTATATCATTGTGCTATGCCAACAAAATCCAGGGTAAGGTTGCAGCCACCAGGGCGAGTAGAGTAAATGCTGACAGCAAAACAAGCAGGCATCGCGCAGTTGTGCAAACCCTGCGCACTCGCCTGCGCCGGGGTTGAACCACAGTCATCACAACGTCGAACGCATCATTTTCAGCCATGGGTCGCCCTTCAGCGCTTATGATGAAGATCTGAGATGTATTGTGGCTGGGGCTGATCAACCTCTGTCGACGGGCTCGCTCAGAGACCCCCCTAAAGCATCGAGCGATCCAATTAACGCTCCTCGGTAAACTGTCCCTGGAGGCGCGCCGTGCGCTCTGGAGCTGTCCCAGTGGCAGAGGGAGAGGCACCTCCAGAGTCTGCCCCTCATTTGAATCCTTGTCCGCCGTGGGGGTCACCAGCGCTTCCTTTTGTTTCTTGATGAATGTAAGATGTCGGCAGATAGGGCAAATGATAGTGTCTCTTATGTTCCCATCCCTGTTGACGCTGACCAGCGTTTTGACCAGGCAGTCGTGGCAGAATACATGTCCGCAGCTCAGAGTCCTTTCAGTGCCCGACAGACACTCATAGCACACCGGACACTCTCGTGCGTCCTCCTGCTTATCTTCCTTGTAAAATGCCATAGAAGAAAAAAAAATTGAATGATCGCCTAACAAAATAATTTAGAAGTAGACTCCTTGGTAAATGAGTTCTTTTTCCCTAAGCGCATGCCTTTCTTTACTTTTGGCTGTGGGTGGAGGCGAGAGCGGCACCTTGTAAAACAGGGCCTGCCACCTGTGGCTGCAGTGACTTGACTGATTGGGTCCCCTGAACGCATTATTGGCAGTTCAAGTGGCCTAGCAGGTTCACATGACATGCTCTTCAAATGAGGCACATATTCTTTAAAGACTGTCAAGATTAGCACACCTGACTAATTTGTAGGCTAATGTTTTTCAAAGCTGCAGCTTAATGTACTGACGACAAAGTAGCCTAATAATAATTTCAAAAGTGTTATAGGCCTATATTTCTTAGGTTTTGGTTCAGTGTCTTCTCTTAATTTCTTAAATTTCTTATGTGGCAATTAGCTTCTATTATAATATATTCTGTTGCCAATGTCCATCTCCAACTGTAAACCTATATACTGAAAATTTAGTGGAGAATTTAGTGGTGAAAACATTTAAGAAACCAAAAGACACCATCTCTGCACAGTTCACCGCTAATATTGGCCAAAAAGGCTATAACAGCAAAAACATATCATAGACAGAACATAAATTAATTAATTAATAAACTATAAGCCTATTGGATACCATCAGCACAAATGTAAAACCATTTAAGGTATGAAATGTTTTTTCTTGATGTTCCCATGTCCATGTGTGGTGGTTTATTGTCTGGTAGCCACATGCCACCTTGTGGTCACTGCAGTGAAAACTATGCAATCTACAGCCAAAGGAAGGTGCGGCTGATTGCAATGGATCTGATCTTATTGTAGCCCCGCCCAGTTCTGATGATAATGCGAATGACGTCAGCACGTACGTACATGTCGGGATTTACGTCGGTTCCGGGAGACGCGTTGGCAATTTCCTAAACACAGCTCGTACACTAGTATCCTCCGAGGCCAGGGAGAGAGGTGTATGTGTGTGTGTGTCTGTGTTAGATGTGACGCCGGCTGGAAGGCGACCTGCTGATTCAGAAAACAGTTGGAAACCGGTTTCAAATGAGCAGGTACTGAACCTTACATTGAAAATGTTTCGTCATGATGTGTTTAATGTTTGACCTGTTCGTGCAATGAGCCGTCGTGCTCTGCCGCGGCTGCTGTGTGATGACAGCTCGACCTCGGTTTAAATGTCGAGAGCTTTCCTCTTTGATTTTTTTGGCTCCCATGCTACATTGACTATACAGTTCACGTTTTGAGTCTTTGTGTGTGGCACTCTCTATTATCTTTAAACAGCTACTGTTACAGCTACTGTTTGGCATTAACCTCTACATATTGACAGCAGCGTTTAAATTAAGCTAACGTTAGCTACCTAAATAACACCCTGTCACTGTTCAGTTAAATCTGGCCTGACAAATGTTGAGAAATGAAATTTTCAGGGCTGCTTCAGTTTTTTATATCTTTTAAAATGTGTGCGTTGTCTATAAATTACATATTTTTTGTAATTTTTAATGCTTTAAAGGCTGCTAGTGTTGATTTTTGTTGTTCACTTTCATAACTTTCACAAACAGTATTATTATACTGAATCTCCTCTGTAATATAAGAGACCAAGATATGGGCCCAGGTTAAGGGAGCATTACCACCACACCCTGTAAAGATGCAGGTCTGATTATTATTAATATTGGAGCAAATCAATAAGGCTGCCAAGAGGCTACCTCACCCCTCTGTCAGGCCCCAGTATAAAAAAATGTGACTACATCAGTGTCCGCACTTGAACTCTTAGTAAGCACCTCGTCATCTGCAGCAAAAGAGGATGTAGAGACAATAATGTGGAAGAGGAAACTCTCTCTTCACTATCTTTGCCTGGCTGTAATTTCCAGATGGCTCCACAGTTAGTGAAGTGTCACCATCACCATGTCGGCCCACTATGGCTCCTGCCTGTCCTGGTATTGTTACAACAGACAAATAGTTCCAGGGGTCAAGCTGACACCACTCCAAAGGATGCTGAAATGAGAGATAACAGGAGTTGTCATTTGTTCTGGCAGAGTCTCAGCACTTGACCTGTTACATGATATAGCGTAACCCTTCTCTCCATCTCATTTTAAGTCATGTATTATGTTACAAGTACAGTGCCAGTCTGTCCTCATCTGTCCTGAATATGTAAAATATCTTTGGTAGAAATATCAGAACAGCATGAACGTCTATTAACCCATTTGATTTACGTGTCTTGTCAGTGGGCTGATAAACAGCTGTGTCTTTTTTTGTGAGTGGTGTTTCTCCTGTTTTGGTGAATCACCATAGAAACAAAACTCTCTTGTTTCCTGTCGCCCATGCCTTTTGGTGACCTACAGGGGATCAATAGAGAGCATCAGATCTCATTCAGGCCATTCAGCATCACAGCATATCAAGATCTGCTATGTTTGCTAGATTACCTGGAAATTAAGGTCTCTGTATATAATCAGAGGAAATATTTTGAGGTTTTTCTCTGAGAAGATTCAATGTCAATATGTTACATCAATAGGAGCTAGGGATCATTTCCCTTTCTCCACCCTTACAGTATTTTGGTCTCCAGTTTCCCTCGTGATTTCCTAAACAGTGGACAGACACGTGAGGGGCCTGTAGCGAGTAAATTCTTGATGACGCCATGTCTGAGGAATGTTTCAAGGGAAGAGCAGGCGATCCTGCCTCTGGCTCCATATCCCTCTGAGTCTGAACCGTCTTCTTCTTGGCTAGACAAATAACATCGTCGCTGAGGCCCACATTGAGCTGGTGAAATCAAAATATAATAATAGTGGCTTCAGTAACATATGCTGCTTTACTTCCTTATTTATGTAACCACATATTTACACGGACAGTTTAACAATAATCAAACTAAAGACTTAGATGTATGACCATAACTGCCTAAAACTGAGTGTAGTTTGTTTGACCCTTAGTCCAGCTATTGCTTCCTTTGCTACCTTCACTGGCTGTCCGACCTGTCTGCAGGAAATCCTTAAAAGCTCTGGGCACATTATGAATATTCCTGGAGCTACAGCAATGGGAGTGCTGTGGGCTGCAGCTGTATTTCCTCCCACACATAGAACACACACAGCGGCTTTTTGCAGATGTGTGTAATTATTTCTTAAAATCTGGCTAGTAGGTCCACATTGATCAGAGCGAGGCAGAGTGTAATAGCTCACCAGAAAAGAGGAACAACCGCCTAGTAAAGTGTTTATACTGCAAATAAGGTGGAAGATGGAACAACTTTTAACTCGGCTGTTTTATCAAAACTTCAGAACAAGGCTGGAACAGACAGCTTTGATCTGTCTTTCATTAGCCGTACTTAATGAACATGGGGTGCTGATAATGAATAAGTTATGTTGATGTCACATGAGTTGAGCTGTAAGGGGGTTAGAAATTGAATGAGGAGGAGGAGGCCCACTTTTACAGGCCACTAGGCACATATCATTGAGGCTGTTGAGTCATAGAAAGAACTCAATCAGTTTATCAAGCTTCAGCTTCTGAAGCGGAGGGCGATTTTCCCCATCAGAGGCTATGGCTGCAGTCACTGATTCACAAGTAACTAAATATGACATGACCTCAGAGCTGCAGGCCAACATGGCCGGGTCGATCTCACTTTTTAATCTTGATTTGTCTGGTGGTTCAGATTTGTGATAAGAAGGGAATGCACTACGCCTGATTCTACATGCCAAAAGATAGAAATACTGAAAGTGTTGCACCATGTATGAGTCACCTACAAGTTTATCATGGTTTCTTTTTTTACTTTACTTTGGCCTACTTTAAACCTCATTCAATGTGTTTCCTTCATTTTCAGTGTGCCCTGAAATGGACACAGAGATGATTCCCAAATTTTCGTCAAAGGATGAAGAAGTTGACTACTGGAAGTCCCAAGCCCTGAAATATAAGAAAAGGTAGGATTCAATTATCATATGACAAGATAACATGTCTGAATTTATTTGCTGTGGCAGCTGACCTGTATGACATAACCTGTTTACTCATGTTTAACATATTAACATCAGTTAATGACACACTAGATATTCTGCTTCATACTCAGCTTTTTGTACATGGAGAATATAACTGTTTGCTTACTAAGCTTGTTCTTATACATTGGGTTATGTAACAATGTGTCATAGTGTATTTTATGATCTTGCAAAAACCTTGAACCAAATACCAGATTGCAGCAGTATCCATAGATTCCCCCATTAGATAAACACACTGAAAAAACACTCAAAACTCTGAACTCGGAAAACTTTGTTTAAAAAGTTGTAGACACTCACTCTTACGTAACAGGCAAACGCTGAGTTGCTGAATTTGTGGTTTTGTCTGTAGTTATGAAAGAGGTGGTTACACAATTATTTTCACATTAAATTCAACCAAATCTTTGTGACATATTTGCGGATACTTCTCTGTTCAAAGTTTCAACACGGAAGGCTTCCCTCTCCTGTGTTTAGCCATATAAGGCAAATGACCAGACAAGCTTTTTGAAATCTGTACCCACAAACAGCTGTGGCTTACTCGGGGAGGAAATGACTACATCTTTGACTTCTTTAAGGGAAACCACAACTGATGTCGGGATAGGCAGTGGTTGTACTTGTGAGGGTCCTGTAAATCTTAGTTGAGCTAGGGTCCTCTGTATTTTCTATTTCTGGTGTTGGGGCCCCGGCCCCTCTCTCAGAGGAAGAGTGAAACTTCGCACAGAGGGTTAAAATCCCGGTGGTTTTCCAAGAAATTCCTGCTGTGGGTACACAAGTGGAAAAAACATCAACCCATGGAAAAATAGAGCCCAGTACATGGTAAGCCGTGGCTTGCCTCACACATGTTTTGGTGTGTACGTTTTCTCAGGATCACTGATACAGTGAACCATTCACAGTCACAGCATGCTGGATTTTATTAGTTATCTATTGAAAGTTATCTCTTTAAAGAGATATTTTTAAACTTACCTTTTTTATGTTTTTTCATGATTAGATTACGTGGACATCATACAGTTTATGATCATCACTAAAAGACTGAATAATGTGAAATGCTCTTTTGTTTTCACACATTAAAAGCTCATTTTCACACATTAAGTGTTATTTCATGCTTTTCTACTCCCTGAATAGAAAACTGATGGTAATTTTAAACCATGAAAAGCTGTAATGGTGAGGGAGGACTGTTAAACAGGGGAGTTATAGGGTCCAGCGTGCTGATGAGGCAGGCCTTGCAGCGTTGGTATGTGTGGAACGACTCGGCACAACAACTGATTCATGGATTCCAGTGCTGTGTAGAGCCACTGTGAGGCCATTATCCCAGCACAAGTCAGCTGATCACACAACGGTGTTAACCACAGTGTCATCATGTGTGTGCACCCTTGACCTGTGGAAAACGAGGGTCTGTTGAGATTACTTAAATTGAGAGATTACTACCATAGATGTCCGTTTTCCCTCCTATTCTACATTAACATGATTACTCAGATCCACATACACATGTCAGAACTCGGTACCAGTTTTTACATGCTTCCTGTTTTTGAGCCCATATCCTCATCCTGTTTCTGTGCTTTCTCATTTTTCTCTCTTCACCCCTGACCTTCAACCTCTTCCACAGCTGAGGACACATGACAGCAGGCCTGTTTTTCTGAGCTACTTCTGAACCACCTACTGTCACAGTTCAGCTGTCTGTTTAGAGCTGTATATTTAGAATGCTTAACTCGACAATGCTGAGCCTCACACTGTTTCCTGTTTGGCAGAGGCTGGATTGAAGGTTAAAAATCTACAAATATCTGACTGGCTTTTCATGCAGGTTTATTTCTGACCATGGGGGATAAAGCTACTAGAACATGCCAGAGCCTGGCTCATCTTACAGGACAAAAGCCAGGCAGTTTTCTAGAGCTCTGGCCCGGGGTCATTCAGCCAGTCAGCTCCACAGAGCTGAATGGTGGACAGTGAACAGGGTAGCCGGTAATTGACAATGATTGTTTCTGTCTCTCCCCACTGTGTGTGTGTTTGTACCATCCAGCTGCCATGACGCCCAGGAGGAGCTGCAGGAGTTCCAGGAAGGGAGCCGAGAGCTGGAAGCTGAGTTGGAGGCACAGCTCGGCCAGGCTGAACACCGCCTACGAGACCTGCAAAGCGAGAATGAGAGGCTGAAGAACGAGATGTCCAACCTCAAGGTAACTAGGCCTGGTGACTTGCCATGTAGGTTTGGGTTGCTTGGTCTGAGGGTTATACCACTAATTGTGATTACCTAAGACCTTATCTGATCCTGAGGACAAAGTCCAATGTCTCATATGTATGTTGGGTGTTGCTCGTAGGTAATCCTCCAGCACTCCTTAATTGGATGTCAGGATAAAGAGGAAGAAAATAGAAAACTGGGAGGACAAGTCTGGTTCTTAATCACAGCAAGCATGAACAGTAGTCTGATTTTTTTCAGTGCACTTCTTTGATGATCGTGTCCTATTAAGTAAACATTCAGGATTTTACTGTAGCCACTGTGTACAAGACAGAAGAGTATTGTTATTTTTCACATGGCCCAACATGCAAGTTTGCTTGTTGTAGCTAATGTGTAAATGATCAAAAGGGATCATGAATGGTGCTTTCCTGTCTTTATGCCTTAGGGGCCACTAACTGTATCTGAAGTACCTTGTGGCAAATGGACCTCAGGGCCTCCCCCAGGGAACAAAGAGGCTCTTTTAAAAGGCCCTTTGAAAATGAAATAATTTGGAAGGACATCTTGGCTAGCTGTCTTATGATTCTTCCGGTTTCTCCTGCTGTTGCAAATAACTGTTTTATTGTACATGAAATGGCAAATGGTACTTTCACACTGCATGCCTCACCAAAATAAAATTAAAACAGATTTTTTTTTTCTAGAACAATAGGTCTCTTTGATGTCCTTGTTTCTCTACATTCATTCCTTTCTCCTCTTCACTCTATCCATCACTTATCAGGAGAAGCTGGAGCAACAGTATGCCCAGAGTTATAAACAGATATCTATGCTCGAGGATGACCTGGGCCAGACGCGCAGCATCAAGGAGCAGCTCCACAAATACGTCCGGGAGCTCGAGCAGGCCAACGATGACCTGGAGAGAGCCAAAAGGTCCGACTGATATTTTGGTCGATATACCCAAAACATACAGTACAATCAAAAGCACAACAACTTTCATTCTACCATTTTTAAATGAGACTAGAGCTCACAGTAGATGTTTGCATTCCTTTGATTTATAAGGCATATCTGCGCTCAAGGATAAGATGAGTAACTGTTATTGTCAAGATAAAATTTTACCTCAAGCATTTGCGATTGATTTTTTTTTGGTGATAGTAATCAACATAAAATATATTAACAGTTGTTTTCCTCTACCTCTGTGTGCAGGGCAACAATAGTGTCTCTTGAGGACTTTGAGGGCCGTTTGAACCAGGCCATTGAGAGAAATGCCTTCCTGGAGAGCGAGCTAGATGAGAAGGAATCTCTTCTTGTATCTGTGCAGCGGCTGAAAGATGAAGCACGAGGTATGACAGAAACAAAGCACAGAATAACTAAAAAAAAAAATGCTGTTTTTCAGGAAGTATTTCATCAGTGTAAGCGTTGGTGGATGAGTATGTCATGAGTTTGACTCTGTCCTCTGCAGACCTCAGACAAGAGCTGGCAGTACGGGAGAGAACTACAGACAGGATGTCAGCACCCAGCTCACCCACCTTAGACATTGATAAGATGGATTCAGCAGTGCAGGCGTCTTTATCTCTCCCAGCCACACCTGTAGGGAAGAGCATAGAGCACCCGTTCATCAGCCCAAAAGGTCAGGATTAATGTCACTCTTATTTGCACACTAGAGATGGGAAATCCACTTATATGTGAACTAACACTGGCTTGTGTCCTCCAGCATTAACCAACGGCTGTGGCAACTCATCCCTCACTCCTTCTGCTAGAATCTCAGCTCTCAACATTGTTGGTGATCTTCTCAGAAAAGTCGGGGTAGGTATTATTCCTTTTAACCAAATACATTTACTCCTTTTGTGTCTTTAAAACTCAACAACAGTGCCTCAAAATGCTGAGTAGGTTGCAGAACACTGAGGAACAATGTGTCCTGATTCCACAGGACAAACAGAAAAATGTTTATGATGAGGCTAAATACAGATTGTATTTCCTGCTTTGTCACTAGGCTTTGGAGTCCAAACTCGCCGCCTGTAGGAACTTTGCCAAAGACCAAGCAGCAAGAAAAAACTACACCACTGACAATGGCACACTCATCAACAGCAACGCCACCAAGTTCTCTCACACTCTGCATACCACGTACTTTGACAAAACGTGAGTCTAGGCATATAGTTTTGTTCTTCCCTTGCCACGTTTTCCTCTTACTCGGTATAACAAACAGATGTGCATAAAAAGGGACACCACAGCCAAATGTGCAGAAAATAATCAGTGTATTATACCTGGTGTTACCGTGTTTTCTAATATTGTGCATGTGGAACTGCAGGACTGTTAATGGATTGGACCCCAGCTCCTTGACCTCCATGGCATCATCCAGAGCCGTGTCTCCACCAGGCATGCTGCCTCTGAGTGTGTGAGGCGCCCCCACGTCATACACACCTCTACTAAAACAACTATCCACCCAACACAAAGTGGGAACACAGAGGACACTTGAAAGACCATTACATTGTGTGTGTGTGTGTGTGTGTGTGTGTGTTTGTGTGAAAGAGAGAGAGAGAGAGTGAGAGGACGTTTGAAAGGAACATATGCGTGTGTTTGCCTGGGAGTGTGCATTTTTGAACTTGATGTGTGCAAGAGAGGCTCGACTATACGATTATTATGCCTCCAGATTGCAGCTCTAAATGCATTTGTGAGTAGGTGCACAGTCATCTGTGCATATGCTCCTACCACATACTTGCATGTGCCTAAAGCTGTGCTGTATCGTGCTTGTATGAGTGTCATCGCAAACGTGTTGCTCTTCTAGAAGTCGACTTTTGAAGTGGCAAAGTTATACAAGTCCCACTGTTCATCTGAGAGCTACTATCCCTGACAAAAGGTCCTTAACAGACCTCAGCTTCCTCTGAACCTTCTTTTTCTTCTGTACTTTCACTTTAATTGCACAGTTTAACTAATTTCAATTCAGAATGTATTACATTTAAAAAGGGATATGTTCATATTAACTAATTTATCTCACAGTATGCTTTAAAATGCAACATTTCCTGTTTGCTATTTTTTCGCATGTGTGCATACGTAATGTGGGGTTGGAGAGGTATGGCTGGACCCCATATTTACAAGAATGACTGAAGTGAATGTTGATCGTTCAAAGCCATGTAGCCATAGCGCAGCCGTTCCTCTTGTTACTGGCTACTAGCTGTAATTCATTTGGAAGTAGTCTCCATGTTAAAGCTTGGATATATCAGCTGGTTCTGTCCTCTGGGGTTAAACCTGCACTTAAACAAATAGCTCCTCACAGGTGTCGAGTGTTTGGATATCCATGGACTTTTCGAGGGAACAGTTTTGCCTTTTTTAAATGTTAAATGTTGTTTTTTTTTTTTTAAGTCTTGTGACAGGCTCATTTACCTCATTCTGATATGTTGGCATTTATTCACAGTTGATTCATAATATGAGAGAGAGAGTGAATCTGGGTCTACAAAACTCTAACCAACACAAAAGGATGAACACAGGAGAACAAAACAGTAAAAGCTGAAATAAGGATCCATTTTGAGACTGTCTGTAACTGGTAACTTTGGCTGGTGTATGTAAATTTATGGTCTGCTGAGGCCTTTGTGTCAAGCAGCACATTTTGCTAATTATTGTTATTGTGTGACTCTTGGATTTTTAGCTGGTTTGGTATTGGCTCTGCATCCATTTTACATCCCAAAATTGTGTCTGAATCCATTTTGCCCACGTATCGCTCCCTGTCACAGATCTTTGCTCATTCTTCAGTGTCTCTTATTTGACATACAGGAGCATAATTTGATGCATTTAGTATTCATTGTTATTTAATTATATAAGATGTTATTTTGGGCACTATGAGAGCCTGTTACTAAAATGTGTTCGACAGTCAGTGTACATAACTTGTAAGGATGGTAATTTTGCTTACCACATTTGTACATATTGACATTTGGCATTATAAGGTCCTATTTATTTCAGAATCCGTATGGCATGTGTTCAAATAATGAGTTTTGCTATCATACAGTGGTTAAAGCCATTGTATTATGATACCAAATTGTTTGTCAAAATTGTTTAAGTAAATAAAGATTGAGATGACAAATATGCTGTGTAGTCTCTTACATGAACTGCTGATGATATAGTTTGACTTTTTTTTTTTTTTTCTTTCAGTCAAATCTCATGGCCTTCATCGGTGGATGGAGTTTACTCCATGTTAATGTCTAAACTAGAAAATTTTTAAGAAGTGGAATTTTTGGTCAAACTATTCTAAGGTCAATAATGACTCTTCAAACCCAAAGATGATAGAGGGTCACTTTATTTTTATGTAAACATTTACACAAAGTTATAAGGAGTGAAGTATTTGTTTTGTCATACATCTGAAGTAAAAGAAAAGTGCAGACGATTCAGCAGCCGATCAGTTATATTGTCCCATTTCAGCTCTTGGTAAAGAAATCTTTACTTTCCACTGCTCAGGTTCTGGCTTTCCTAGTACAGTAGGTGCATTTAAAATCCATCATTCCACAAAATTAAAGGCCCAATTTCTTCTCCATTGCTTCCTTTAATTTGTTCTTCTTGATCTAGAAAAAGACAAAATAGCAGCCATCTCAGTTCCAGTTTACATTAATCAAACATAAGTCATAACAGTCATGTCGATAGTTTAGATATATTGGTGTTGAGCAGAATTATCCTACCTTTCCAGATGCAGTCAGGGGGTAGCTGTCTACAAAGATCACATAGTGAGGGATCTTGAAGTGAGAAATCTAGGAAAAAAATAAAATAAAAGTCAGTTCACACAAACTGCTCTCTGAGTTTGGGTATGTTGAGCTTTTGGACATTTTCTCTGTCACCTATTCTCACCTGGCCTTTGCAGAATGCTTTTATCTCCTCTGCACTGGAGGTTTGGCCCTCCTTCAGCCTGATGCAGGCACACACCTGCTCACCAAGCCTCTCATCTTTCACTCCAACCACCTGGGAAACAGACAGAAATAGAACATCTAGAATGAAGATTTACCACTGCAGCTCATTAATATGCCATGAATTACTGTGTATTCTCATGAAATGCATGTATTTTACAACAAAGGTTCAGGTTGCCTCCTTTCTGACAACTGCTTTGAGACACCTTATAAGTGTCTTTGCTGCCCTCCAGTGGCTCTGAGTCTCACCTGCACCTCCTGCACTTTGGGATGTGTGAAGAGAAACTGCTCTATCTCAGCAGGGTAGATGTTCTCCCCTCCTCGGATGATCATGTCTTTTATACGTCCTTCAATGCGACAGTATCCCAAATTGTTCAGACTGGCTGTGTCCCTGTGTACAGAAAAATCACACAACATGCATTATGTGTACATCAATCCCTGCCCTCCCTACCTATCTACCTATACACATAGTGCATACAGTATCTTACCCAGTCCTGTACCAGCGGTCTTGGGAGACAGCCTCTCTGGTTTTGTCAGGATCATCCCAGTACCCATGCATCACACAACTGCCTCTGATCATCAGCTCTCCTGAGGCCCCCAAAGGGACCATCTCCCCTGT
This sequence comes from Thunnus albacares, assembly GCF_914725855.1. Classification (NCBI taxonomy): domain Eukaryota; kingdom Metazoa; phylum Chordata; class Actinopteri; order Scombriformes; family Scombridae; genus Thunnus; species Thunnus albacares. Next base: position 17,574,044 of record NC_058122.1, read on the forward strand.
AGCGGGCTCAACCACTTTAGCCTACAGTAACACAGTCAAACTTTAAATCAAAGTGTTGTCATGGTGACATGTAGACAAAGCTGGTATGAAAAATAAGGCATACTTCAGTGTGGGGCATGATACATCCAACAGTATTTATCTTCAGCTCCTCAATGTCTTGTGGGAATCCCAAAAATGTAATAGGGCTATTCTCAGTGGTTCCGTAACATATCTGTAAAAACATTATAATTTTATTTGCTGTAGAATCTAATAATATATTTCTTAGTACAGCATTATTTGTAAAGGCAAAGGATATATAACTGCTCACCGTTATCTCTTTCATATTCATGTTTGTTTTCAGTTTTCTTATAATCTCAGCAGGGCACGGAGAACCTCCCATGATCCCTACAGCACAACAACACAAAGACAGGGATGCCTCAAATACTGACTAAACACTGCACCAAGTTCAGTACAATATATTTATTATATTTTAGTCTTAAATATTCTCACCAGCTTCAACTGATGACATATCATACTTGTGTAACTCCTGTTGGTTAACCATGTCGGTGAACATTGTGGGAGTGCCGTACACGATATTGCACCTCAAATAAAAAAAGATCCAGTCAATTAAAGTGCATAATATTGTATATTTGAAACTCATTTTGGTGCCCTACTTTTCATTCTGAATGGCTTCTAGGTTGGCTCGGCTGTCATAGCCAATGGAAGGGAAGACCAGTGTGATGCCATGCACTGCCATACTCATTCCTCCAAGCACAGAGCCGAAGCAGTGGTACATAGGTACAGGTACACACACCCGTACCTGAGGCTGACAGGAATATGAAAAAATAAGATTACCTTAATTTTACTGGTTTGTTTTCTTTAAATCAAGAGAGAAAGATGGACTTACTCTCAATCCATAACCCATTCGGAGACCCAGGAAGTAGGCATTATTTACAATATTGTGGTGAGAAAGAGTGGCTCCCTTTGGACTCCCAGTAGTCCCCTGGAACAAATAAACAAGCAACATGACTCGATCTGAATCAACATTGCATCATAATGCCACTAAAAGTAATAGAATGTGTGCCAATGTGACAGGTGCAATACTGAAGGTTACTGATGTGAACTGAATGTTGATGGGTTCATCAAACGACATCTTGCTCTGCAGGTCCATCAGTTCTTTGTGGTGCCGACTCTCCCCTGCTTGAATCACATCCTCTACATGGAGCATCCCTGGCTGTCTGCTATCTGTTACAATCACCATGCGCAGGTCTGGCACCCTGGCAGGCAGAAAATAGGATCTTTATATCCTATCCAAAAAGCGTGAGTTGTGTGTCCTTTAAGCAATAATTACTGCCTCTTACTCTCATAATAGAGGAAAAACATGTATAATCAGAGTATTATCTGAAAATTTGATATTTTAGATGGCTCAGTCATACCTGGAGCTCTTGATGGCGCCCACTGGTGTGGTGTCGATCTCTGGGCAGATCTCTCTCAGCATCTCACAGAAGTTTTGGGTTTTAAAGCGGGTAGGGCAGACCACTGCTTTACACTGGACCTGCACATGATATATTAGTTTTGTTGACTATATAGTTTTTCATGTGTGTGTGTAAGGATTATTTTTCTATGTTATCCTCAGCCACCAGTTGTCTAGATTGATATGCTTTTTGGATTTTACTTTAGTTCTGTTGTACAGTTCAGTTATGCAAGTTGACTAATGCACTGTGGCCCCAAGTCTCACCTTCTTTAGAGTGAACTCCACTTCCTTCACCTGATAGGCCGGGTTCAGTGACACCTACAAGGACAGTGTAAAGTCAACACCATTTATCCTAACCACATAGTTGTCATATGGCCTTACACACCATATTACATCATGCTGCATGGAGATTTCTATCATAAGGTAAATATAAGGGTTCGATGTCCTGCTCACTGACACTAGCCAGCTGGTTGGTTGCACAGGTGCTTAGATCCATCCAGTCGGCCAACTGTCTGTTTAACCAGTCCTACTGCACGTGTAATTTTAAGGTTGAACACCAAATAACATGAGCTTCTTAACTAACCAGTATAATTCCAGCCTTGGCTGAAGCAAACTGGAAAAGGATCCATTCATATGTGTTGGGTCCCCAAACTCCCAGTCGTTCACCTCGCTTCAGGCCCAGAGCAAGGAGACCTGCAGCCACCTTGTCAACCTGCACCAAAATGAACATCACCAAAACATTAAACAATCCTCATCTCCAGTAGTATAAATCATGGCATTCTACAATATAACTTTCTAGCTTTTTCGTTCTATCATTAGAGCTAGAAAGATATTTTTTCCACTGTATAATTCCAATGATTTAGAGAAGCTTGTTAATAATTTCTGCTAAAGAGAACGTTATGTCCAGGCATACCACACATGATTTCACCAGGTGTCAAAGGGTAAAACTAATGTATTACCCTACACAGCTAAAAGTCCCCTGTGGGACACAACTGAGGAGCAACATTTTACAAGCAAGTTGTTTGTTCAAAGGTCTAAGTTTCAGTTTTGCAAATGTTTTATGGGGAAGGAAGTGTGCTCAACACATTTGTCAGACCTCAAGGATACACAGTTTTGTTTGTTTACAAGAAAACTCCACATGGCATCTTTAACGCTGAAATGGAAAGTACAAGCTGGTTCATTTTGGCAGTGATTTGATCTCACTAATTAGCTCCCACCCTTTGTCTCTTGAAATAGGAAACTGCAGTGTTTGGTTAAAAAATTAAAAACCTAGAGACTCTTGACTCTCAGCCACAGTATATACTGTATTCTATCTAAAATCATTTCAGTTTTCCTGGACAAGAGTTAAAGGGTTGATAGATCCTTGAAAGCTTGTGAAAGCAGAAACTAAAGGCTCAAAATTGGAGACTCACATCTTGCTGAAACTGTGCAAAGGTTTTCCGAACACCGTCCTGCAGGAAGGCCACAGCCTCACGGTCAGGCCAGCGCTGGGCAGCAGAGTCCAGGCTCTGACCTACAGTCATGGGGAGCAGAGAGAAGGAGGAGGTGCCGTGGACGTAGCTGCTGGTCAGAAATGGTTTGTGAGGAGGACTGTCCACATGGAGTGACCTGGAATACAGAGAACAATATTCAGCTAAATGTAGTTCTGTTAAATATAGTACATGAGCATTCTCATTTACTGCAGCTTTAAAGATTTTGAAGATAATTCCCATTGATAATTCACAATTACTCTGTGTCACAGAATATGTGAGGCCGGTGAACCTGAAATAAGACTTAAGGATAAGAGATAAAAACATCCACCATGCCAAGACAATCAGGCTCACTCCCAGTCTTAATGGCCAAGAAAAATCAGAGATTAAGCTGACTAATGCTAGCAAAAACATGATTTTGAAAAGCCATTGTTTGCATGCATTGAAAAACATGAACCTTAAAGCCAAAAAATTACATGGAAAAACACTGAGTTCAAATTATTGACAGACAGAATAGTCATAGTTAGCCATTGAATTAATGTGCACTAAAATGACCTGGCGACTGCTTTTTAAAATTCTTTGAAGTATGTTTTTTTGTCAGCTAGAATTTCAGAACTTTTTTGCAGTTTAATAATCATAATCATTGATAAATAACTCAAATATTGTTGTTACTGGGAGTTAATAACTATCCACTATCCAATTTTCTGGCCATTAATGATCAATGGTAAATGGTCACTTTGGAAAACCACTACAAAGACCATAGTTTTGGAAGATGTTATCTCTATAAATCCATTCTTTAAGCTTCTTAATCATTGCTGGAGAGCATCAGTAAATACTAACATTCCAACATACAGCAAATGACAAATGCATTTATTTGTATAGAATTCCCACAGGCCTTTGAGGGTCCCAAAACATAAACTTACCGACACCACTGGAGCCAACTTGTGCTGCATGATTTCCATGTCTTGCTGCGTTGAAGTCCATCCACAGATCTGAGACTGTGAACACAGGACCTTAGCCATGAGGAAGAAATCAATGCTGACATTGGTCTGCAGAATAACACAGTCAATCTGTTTCAACTGGATCTAAATATAATCTGAATATACAGTACTTGGTTAGACGATACTGAGTCTGAACAGGCCCAGAGTGGGAAAATATGTGGTTTGTGACTTTATCACTGTGTAGGTAATCTTTAACTTCGACACACCCTCATTGGCTGAAAGATAAGCTATTTTGCCATTCAAGCTCATTTCAGCAGGTTTTTCAAGAAAATAGTATTATTCAATATTAATCAACAGTATATTGAGTTCAAATGTAGTTTTTATAGCAAAAATACACATTTTCTTCAATTTGTCAGTTTAATTAAATACATTTTATAGAGTAAATGCTGTACTATACCATTAGTCTGGTCTTACAGTTTTAAATATGTGTTGAAAGGTTATAGATTAATAGGTTTAATAGGTTTAATTGTTTTAAATGTATTCTCCTCCCTGATTTTCATGTCTTAAAAATGAATGTGTCTGCACTGAAACAGCAAGAGGCATGATGCTAATAACAAACAAGAGCCATAAAAAAGCTGGCCCTTCACTTCAATATATCAATTAAAGCATGACATTGCAGCCCACGGCCCTTCATCAGATGGCTGAGAAATTAATACAAAAATACTGCAGAGATAAACAGAGCAGGACACACGAGCCAAAGAATAATGCATCACCCAGGTCAGACTAACATTATTTTTGGTGGATTATATTATATTATGTGTGTATTATATTTCAATGGCAAGCAAAACAACAAAAGCATTTGTCCCAAATCTACAAGCTGCAGTAGGAACAAAATAACAGAAATAATCAAGTAATACTTGCAAGTTGTAATTGTCTTCTTTTATTCTTTTTGAAAAGGTATTAATATATTTTTTGTAATAATCGGCCGATATATTCAAAAGTCAAGTGGATTTGAAACTATTTTTTAATGAAAATATCATCATTTTACAAATACCTAACATGCAGAAGTTTAAAAAGGAGTCAAGGCATTTGCTTACTTTCCTCAACATACAAAGGACCTGTCTCATGGAGCATATGCAGCAATTTTTTTCAACAGATATGACAATAATAGGTAAATACTGACGGTTTGGAGATTTGCAAACGTTTACATACTGGACAAAATGCTGTTTAGAGTGATTGTAGCTTCACATGATAGAGCGTGCATTGCCCCCTACAGGTCACATATTAAGAAATGAGATCAGAACCAGAACACCCCTTATTACTATACTATAACAGGTTTTTTTGTTTTTTTTTATTAAAATACAAACCGAATATTCCAAATGTAAAACGCTGAGTAAGTTCAGAAATAATGTACACTTTGTTTAAAATACGAACATTTTATATATAACATGAAACTTGTTCATTTAAAATGACACTAATGTCATACACAGAAAAAACAAAATTAATGCATTTACAATGTAGAGTAATAATATAAAAGTAATAACACTTTAAAAGAATTGACACATTAGTCAACACTACGGAGCTCTACTTCATCTTTTACCATCAAAAACATTATTACAAAATGGTGAATACAAACTCCAAACAGTTGTTGGTAATTCATTTACTTCAATACATTCATCAGACAATCAAAGGCCTCTGAGAGCATGGCGAAATGTAAGTGTGACTTCTTAGAAAACCAAATTCAGATTCAAAATCTCAGCCCCAAGCTTTTATCAATAACAAATGTGTATATTTATATCACACACTGGTAACATACAATGTGTTTTCTGATTTTCTTCCTTTTGAGGCTACATGGCTGCACTGACAATCAGGGGCCAGGATTACAATAGGTTTCTGATAGAGATCTGATGGCGTCTTCATGCTCTTCTTCTTCTTCTCTGCTTCTCTCTTACCGTCCAGGAAGTAGAAGAACCCCATGAGAAAGACACTGGCAGAGGACACACACACGCTGCACGCATAGAAGACATACGAATACTGGCCTGTGCTGTCCACCAATACGCCTGAGAAATGCAAAAGGAGAATCAAAGGATGAATGGATGTAAAACTGATGACTTATACTTAACTGGTATTTTTACATTGTTATCTTCCCACCAATTCACAAATACTAATGAAGTTCACTGAGTTGGGAACATTTTGAGACATTGCGAGGGGGAAAAATGTAAGTTTCTTTCAAAAGCCTCTGCCTGTTAGATGTAATACAAAAGTTCAATGTTAAGTTATAGCAGGAAGACTGCTCGGCTGTAAAATATCATGCATTTGACTTATCGTTTGCCTTTAGGACTGAATGGAGCCTCTGTCACTGGAGATAGTACAAAGAATGGCACAATAGCATATTCAGACATGTATCTGTAGTAGTACCTGGCAGTGGCAAAATATTACCATCCATTAGAGCTGTTTGTACCAGATGGTGATATGATACCATAGTGAGTCTAAAATATTTTTTTAAATCTTTTTGACCTGACATGGGCATGAAACTAACACTGAAAGTACACTGCTAAATGGAGAAGTGTCAAATATGAACAGGATGTTTTTCTTTTTGTGTTCCTCTATGAAATCATCAAAAATCTCTTGTGTTACATTTGAAATGATCTAGTTCTAGTTAGTTAGTTAGTTAGTTACAGTATATTCTGTAAGATAAGGATGAAATGTTTCACTTATTTTGGTATGGCTTTAATGAAGTCAGTATGCACATGCAACTTGATTCTCCGGTTGAAGTAGCATTTTTAGTAGTACTTTTAAGTCAGTCAGAAACCATTAACCATACTGTAAGTGCATTTGTTCTGTGTGTTTTTGCAGATAAAACAAGCTACTTCACACTTATGGATTTACTCTCAGTGTATCTAAGGATTATGGCAACAGACTGGATGGACTATGTTCAAATCCTCCCTACTTTTTATCACTTCTGTTCATTCATTGTTTAAATTTAACCTGTAAGTGTCCATTTTGTAAATTAAAAAAAAATAGTACTAATAATGTTAGAGTGCAACTAAGTTTCTCATTATTGTATGACCACAACCTGATTTCTGTAATGCAGAGTGCTTACTACTCATCTGTGGCAGTAACTGATCTTCATCTCATCTTTTTTTTACAATTGCATAAGCAAAATTTTACAATTGCATAAGCAAAATTTTGAAAACTGGACCCATTTTGTCAAAACACTACACGCAATTCACACAACCACACACACAAGTAGCAGAACACCTCAGTTCTTTTGCAAAATGAAACACTTCACTCAAAACTATATTATACTATTTTGTCACTATCTGGCTCACATGGTTCATACAATCTGATTCTGTTCAAACCAGTTACACACTTTCTACTTTTCTAACAATATAGTCTGGGTTTGAGTTTTTTCAGAGATATTGTTAGAGTAAAGTACATGAATATATTGACCAAACACAACACACAAGACCAGTACTGCACACTGATGAAAATATTTATTTCTCTCCACATTGTAAAATCAGTCAATACATCCATTTCCAAAGGTTGCATTTTGCACTGAAAATCAGTACAGAACATATTCTAAATATAATATAGTACATAAACACAGTAAAAACATTTGTGGAGACAGAAAAGAAAGCATGAATTTAAAAAAAAACCCTAAGCATCATCTCTTCACCTAGCTGGATCTGGTCATAGCACTTCGTCCACATCACAGGCTATGTCCTCTCTTGCGAGACAGCGAGGGAAGAATCTTCTTGAATGACAGACCCTGCATCAATGTGGTCGCAGACCTCCTCCATAGCTTAAATGATTGGTATCCTAACATAAGGCTGGAGATTAAACCTTCCACTACCATGCTGAAAAAAAACTCCTCAATGGGGTTAAAGAAGGGAGAGTGGATGCTGATGAAACCAGTTTTGGACCAGAGCAGATCAGTGGAAAGATACATTGTCCCAGATGACAATATTTTATCTGCTCTGCATCCATTTGGTCTTCTGCTGTGACAATGTTGCGTAGTCTGTCTAAAAATTTGAGTATGTGGGCCGTGTTGTAAGGACTTAAGTTGGCATGGCGGTGGAGGACCCCATTCTGCGTGATTGCAACACACATTGTGATGTTACCAACACGTTGGCCCGGGACATTCAAAATAGCTCAGTGGCCAATGATATTTCTCTCTGGTCGTCTTACTTTTGTCAGGTTAAACCCAGCCTCATCTTTGGAGATTAATTCATGCAGGATCGCATTAACATCCATTGCCAAAACTCTCTGAAAAAAGACAACATTGTGTTGTTCAATGTAGGCCTACAATAAATTTACATGCAAAAAGGTTCTGTGTGCTGTGCACAATACTGAAGAGGACATTACTTACCTCCACATATTCATGCCGCGGGTCTTTTATTCTCAGAATTTCTTTCAAATGGCACTCAGTAGAGATGTTTCTGTATGTGATGTTTTTAAGGATTCGCCTCAGAGCTAATAGAGAGACCTGATGGACACTATTGAAAACTGTGTGGTCACTGAGGATGTTTGTTTGAATTTCTCTGAGGCGTATCGCATTATTGGCCAAAACCATGTTCACAATAGCTCTTTCTTGTTCATCTGAGAATATGGGCCCCCTTCATCTTTGACGTTCTCCACCCTAAATCCTATGTAAACCAATGAAAATACATGTAATCATGTGCCGTCCTCCCTAAGGGCCACAGCGAGGACACTTGGCTGGAACTGAAAAGCAAGAGTCAGCAGTAGCAGCTGACTCACTACTGAGTGTAGTCAGTTTTTCTGCTCAATACCTAGCCAGGGGACAGAAGGAACAGCACATTACAGTTTTTTTATGATTGCTCACACCCTAAAATTAAAAATAACACAGAGTTAGTGAAACCTGATACTCAAAACCTCAGCCCACATCTGCACAATTATAAGCACATTTGCAGCCTCACATGTTTTGCAAAACTCTACACATAGAGTTTTGCAAAGCACTAAACACACCCTTTTACATTAGACACAGAAATCTAACATGATGTCACATCTTTGCCATTTCAAGGGACTGCCTTTCAAAATACCACACCTATGAACCAATTGATCAAACATGGCCATCAAGTGTACAGACACTAAGGTGCTTAATTGTAAACTCAACAATCAGGCGTAAGCACTATAAAAACAGGTGGGTGTACCTGTTTTCAACAAAAATGGACAGCAAAGTCATAGTAAGAGGAAGAGGAAGAGAGAGAGTGAGGATAAGAGGGGGAGCCCGTGGAGGAAGAGGGGTAAAGAGAGGAAGAGGGAGAGGAAGAGGAAGAGGAAGAGGTAGACGTAGACCTAGAGGAGGACATGGATAAAGAAGAGGAGGACCAAATTTATCAGATGAGATTCGAGCAACATTAGTTGACCATGTTGTAAGCCATAGAGAGAGAGAGAGTTCAGTCCAACCTCAGCAGATACACTGTTGCAACAGTAATTCGGACATTTCGACAAGAGCACAGGTTGAAAAACAACTCCACTGTCTACAGTAAAATCAGTACAATGTAGCCTGCTATATGCACTACATCAGTACTTTTGTTACCCATTCACTGCATTCCATGTTTGAAACAATGCCTTGTGCGCTGTCCTGTGAAATTTTACATGTATTTTGATTGGTCTACATAGGATTGAGGGTCGAGAACATCAAGGATGGCCCATGATGAGCTGTACTGTTCTTGTTCTATTAAAGGTCCAATAAATGACACTGAGCCTCACTGGATGTCAGCAAACAATTATTCGGTATGCAAAGATATAGTGGAGTAATGGCAACCAGAGCAGTGAATGAAGTCACACTCCCTCTGTGTGTGTTGTTATCCAAGCTTCTCTGTTCTTTGTTTTGGTTGGCGCATCATTTCAAATATTCCAGTTTTGTTGAGGCTACTTCTTTACCTCATTTCAAATACTACTGTATACACTGAGTTGCATCATTTTTGTTGTTACCATTACTGATTGTGTAATCTGTCAGACTGATTTTGATTGAGACATTTTTATTTTTTGTAAAAGCATGTAATTATACATTGGAGATGCTGTGAGATAAATGATGGACATAGCATACCAGTGTGTGTGTGTGTTTGTGTGTTGGTGTGTGTGTGTGTGTACCTGCTAGAGGTGGCCCAATAAGCAGCGTTCCACTCTCCAACATGCACAGGAGTCCGAGGGCTGAGGGGAAGCGGCTCATCTCCACCGTGTCCATCAGCACAGTGTAGAGAAGCGAGCCTGCCACACTCATGGACAGGCCGAAGATCATCACGTATACCAGGAGAACTTCGAAGGAGGCCGACACTCCACAGATGCAGTTACTCAGCCCGTTTAGAAGCACAGCACCAGCAAACACGTACACAAAACTGCTGCTGCCTCTGAAGCGTGGCAGCCCCAGGACGAGGGCAGCAATAGGTCGCACAGCGATGTTCACCAGGCCCATGACAGACATCAAGAAGGCAGCACGGTCTAGCTCCATGTTATTGTGAGTAGCATAAGGCACCAGATAGACCAGAGGCACCACACAGCCCAGCATCATCCAGGTCACACCGACTGCAAAAGCTCGGTATCGAGCATTACTCACTAGAAGGTCAAAGGCCATATGTCTGTGCAGAAATGCTAAAAAGCCACAGAGAACAGTCTTTATATGGTCTTTCAGGCCTTTTCTCTCCTGCTGCAAAGGGAAGTCATTTGGTTTATCCAGAACCTGAGAGTGTCTGGGTTTGTTTGGTCCCAATGGGGGGCCAAGGGGTCTCATCACTGCCCCACAAACACAGCAGTTTAGCAGCACCCCGCCCAGAATCAGGAAGCTGCCACGCCAGCCAAACCAACTGAGCAGGATGTTGGCTATTAGGGGTAAACTGCTCAGGCCCAGAGCTGTGCCGGTGGATGACAAGGCGTTAGCGAAGACACGGCGGCGCACAAAGTAATGGCCCATGATAGTCACTGATGGCTGGAAAGAAAGGCAAAAGCCCAGCCCTGAGGAAGAGATGACAGAGAGTCTGATGACCCTGGAGATTGCTATAACAATGGAAGTGTGGGTTTGTGGATGTGTGCAGCGTCTGACCTGTGATGCCGCTTGTGACGTAAATATCAGTAATGGTCCTGGCGAGAGCAGACACCGCCATGCCAAGTCCACTCAAGAGTCCACCCACCATCACTGTGACCCGGCAGCCAAAACGTTCCACCAACATGCTGCATAAAGGACCTGAGGAGAAATGGAGAGAAAATGTTTCATATATTTCCCAAATACATCTGCCATCTTTTGGCCTATCCCACATGGAATTATATGACTTTACAAAAAATCTATAGTATATTTAGTATGACTTTTTACTTTGTACAGGAAAAGAAATAGCTTCCAACTGTGCTGACCACACTATGGAGTCTAAACTAAAATCTAAAATCCAAAAAAATAAATCTGCTCTCTTCTTCAGCTTCCCATACATCTTCCTCCAAATATATTGATTATTTCAAAGTCTCTTTTTCAAACAACCATTTCAGTCATTTGAATAATCCATATCTATCAATCATTCCCATCTTTTATAAAACTAAATAAAAGTTTGCACCTATTCTGGTAGAAAGGCCAGTAAAACAAACAGAAAACACTCTCTTTTTCCCCAAATCACACACTGTCTCCTTCCAAACCACTGTACCAATTGTTTCGTATAAAGTGACAATATGCTAAATGTATTCTGATTTCATTTTTTTTCTGAACAGATTATAAGGTGATTTTCGATAAAGTAATATTTAATTTTAAAATAAGTATGCATCTTTTCAAATACAAATCGATAGGCTCACATTCACAGAAAGCTACCCAGTAAAACAATGTTCTTATTTGCACAACAAATAAGCATGATTTGCATCGATTCATTATTTTTGAGCAGTGAAATTAGGCTACACAAAAAAGGACCAAAACCGGGGCCAAATTAATTTCCTCTTATCTGTGATGTATTCTCTGAAACACAAAACCACTGGTGTTATCTGCTTTCTTCTCTTGCCAGGATGCAGAAAATTGCCAAAATGTGCAAAAATAATGATATAAATCCAATTCCTGAATCATCAAACCTTACTAACGCCAATTACATTACTTAAGCACAGACTGATCAAATAAAGTCGACATCTAAATCCGCTTAGTTGGCTTTCCAGCTCTTTGATGTCTCGTCATCATTCTGGTTCTTTTTTCCACCATGATAAAACAAATTACAACCTGTCAACTGCATGTATTTACATGTAGAGGATGAAACCCTTCATTTTCAACACTTGACATGCTTAAGGACAAACACTTGATATTTATGTGAACTCCTGATTAGGCTGTATGAATAACAAAATCATCATTTAATTTCAAGTGTAGGCGTTACCGCCTCTAGGGGCCACTAAGGGAGCTTTAGTCTTGTGGTCTTGTTTACTGTAATTCTGCATATTTACCACATTGAACTTGCTCTCTAAAAAAATATCCAGAACCAATATTTAAACTTTGATAGCTGGGGCAAAGTCCAAAGTCATTGTTTATGTTGACAAACTGAATTTATGGAATAAAAAATTATTATATAACAATTACTGTACTAACAGACAATTCCTATTTTCTTCATGTGTTGCTGTCAGGTGAGGTCCTGTCAGTAGAGGGAGAGGAAAGCAGACGAAAGACAAATAAACTCTCCTGCACAAGAACAATGGGCTCTGACGCTGAACTCATCTGACTCATTAATGCCTCTCTCAAAAAGGCTGTACAAGGGCCAAGAAGTCTTTAGCGCTTGTGTTATTCCCACAAAGTTGGTACAAATTATAAGAATTTACAAGACAAATTGTCCTCTATGCACTTGTGTGCATGTGTTGTTGCATGTGTAAAGTTCTCAGAGTGGAAAGATAAAAGTGAAAAGTATCAAGTAATCACACTCACATTTCAGGCATGTACACCCACATGTTTAGTTTGTGTGTGTTTGTGCGTGCGTGCATGTGTGCATGTGTGTGTGTGTGCGTGTGGGTGTAATAGCAGTCCTACCCCCAGCATGCAGCACAGCCGTCATGATAGCCGGCACCCATGAGGTTTCTGTGTTGCTGGCATCAAATTCTGTTTGAAGGTCTGTGTAGAAGATGCCAATGCATGAAGGGAAGGCCAGCGTTAGAGCCAGAACCAACATAGTGGCTACCAGCACCACCCAGCCCCAACCTCCATCGGGTGCCCCCAGATGGCTGCGCTGAGCGAGGCCACCCACCTGCCGAGCAGTGGGACAAGAGGTAGACTCCTGCTCATCTTCTTCGTTTTGCTCTTCTGAATCACTGTGTTGCAGTCCAGACTCTGGACTCCACTTCTCTGCTTCCTTGACACACTGAGCAGCATTTCTGCCTTCCCTCCGGTGTAAAGCATTATCCTTTTGACTGTGTCTTGGGGCCGGTGTCTGGTTCTGGTCCTCCACTGCCTGAGTCATTCTGCCCGGTGCTGCTGTTAATACTGTTTCCTCTGTTTGGAGATAAGACAGAGGGAGGGCCGTAGACAGGATTTTAAAAATACCAAGGTCGTAAAGTAACAAAATTTTCATATTGTTGTGTTTTGCACCTCAGGGCCACTGTATGAAAACAGAAATAATACTACAGGCTATGTACAGGATGGTATACATGTGTTATTTTAATATGTAAACTGGTGAAACAAGATGGTGTGATAGTTGATGTAAGGCAAACTAACAATTTCTATGGTCTGGCGAGCATTCAGAGAGCATTAATTGTCTTTATATAAATCAACTATGACAACAAATGAAAGGAAGCAGCAGGTTTGTGATCTAATTCCAGATACTTTGCTCTTTCTGCGCAGTTGTTAAATAACCAAAAGACAAAAACTTGTTGTATCACAGTGTTGCATCAGCACTAAACAAAATCCCATCAAACTGTAAATAATGGAGCGCAAATTAGATATCTTGTCTTCAATTATCAGATTGACAGAATGACACAACAGCATGCCATCAGGGTTTAATCAAAGTATACAGTGATTGTAAGACCTCCAAATCTAGCCCACACTTTGGTTGTAAATCTATTACATGAGGACAATTTCATCCTAGCACATTTATCTCCATGGTAACTGTGTAAATTTCCCCTCCCTTTAATATCCTGAGGAAATTAGGCAAAACAAATGTTATGGCTGGGAACTGTACCTATAAATGCAACAACATCTTATGTCAGAGCAGTATTTTAAAGTCATTCACACACAGGAAAATGTAGAAAAGGCTGTGACATAAACAAATGTGGAAAAAAAATACTTTGGACAGTGCACATAATTTTCTGATTTTCTTTTCTTCTTCTGTCCCACTAAACTAACCTATAAAAAGTATTTGACTGTTAGCCCTTTCATCACATTTGAAACGGCAGTAAATTTTAGAGAAGAAGTTCTCTCTGTGTCTCTTTCATCTTACCTTTTGGCTCTCTTTTCGTGGTCCTATTCTTTCACTCCTCGTATTAAAGCGCATCTCAGCGGGATCAACAGCTTTCTCTGACATGTACCTGAACCTCTCACCGTGCTGAGTGACCTTACACTGCTCACTTACTGGGCAGCCAGCTGCGTCAATTTAGGAACTGACAGTAAACGTTACACCGGATGTAATTTTCCAAATAAAACTGCACTTGTCACGAGCACTTGCATAAACGCAGTCATGCCATTTTTAGTTTTATTTCGAAACTGTTGATCGGTCTTGACACTTAACTTGACTTTTCCGGCTGCTGCTATTGCGTCTGTGAAGAGAAGGGTTTTTAATAGGAGGGAACTCGTGACAGAGTTGTGGTCGTGCAAACCCAGCCCACAACACATCATGTGGAATATTATACTGACGATTATAGTTTGTCTCTGTCGCTTTGGTACATTTCTCATCCTTAACATTTGCAAAACAGTAAGTGCATTTCTTGAAATGATTCTTCCAAACAGCATCATACAATGGATTACCTGCAAAAGCCTGTAACTTGCTCAAAAATCCTCAGTTCATGTCTCAAAATAAATATTTATGTCAATGAACAAGTCAGTGCCATCAGAAAGACAAGTCCTTGTGCCATTGTTTACAAACATGATAGTCAAACTGTCAATCAGTGTACTCTAAGTGTGTGTGTGTATATACATATGTATACACACACACACACACAGAGAGAGAGAGAGAGAGAGAGAGAGAGAGACTACTTCATTAGGTACACCTGTGCAATATAATGCAATCAAATACAAAAATACAACAGCTCTGCCATATATTCTACATTTGCAAAGCAATTTTCAGTTTTTGTTGACGTTGCCAGAAAGGTGATAATTCTACTTTATGTTTATTACTGAGGTCATGGTGGGTGGTGGTGGTGGTGTACTGGAGTGCATTATATTGAATGATGTTTCTAATATTTTGTCCTCTCCATTAACTTACATGAGGAGGGAAAAATATTGGGAACAATACACCATCTACAATCTTGATTTTTCTGGCTCTATAAAATGTAGGAGGGTTACCATTTAGTCCTTCTATACAGTTTATAAATGATATTAATGCTATCACGTCTGCATTGTCCCTGGTTTGACCATTTTAATGGAGTGTTGCAGTTCTTTGTATTGACCACTGGAGGGCAGTAAACACTCACTCTATGGTCAACACAGAGCCCATACATAAATACAGGTACATTTACGGTGAAACTGGTCTTGAACTGTTTACTGTTAACTGTTTACTGTTTAAAGTTAAAAGCCAGTGGATGAGACTGATGAAACAGAATATGTGTGTAATTATATGATAAACTGTGAGCTCACATCACCTCATCAGTTTAGTGGCAGGATATTTTGGCTGTTAAATTAGCTCACTTCCGTTTCCGGTCAGCCGGCAGCTTGGAGAAGTTTGTATCCCATTGACGGTATGTTGACAAGTTGCTCAAATGTTAAATGTTATTTAAAAACATGCTTTAAGCAGATTGTTTTGATAATGTGTCACATTGATTTAAAGAAATGTTATAAAAAATACACCAATTTTGAACTGCTGTTTAATATTCTGTTTGTCTGCGGTGTTCTGGTTTTGCTAGCTTAGATAGCTGTGTTTGCTAACTGAACACTTGTTAAAAGTCTGTAAAATAATGCAGTTTGATGCGTTTGTTTGTTATTCATCAAAGCAAGGTAACGACTTAGGGCCATAAATCCGAGTATATGTAAGAAAAGAATGACAAGAATGACTTTGGAGCCAAATGGGGAAAACAAACGGTTCTTTAGGCCAAATTGAATTTATAAAGGGAAGGTATTGGGAGTAGCAAAGCTATTAACTTCGTTTACAAGCAACTAAAGTGTCAATCCGGTCTTTCTTTAGATAACACGCCCTGAAACATGGCTGGGAGACGAACTACACTCAAGGCCATTGACTGGTTGGCTTTTGCAGAGAGGGTGCCGCCCAACCAGAGGACCATGTTCAACAACTTGAAGACACGCAGTGATGCTATTTCAGCAAAGTTAGTATTCCCAGTTGCAGTATATGGCATTCCCAACATATGTCATGTAACCATATAAAATCCTAATCTGGGTTTACCCTCAAGAGTGTAACAGTCAAGTCAATTTTATTTGTAGAGCACCTTTCATACACAATGGTAGTTCAAGGTGCTTAAAGGAAGAGGGGAAACGATAAAGATCCTGTAGTATATTTAACATTTCAGTCAACAACCTTCTTCTGGTATATTATCAGGTGTATTGGGTATATTACTTATACCTGAAAAAGGTTCTTGGCTGAAACATTGTATATATTAAAGGATCTTTATTGGGCAAGTGAAGACAGTGTGCGAGCGTCCTTTCTTCCTTTGAGTACGTGTCTACTGCACCAACTCACCTGTCACAAAGACTACGCAGGTGTGGAAGAGATTTTTTTGAATTTCCAGGTGCTCAACATCAGCATAAAAGTAATTGATCAACATGAAAAAATCGTTTTCGAAGCAAAGCTTAAAAATACAGAAATACAACAACTAAAAATGAACACTAAATAAGCACACACATATGAGAACATTTTAAATAAGTATAAAATAAAAATGATAAAAAATTGAAAAAACAGTTGTCCAGCCACACATAGTTAGTTAAGAAATTGGCTAGTCATAGGCCTTGAGAAAACAGAAAGATTTTAAGTTTTCTTTTAAACATGGAAACAGTAGAGACTGATCTCAGGTCATCTGGTAGTTTGTTCCAGACAGCAGGACCACCAGTTGACCTGAGACGTCTGCTTGGACTGTAGTCAGTGATCAGGTCAGCCAAACCATTAAGTGCTTTATAGACTATCAGCAGAATTTTGAAGTTGACTCTGTGCTGTGCTGGGAGCCAGTGAAGAGATTAAAGAACTGGTGTAATATGTTCATATTTGTGTGTTTGTGTAAGGACTCTGACTGCTGCCTTCTGAATGAGCTGCACCCTTGAGATTGTGTGTTGTAGTCCAGCATAAAGAGCATTACAGTAGTCCAATCTGCTAAAAATGATTGCATAGATCAGTTTTTCAGAATCTGCTTGAGATATTAACATTGGTTCTTCATCAACATACTCTTATTTTAGCATGACAATTTCACTTCTAAATATAACATTCAGTACATTTTTTAATGCAGATTTAGAAGATATTATATAAAATAGTATGCTGGTGTAGTTGAGGCGCGTCTGTTTGTGTGAATGAGGCACAGATTCTAAAGCACTTAAATAAAAATAATTTAACATTTATACTCCTTTGAGGCAAGATAGTGCTCCCAGGTTCAAACCCACCAGCACTGATCTGCAGGGTGCAGTGACATGGCGGTTAAGTTAATGGCAACTCTAAAGTGCCTCTAGGTGTGCGTGCGTGCGTGTGTGTGTGTGTGTGTAAAGTAATGATGGTTGTCTGTCTTTACGAGCGTGTGGCGACCTGTCCAGGGTGTACCCCGCCTGTTGACAGTGTGAGCAAAATATAGGTGTAGACATTTAATAGATAAATGGTCATGCTTTTGATAATGATATCATCATTATAACCAGGAATTCTGGTCAAACCACTGCTAACAGTAAATTAAGGTGTTTGTAACTAGGTGGATCTGTCTTCACAGGCTCACCTCTCTACCAGAGAAACCTGCCACCATTGACTGGAGCTACTACAGGTCTGCTATAGCCAAGGCAGGCATGGTGGATGAGTTTGAAAAAAAGGTTAGAAAACTGATTTTGTCTAACAGTAGTGTGATTCTTGAAAATTATTCAGATTCTCTGATTATTACTAATAGTAACAGTAATTGATGTGAGACCTTAATAACAGCATGTACAGTATTTTATTGTCGTCATATATCGTGTGAACTTTGTTTTCCCAGTTCAACGCCCTGACGGTTCCTGAGCCTGTAGACACTCAGACAAATCTGATCAATGCTCAGGAAGCAGAAGCGGTGAGTGTCACTGTGTTTAGATGATGGATGGATGCTTCCACGTGTCCCAACATGTGCACAAGCACACGGGATAGATGAGATTTAAGCTTCCATTTTGATATTTACTTTATTTACATTTATGTAGTTTTGTAGTGGTGGCAGTTTGTCTAACAGCAGGAGTGTTCAGCTAACTCATTGTGCTTTCCATCTACATGCACATTAAAATAATCAGTTTAAATATAAGAAACAACTCTTTCAGTGAAAATATACTGTATTGCAAAAGAATTAAACCTACAAACACAAGCAATCACAGATAACGAACCATAGAGGCCACAAGCCATTTAAATACATTTCAAAACAGTATCATCCACAAGTTGGTTGTTGCATTTGTTTCACACTTTCTTTCGATTTTTGTTCATTGTTCAAATGTGCTGCAAGGTCACATGTGTCTACTTTATTGGCCACTGATTTTTGTAGAGTACACAGTCTATAGTACTGTATCAAAACTCCTTGCAAATGTTCCTTTTTTAATTGCTTCATTTGTCTTTGTCTTTCAGAACACAACAGCCACCGCCTACATCGAAGCATCCAAAGCTCGAATCATCCAATATGAAAAAGAGGTGTGAATTATATGTTTTTAAAAAATAGCCAAAAACAAAGTAAAAAAAACTAACTGGCGTTATTTGCTTAAGTAAAAGGGAAATGAAATGAAATATAATAATGAAAGTAATATAGAGAAATAG
Organism: Thunnus albacares; assembly: GCF_914725855.1. Lineage (NCBI taxonomy): Eukaryota > Metazoa > Chordata > Actinopteri > Scombriformes > Scombridae > Thunnus > Thunnus albacares. Next base: position 17,592,984 of record NC_058122.1, read on the forward strand.
TCTAAATGCATAGTTGTTATTTACGATCTAACGGTCCCAAAACTGAAATTGTCCCAGGAGTAAATCTGATTCCGCCACCCTCTTCATGTACCAGGTTGTGCTGGAAACACTTGATCCCTCTTCTGTCCTGATCCTCTGCTCTTCTTTCCTCAGCTGGAGAAATTCAGGAACATGATTCCCTTTGACCAGATGACCATTGAAGACCTGAACGAGACTTTCCCAGAAACAAAGCTGGACAAAGAGAAAAATCCTTACTGGCCACACAAACCTATTGCTGAACTGTAAATGTGAAACTCTGATCATATTCTATGTCATTTGTTTCCCCCTGAGGGAAACGTGTACAGCATGTGTATAAAAGTCTTAATTTGTCCATTCAAGAGTTTGTAAAGTGATTTGAAATATGTTTGTTTTTTTCCACTGTAAGAACTGTATGAATGAAGTGGTAAAAAAAAAAGAAAATGAAATGTCACATATTTGTTTTGTTTCTTCTCTGTAAGACTTACATGATTCCTCAAAGTAAATAATGAAAAGATGGTGAAACTTTCTTGCTGTGTGTGATCAGTATGGGTGAAGGGTCGTCCATGTTCACAGACCCCCATTATAAACAACCTCACAGATCCCTCTCAGGCAAACAACTGTTATTTTATTACTGGATTTCTTCCCAGGCGTCATGAACTGAACTTGATCTGTTGGACCATGTTTTCTTTCTAAATTTGGTATGAAATATCCTCCAACACTCACTGAAAATCCAACCCTTGTGGACGCAATGATGAGTTTTTAAGTACACGCTCGGCCAAAATCAGTCTCACAAGAAGACAGACTATAGTTTACTTCTCTCGAGGGGTCAGTGTTGTCTTTGGGAACCCTCAATGACTTGTCTTTGTCAGTTTTCTGCATCAGCAGGGGAGAATCGCTCTTCTCTTTGTATATTTACTCATGTCTGCAGGTAGGCATGGCCTCACAAACACTTTAATTGATACCTTATTGTATCAGATAGTTTCACAGTAACATTCAGCTACTTCAAGTTATGCATCGATGCGAGGACAGCATGTCTGCAAGTACAAATCTCACCACTCCAGCCCTTTTATTATGCAGTGTCAGTCTTGTTCAGGCTTTGTTATGACTACAGCATAAATCTACATTTCACCACAGCTGGAAATATGAGAGGTCTCTCTGGGATAGGAGAGAGACCTAAAACATAAAGTTTGCTTTCTGTGCTCTCACTGCACCATTATTATGGCTTTGGTTTGTGGGCTAATGCTGTACATAACTTGGTCCATCAGTGCAGACATGACGGTGATAACGGTAGAAGAATGTACACTGGCCTCTGCGTTGTCATTGTTTAAGGATTTACCATATGCAGCAGTGGTACGATATATTGAGACTGTTCCTGTGGGGGGCAGCATCTCTCTAATAAAGCGGGATCTGTGTTTCCACTTTACATGGGAATGTGATATTTATTCATTGCTGTCATATAATTTCAAAATACATGAATTTGATCCAGTGTTTTCCTGAGAATTTTTTGGATTTTGCTGCATTTTTAAAAAGTGGCAAACATTCAACAAATTCAGGCACAAGTCAGTTGTAAGATAAAAGGAGGAATTCGTAGATGTTCATTTGATTTTGGGTGAAAGCATCAGTGACGACAAATCACTTGATGCTTTACATCACACCAACTGTTTTGCAACCCACATTACTGTGTTTAAGAAATCTGGGTGTAGCACACTGTTGAAACTCGCTTGAGTTACATAATCATTCACATTTAACATCAAGCCTGCATAAATTTTTATTGTGATATAACACGAAGTTCAGGTTTATTGTCTTTTTAGCCACAAAAAAAAAAAAAAAAAAGCTGCTGAGATGAAATAATACATTCTGGCTTCAAATGAGTCTGTACTTAAACTGCATTATCATACAAGGATAATAACACTGATAGAAATTAATCTAGATGTTCATTGTGATAGATTCACAATATAAGCACATTTTAATCATTTTTAGAGTCTGCTTATTGATTTTTCTACAGTACATAAATTAATTGAGAGAAATGGCTGCACAGAACTGCAGAAAACCATGGGGTACAAAAATATTAATAAATTGAAGTTAAACCAATAGTAGCTTAAACGAGCAAACACATGATCTTTTGAAAAGTGCCCTGAGATAACTTTTGTTATGATTTGGTGCTATATAAATAAAACTGAATTGAATTGAAATTGAATTTAGTCATTAGTCAAGATTTGTAATGTTCTCTTACTTGTAAAACTGTTTCCTTTTAAGCAATGTCAGGAGGTTTTAGGACAAATGTAAAAATTACCTACCTCCATTTGCCAGATACTGAAGGAAAACGAACATCTCCTTAAATCAACTGAAAAGTCAAACCTGGGCTGTATATATATGAGTAAAATTCAGTCAACAGTATTTGAAACAAACGTGTTTTGGTTTCTTTGTTCATTGTCTTTTGGTTATTCAAATATTTAACAGAGGATAATGTTCAAGTAATAGAGGTGGTTTTTAAAAGAAAACATTTAAGACTTGCTGTAATCTTAGCAGGAGGAGTGGAGGGATAAGATTTTTTTTTTTTTCAGCAGCCTCACATTTTTTAGATAGCAGGGTGAAGGAAAATCACACTGTCAGCACACTGCAAGACTCCTGTGCCCCCGCTGCCATTCTCCCTCTCTCTCTCTGATTTCTCCAGACGGACATGTTATGCATTCCACAGTAGAGCAGCGATAATCCTCCCAAAATCTACACATTATGGCATACCAAGGAGCACTTGTCTCATGATTCTGCAACTGGGTAAACTTGATGTGACTGTGGTGCAACAGGAGCACACGGCTCCATAACTGCTTTCTCAAGAAGCTACTTGAGATTGAAAACACTGCGAAGCAAAGAATTGAAACAGGCTGCGAGTCGAAGGGGATGAAATAAATATTCTTTATATTTTAACTGAGTTCTCATGTTTGTGGTTTCATTTCGAAAATGTCCTGTTTTTATTTTTCGTGTTGTGTTGCCATTGCCAAGAGTTTATTCTCACAGGCTCAAAAGCAAAGTTGTAATAGGCTTCGACTCCAGAATTTTTTTTGTTTTGTTTTTAAGCAGTTGTGGATTACATCTTTAATATTAATCACTCTGGTTGACCTTTGACCTTTTGGAGCGCAGGAACATAACAGGATCCTGAACTCTGATTTAAGGGTCACTAGCTGTCACCTGTCCTGAAACAGCTACATACATATGGACGTAACCATCACTGTGTGTCTGTGTGTGTGTGTGTGTGTGTGTGTGTGTGTGTGTGACCCCCTGCAGCTCTACTTTCTCTAGGCTCAGCCATTCTTTTCCCAGCTGACCGTTCAGCTGTTGCCAACACTTGTCCACTTGATAACTGTTGCCATAGCTCAGAACTCAGCACGCTGGTTTACAACCACTAATGATTTTAATGAAATCCCTGCTCTGCTGCGGTTTGAGATGTCATCATAATCTATAATTAACACAATCTTTCAGTTTGAAGATCATACTGTGAGATATGAAAGCAGCTTTAATCTGGTCTTTGGAAGAGTGAAAATTCTGTGTTTGTGCTGTGCATGAGATGGTGTGTGACAGGCCCGAAATTCCTCTGAGGCTATCCTGAATTATGCAGCACTGTTGTTGGTTTGGATTTCTATTTAACATGTGCTCACGAAGCATGCTCAAATGCCCTCACTGAGCCCTTTTGGCAAAGATAACCCACAAAACAAATTATGTTTGTAAAATGGGCAAATGCCTTGCAAATTAATAACAGAAAACATTTCTGTTAAATATATGGTCTAAACAGATGTGCTGTTGGTGCTATCCGCATGATTATTAAAATATGAGTATTGTACATTAGGGGAAATATGCTTGCAGTGTCTACCTTCATGAATGTAACAATGCAACATTTGTAAGTTATAAACATTTGATTTAAATCATGACTGTTGTCCACATGTGGACTTTAAATGTGTTTGATGCTGAAACACTCTAGTTGACAATAAAAACAGAAATGTTATCCGGAAACTATAATTACCAGTCGGATGCATCTCTTTCGCCGAGGCCTCCTCCCTCTAAAATCGATCCATCATTCGCTGTCCCAAGAGCAAACAGCTCACATCCGCTCCTCTGTGAAAATCTAAGTGTTCTCTTCCTACCTATCCATCACACAACCTATTATGCCCCTCATTTAGACATCCATCAAACGTCACAATTTCAATTACACAATCAATCACGCTCTGCACTTGTCTCGCCATTGGTTGATGATCTTTGTCATCCCACAATGCCTAAAGATGTGTGTTTCCTTTCGAGGCTAGAGGGCAGACCCAGGTCTCCTCCAGATTTTAATGGCTGAATTTAGACAGGAACCATTTTTTTCTCCTCCCATCCAAAGGCCACAACCCAGGTCAGAGGTCAGAGGGGGGTTGCCCCGGTTGCCAAGGAGGGTTCCTACGGCGAGGTAAAGCCACTGGTGCTCATTGGACTGTGCACACAGCAGATCTGCTGGCCTGACCGTAAGTCTGACAGGCCTGAGAGCAGAGGAGCAGATTGCATTATCCCAATCAGACAAAGAGCAAGAGTTGATGAATGACAGGTTGTATAGGACATGCAACAACATGCTCATTCAAAACCAAGATTAAGTCAAGAGAGCAATAGTGACAGGACAAGCTTTTGTTATTGTGATTTTTTGTAATGGTCTTCTTACGGTGATGATGACAATGAGAGAAACTAGAAATGAGGGAACTAGGAAACAGGATTGTGATATAATTGCATACAAAAACTGATCCTCACAAACAGAAACATAACTTTGCTATCACAGTTCAAGGTCAAGCTTTATGCTGAAATCTAAAGTTTGTGTTCTGACGTTGTAAGAAAATATAATATAATATAAAATATTAGTCCCACTGGCATCCTCACATCTAAGCTTCATCTCCTTGCAAAAGATCGCCAATCACCATGGCATGGTGACATCATGAGAAAGTTGTCCCCCTGTTGACAAGGCCTGCTGTTGCCATGGGGCGGCTGGAAATGGCACCGCAGATCCCAGTAAATGAAGGCTGCTGGGGGAGGGGACGTGAAGGCAAGCAAATAAAAGTGCCATTTGCAATGTGTTTGCCTGACGTCCTCCGAGCCAAATTCTGCTCTGTTATTAGGCTTCTGAGCATTGGGGGGCTCCTAGTATCTCCTTGCAGCAGGACCCCCCACTCTGGACGACATTGGCGTGTTTGCTGAACGAACAGGGCTCCCCGACGCGGCCTCTGTGGGCCATGTGAGCGGACAGCAGCCGCGCACATTCAGTCACTGAGAAAAGACAACGATGCAGGACAAAAGGAGGAAGGAGACAGTCTTGTAGAGGCAGACTGCAGCAGCAAATCACCATTCACAAACAGAAATAATTAGGCGTAATACAGACATCAGCCAAAAGACTGGAATCTACATGATAAAGCTCAGCAGTTTTCTATCACATGCTACAAGCCATTTTCATCAACAGACTTTGGCTATTGCTACTGTATATTTTTGACTGTGTGTGATCCCGAAAGTCTCTGCCAACTTTAAGATAGAGTGAAACATTGTCTTGACAGGCTACCATCAGCCAAAACTAAACCTGATCTCCAAACCATCTGATGAAGACCGTGCCTGGTCAGCCTCATGCACGCTACCCATTCACTCAGATGGAGAGCACAATTCCCAGATTCCCTTTGATACCTGATATCCTAGACACGCAGGCCCAAGCTTTGACCCCACAATCACTTTTTTGCTAGACACCCAACACCCTCAGTCCTGCCGTAGCACTTTGGTGAGTGAGGCGGGGCGATGGAGGCGACTGCAAAGGCATTTCATGACTGGGAGACTCATGACCCACTGGGGATTAATGAGCATTCTGGGAGGCGCCTTATTGGCTTGTTGACCCTTTGTGATGTGTTCATCTCTATCTGACTCAAGATGAGAAAATCACATACATGGAAAAAATTGGAAATCATCCGCTGAAGAAGGAAAGTTTCCTCGTGTTTACCTTAAATCTGAGATTAAAATGTGCAAGTAGGAGCCGGATTTTATGACATCACTAGTTTAGAAGCTATTCGTGCTCCAGTATGCGACTTACACACGTGTGATGTGGAAACTTGAAACTCCCAGTGCATATACACTGCACTACAGGACTCTTAAAAGAAGTAGGAGGCATCTTGGATCCAGCAGTTAAACTTTTGACAGGAAAAATATTCACAATGAGGGAGAACGTGTAGATGTGTTTGTAAGAATTTTTAGCAAGTTCATGTGGAAAAACGATATTTTACACAAATTATTAGAATTAGTATTGTTGTATGTGTTAAAATATATGTGTAGGGGATCTTTAAGTGAAATTATTATGCAATTTTAGGCCTCAACATTTCACCAGCAGTGTGAGGAACCTGCGATCCTAAATTGAAGTGGGTTAAATGTTCAAAATGATGTTATGGAATCAGTATTTTATGTGATTCTAAATCAGATTTGTGGACCTGAAATTTAAGACGCTATCTTAAACATGTGAAGGCCGCATTACAGAAGTGTCAGGGCGGCATTGTGTCAGATTGGAGGTGTTAGGACTGCAGCTGCAGAGCGAGTTGTGGCTCAGTGTGGGTGGCGGCTATCTCTCTGCTGGGGCGTTGTGTTTATGTGTGCTAGGGTTAGGGCCACGCGCACAGTGCAGGCATACACACTAACACACACACACACACGTACACACACACACACAAAAACCACAGAGACTCTATTGATTCCGGCTAATCAAGGCGGCAGGGCTGGGGGAAGCTGCGCACGCGTATGTGTGTGAAGTCAACACATTCCCGACATTCCAGCACTTCCCCAAAGAGGCATAAAATATTAGCCACTACACTGAGCTCACAGGCCTCTTCTATCTGCTGGGGTTCTCCTGTTCGTTAATTTAATTCCCTTTTTCTGCCAAGTGACAGTGCACTTTGCCATGTCTTCAGCTTTCAACTTTGTTTTTTTCTTTCTCTTTTTTAATTCCACCCACGAGATGACCATGCAGTGACTTCTGACTGAATCACACTGACAGCACAAAGACTCCACATATTCACATCTGGTTAAGACCGGTCCTTCACAACTGGTATCACGACAAAATCTGACCTCGCCCATGAAGTTGCAACCGATTGTGTGTGTGCTTATATATGATACTCAGTCAGATTAACTGAATGAGCTGCACCCAAAGACACTAGAGCCAAATCCCTTGGACGAATATCTGCTAAAATGTAAAACATTCCCATATCCTGCTTGTAAAATGTCATCAAATTGCAGTATCAGTGACAAAAGCCAGTACAGTGACACAGATACGAACACCTTTTATTGATCAAAAACAAAACTGCCATTGATTACTGTTATATTTCTGATGAAGATTTCTAATGTGCCGTCTTGTTTATAACTTAAGGGTCACCAACACGTAGCAGGTTTAAATCATGATTATAAGCATGATCTCTGTTCACTAATAATAGCGGCACTATAGCATGACGGGCACGTTTGACTTTACACTAACCTGTGACAATAAATGGAAAATAAAGAGCTAGAGGGTGAATGATGCTCCTGCTGTGAGCTGAGGGCTGAAAAAACTAATGTGCTGGTTTGCACAGGATAGAAAGCACCACCAGTATTGATTATGTGCATGGCACAAGCAGAGAAAGGCTGACTGGCCAGGGAGGAAGGCGAGCAGGAGGTCTGACAACCAGGACAGCTGGACCAGCGAAGAACCGAACAGCCAAGAAATGCCCACTGTCCCTCTTTCTCCTCCTCCTCTTCCTCAGCTCTTACTCTTAAAGCCAGAGAGAGAAGGTTCACAGTAAGGCATCGTTACCATAGAAACTCTGTTTGCCTTTCCCAGTGTGCAATTCTGGGACCGCTGGCTTTCAGCTGGAATTCAGACATTCAATTCAATGCACAGCGCCGTCTGGAAAAGCAATTGTCTTTGCGGGGCAACTTAGTGAAAGACATTCTAGGTGCATTTCCGTTTAAGTGAAAAGGCAGACAAAAAGAGCCTTTGCCGTGAACTGGATGTCATCTGAACAGGCCTGGCTCGCAGGCTGTATCATCTGGTGTGGTGGAGTTCCAACAACCTGATTCATTGCTTGTGTTTTATTTGAGGTGATGAAAATAAAAAGCCTTCATTTTGACAGGGAGCTTGAGCAGAATTGTACACGCCAATCAAAATTTGGAGTGCGGTTGGAGAGTGCTGCTCTCTGCTGCGTGCCCAGTCACAGGGCTGTATTCAGGTCTGTCTTCAGTCCTCTCTCTCTCATACCAGGCTGCTGCGCTGGAACAAAGAGGCCTTTCACATTGACCTTGAGACACGGCCACCCCCATCACCACAGGAACCAACGCAGAGGAATCCACCCAAACTCTCTGATATCAATCTCTCTGTACCCCTGGCAGACGGTCCGAGCTCAAGGCTGAGGTGAACCTTGGAGAGTTGGATAATACATATCATATGAGAGTGTTTTTATTCCAACAGAGAATGTGAGGGCTTATAACGTTAGTGTGTCGAGATGATTTTGATTTAAAATCATCACTGCTAACAATAAGTCAATTATGTCACAAGTCAAAATTCAAAAACAGTGGTCTGCTTAAGTTATTCAATTATTTATTTTACATATGAACACCACAGAGATGAACGCTGTTCCAAGGAATAAATCTTTTTATTCTCATGGGGCAAAAAAAGATTTGCTTTTTTTGGTGTGTTTTTTGTTTTTTTTTACAATTGTACAACCTGAAAAGCACATAAATTCAGGCATTAAATTGTGAATCTTTTTTTTTTTTAAACAAAATAAAAAGAGGCTTTCACTTTATATATTTCTTTCATAAGAAATAACTTCAGAACTGTACATCGAGCTTTTTACAAAGCATGTGGAGCTTCAAAATATACAATGCTCATTCACATTTTATACACATAATAACCAAACAGGGTCTGCTACATTTAAAACCTGGGAGTTCCCCATCTGCGAGAAAGGCAGTCCGAACACATTCTTCTTTGCATCACGTTCAACTTGGAGTCCGGCTAGCATGCTGCTTGGCAACATTCAGGAGCTCCGTTCTTTGTCTCCAAAGAGTCTGAGACAGCAGGAGAGGAGAGAGAGGCTGCGCCACTGGACCAGTCTGTCAGTCTCTTTCTCTCCTCAGCGTGAACACTCGGTTCAGCTCTCCTCCCCACCCAGTGAGGACTTGTCCTATTTCCAAGCATTGGCAAGTGACCTGCTCAGTCAGTGTCCACATGACAGGGGTTGGTCCCCTGCTGTTGCGCCTCATGGTACAACCGCAGAAAGTCTTTGTAGCGTGGGGCACAGCCCATCCAGGCCTCCCCGAATCTCACTGTCCCAGTGAAGAGGAACTCTCCATCACCAGACCTCACCCCACATTGTGGGGGCATCTTGATGCGGCCAGTCCAGCTCCGTGCCCTCACACCCCCAGATACAAAGACCTGGGTCTTCTGTCTGTAGAGGCGACTGATCTGCACAATGACAGACGAGTGTTCCTCCTCCTGCTCCACCTTCTTAATGCTGCCCCGTGCCACTGAAAACACAAAGCAGGAATACTAGATTTACTTCCTGCTCATGGCTATATTTCATGAAACACAGAATGGTGTTTTCATTGGACATTTCTGCCCTACCATACAGCAGCAGGAAGCCTATAATTCTCCCAAACAGTGCTGTAACTTACCAAAGTCGTTGGTGCAGACTGCTAGAAGCATCTCAGCGTCGCTGCAAGGCTGACAGGGTGCTACGAGGAAATAGAGAGAGAAAGCGAGGATGAGTTTGGAGCCAAAATTTGGTAAAGAAATACAAACAGAAACAGGAAAGGCCCATGATTTCTTTAGCACTCTCGGTCTTGCAGCACGATAAAAATCTTGTTGACAGGTCAGCTACTTTCCAGTTGAGTGCAACTCAGACAAATGTACAACTGTGGTTGGGCCAGCCATGTAAGACATACACACACACACACACATACACACACGAAAAAAATTGGGGTCACAGTAATTTCCATCCCCACAGATTATTATTTATTTGCAGAGGCTGCAGAGCGGGAAGTCAGCTGTCATGAGTTGTGGGTTTTACACCAAACAGAGTCAGGCACGCGGCTGACGGTAAAAAAAAACAACAAAAAAAAAAACTGATCACTGCTCATTAAAAAACGCTGATGAGTGGATGTGTGTGCTTGTGTGTGTGTGTGCGCACGTTTAATGCCCAAGGGGGCTGTTCGGTCAGCTTCCCCACCACAACAGGAACCCCTTGACACTCCATGACAAACAAGGACCAGATGAAATGGATAAGGAGAGAAGGAGAGATGAGGAAAGGCTTCATCGCTGACCTGAGGTCTTTTTAGCACTTTAGCAAGCCTACTGGGACTGAAACAGTCAGCACACATTTGCAACTACAACATCAAGCGGAGTTTTTTTATTCACGGTCTTAAAAGTGAAAATCGGAAGCAAATAAGAAGGAAAAAGGAAAAGTCCCACTTTACAATTTCTTCTCTTGGACGATATCATAACTAGAGGGCAAACAGTTGGATGTAAAAGAAAAAGTGAATAAAATGAAACGTCCTTTCCTTTAAAAGCTTGCCCCAGGCTAGATTTCACCTTTGACTGGTGGCTGTAGAGCAACAACTCAGCCTGCCGTCCTCCAGAGTGTTTTATAGCAGGAGAAAGGGCCTTAAATGAGAGCAGTCAAGTCAATGATTAGTTGACTCAGGTGGTCCTGTGGCTGGCCTGACCAGAATGCCTTTATTAGCCCTAAACCTGCTGTGGTTTTCTTTAGCGAGCAGAGTGGCACAGAGGGGTAGGTGGGGCAAGGAGTGGGGGCAGAAGGAGGGGTGTCGAGTCAGCACTGGGCTGAGGGTGGGTGCTTATCCGCTGAATTAGAGGAAGAATGATTCAAATGGTTCACTCAGGTGGATTTGACGTACTGGAAACCACCCTAGTTTACACATCTGGTCATAAATCTGAGTACAAAGATTAATCCACTTTCTGGATGAAAATATGCTTAAAGAGATTTGTGCCCTCTGTCATCTGTAAGAGCAGGATCTTATTTTTAGCTAGCTTGTCTGAAGTTGAGGGTATAGGGGTGAGGGGTGAGCATGTATTAGGTCAGCTTGTGTAGCAACACGAGGCGCTGCTGCATCACTACAGAGATCAGAGGTCAAACAGCCACAAGCTCATGCGGCTTAAGAACAGCTGGAGAGCCGGGAGACTTCAGAGCGGCCGACCTCGCCCAGAGCCTGGAGCAGAGTGCAGAGGCCCTTTGAAGTGAGCCTGCGTGCTGCCATAGCATCAGACGGAGCAGTGAGCCTAGGCCTAAACCCAGCAGTGTTTTTTCTTTCCTCCAAAGCAGAGCCGAGCAGGGCTCGCATGTCAGACATGAAACAGAACCGCAGGAATGGGCTGAGAGCCGAGTCAGCATCTCTCTCTGGCCCTTGCGCATGCAGCGCCACTCTGATCAGAACCACTTCACAGGAGCAGAGAGGGATGAGGGATGGGAGGAGCGGTGAAGGAGGAGTGGAGGGGCACAATATAGTGTCCCTCCAACATCTGGACCCTGATGAATTCCACTGTAATGGAGCACAACTTGCTAATACTACTCAGCACAGACGAAGACCACTTCAAACAGCCAGGAAGAGAGAGGGAAGATATATGAAGGGTAGAGGAATGAAAAGGAAAATACAAGAATGATAAATAGACAGAAAGAAATTAAGAGGTAGGAAATAGTGAGACAGAGAGAGGAAGAAAAAAGGGAGAATAATTTAAGTGAGCTGAAAGGCAGACCAAGGGAGTGACGGCAAGAAGAGGAGTGGGGGGAAAAATAAGCCTATATGCTCCTAGAAGGTCCTCCCAACATCTGGTTGGAGATACATTCCAGCTTGATGGTGAGCAACTCAATCCCAGCACAGCGGGTCAGAGAGAAGAGAAAAGGATAGGAAAGAAGGAAGAAACAGGAAAAAAAAAAGAAGATGAGAAGAGGCCGAGTAGCAATGAATCCACCAGTCAGGGCTTCAGATGACACGAGACCACTGTCTTTGTGAATCATCCCAGTGTTATCTCAGCCCACATCACAGCACCAGATCAAACTGCAGAGCTGAGCCCAGCGCACTAATGTGGTGGAAACAACTCCACGCTCAGTCCTCTACTTTTAACCCTCTCCCCTCTCTCTCTGCTGTGCCAGATAACGATGCAGGATGTGGATATGTGGACCCAGAGAGCCGTAAAAACAGATGTGGGCCGATACTACTCATATTTTCGCTTTAGGTGGAAAAAAAACACAGTCGCGCAGCTTGAAACTGTGCAGGTTTGGCAGGTACGCAGCGTGAAAATAGTAGGTTGTTTTTCAGTGGAGGCCCACTGTTCTACTGTTTGGATATGGCCTTTCACACACAAGTCATGCAAAAAAAAAATAAAAAATAAACAATTACAGCTCACAGCCGTTCACAGCCAAGTCAAGTCTGAATAGTTGTGAAATGAGCTGAAAAATGAACATTTTATCCTAAAAATCTAAAGTTTCATGAAGCATTAAAGCTTTCAATTTGTGATGTTTTGATACTCAGAGTGAAAGTTTGATTTTGACAAGAACTATAGTCTTTCAAAACCAAAATGTACAGACAATACTATGAGATAAATAGATTTTGGCTTCAGTATTAGCACTGTGTTGGAGCAAATGTTGAGTTTCCTACTATTAGAGTCCAATTTAATAAAAGTTTCCACCAGTAGATGGCTGTATTTAGTGCGCAGCACACGCCGCAGGGACAAAGCACAAAGAAACCCAGTTCTAGAGGGAATCAATCAGAAGCAAGTCTGCAGACCTTTTTAATGGCTACTTTGATGAAATACAAGACAATTATTTACAGGTTTGACACTGTATCGTACTGTAGGCAAAGTCAAAAAACAGAGATGTATCTTACCACCCAGTGAGTGCGCCTCTGCTCCAAGCCTGTCGCTGACCAGCTCATACTGGAACGCCGTGATCCGGCGGCTGATGTCCATGCGCGGGACAGCCTCAATGAAGAGCGCCCCGTCCTGAATGCTGAAGCAGTGCACCTTGCCCTGAGCCTGGTCCTGTTCACGCAGCAGTAACCGCAGCTTTCCATTGCGGTCCAGGTAGATGTTGGTGCCACTGGAATCTGTGGAGGGTTTGATACAAACTGAGAGACGGGTGGCTGCGGGGGAGACCGTGTTGGGTCGGAGGTTGACAATGATGGCCCCCGTGGGATAGAGCCACTCCAGAGAGCCTTGGGAGCAACGCAAGTACACCTGTTCCACGTCCCTGGTGTGACCCTCATGGGTTAGACCACTGGAAGAAATGAAAGAGACAGATGTCAGCATACATCAACAAAGCAGCAGGCATTGTCAAGAATTTCCCAAAAAAAAAAGAAAGGTGTAGAATTACAGAAACCCAATAATGTTATAGCTTTCTTTGTGGAAATGCTTATTTTCTTTAATATGGCATACAGGGAGTACTAAAATAAAAAATTAGCAAGCTGACCAAGGTGAAGACCTCTGGAAGACTGTGGACATTAGACCACATTCCTCCTAAGCATTAAGGGCCGTCTGTGCGCAAGACTGGCTGCATGACCAGTCACGAGCCGGAGCAGCCAAAATGACCTCAGCTCCAACACACACTCCCCATACCACATTGTTCCTCCCAGAGCTTTGGCAAAATGCACCACTGGCAGGCTGCCTTTGGGAAGAGTTTGGAAGCAGAAATGGATGAATGGTGGGACACAGGGGCCTCCGGGCAGACAACAGCAGCAACAGTAGCTGGGCCTGCTGCATGCAAGTGCAAATGCAGGTCACGCACCGAACCTCCCCTTGCTTTCAAGCCACCAAAGAGACTGGAAGAGACTTGTCCGGGCAGCACTTCGGACTCTGGCGCCAGCATGACCAAATGACTCCCTCCAGAACTTAATGCCTGGTCAGGGTTTGAAAACTCCAGTCTGTCAGTCATTCTGTGGCAGAGCCAGAGGCAGGAAGCCATCAGCAGTCTACCAGCGTGTGCATGCCAAGCTAGTGGTTTGACTCTGGGGGAGAAACGCCCAGTTTCCTGAAAATGAGATGATGAAATTCAAATTTGCCATAGATCTAAAGTAACCCGTGGCACATGCTGAGCATATGCAGCTGAAGCCTCATAACCAGGCTCTCCTCAGCATGCCTCTAATTAAGTCCGTTTCTAACTTCATCATTTCTGCATGCAATTAAAGGAGATTAGTCAAGAGGCTCACTAATGAACAACAGATTATTGGTTAAGAGCTCAAAGTGCTGAATATTGCCTACCCCTCCTGACTTGAGGATGAAAAACAAAACCACACTATTTGAAGCACAGCCTCTCAAGTGCAAAACAGATTTCAGCAGATGTTTGATGGGAGCTGAAACTTTCCAGTATATTCTGCCTGAGTTACAAAATATGTAAAACAGTAGGGAAGCTGTAGGAAAATCTGTAGATAAAGGTCTGTGAATGTGTGTGTGTGTGTGTGTGTGTTGGAGGGGTGGGGGGGGTTCGGGGGAATAACCCTGTGACTAAATTAGACTATAAACTAATGAAAAATTACCTGATTTTAAGTCACCATTTCATCATTATGGGATGTATTGAGTTATAATTCAATGACTATAACTTCATATTACTCCAGATGAATCACATCAAATCATTTAGTTAATTACTCATTCATAAATCCAGCACAAGCCAGACCTAAACTCACGTGTCTGTAAAAATAATTACACCCATTTGTACTTTTCATTTTCCTTTCATATAACAAAATTAATATAAACTTAAACCAGACAATCCAGAGTATTTCTATATGTGTATAATCTCCTAATTTGTGGTTCTTCGCTGCCTGGTTTCATATCACCGCGGTCTCTGAGTTTCGGTCACAGTCATTTCAGGACGCTGCAGCGCATTTACAGCGCATTTAGGTTTTACTGGAATATGTTTTTATTTTGAAGAAGAATTCAATAAGCAGGACATTTAATCTCACCTGCCCTTCCAGCTGCACTGGTCGCTTGAATATTGGCAGAAAGAAATCCGACAGAGAAGCAGAAGAGGCAGCAGGGAGGCCAGCACCGGGGTGAGCATGTTTATCACGCAGCTCACTTTGCCTCCTCTCGAGTGAAACTATGATAAAGTCCACCGCCGTATTTCCAGCAACATCGCGTTTCCATGTGCCCCCGGTCCACCCAGCGTTGATCTCCGGGGTTTCTCCTTTTTTTTTTTTTTTTTGTTATTCTCGGAAGGTTCAGATGTGTAAAAGCCGCTTATTCACACTCCGCCGTGGCATCCAGCGCTGACAGCCCTCCGTAAAATGTGTGGTGAGTTCAGCTCCGACTTCTGTCTCTGCAGCCCTGATTGCTCTCCACGTCACACCCCATCCACAGCAGTTTATCACGTATGCTGCCTTCAGGTGCTCCTCCCAGGCTCCGTTCTGCGAGTGTCAAAGAGTGAAACGCTACTCATTGTGGTGCTTTTTGTTTAGGAACTTTAAACCATAAGTGTTTTAACAAATACCGCAGAGCTATTCTACTATGTAGTGCAAATGAATATTTAATGTTTCAGTTATGTTAGTCAAAAACATAAATAGGTTTCCAGAGTTATATGAGAATAGAAATTACATCAGTAGTAATAAGAAGACACCAATTTAACCATTGACTGACATGAAGGCTAGCCTCAGAAAAGAAAAAAAAATACTTTTTGTGGTGATCCCAGAATAAGAATTTTGTTTTTTGTAATGTTGGGTGCATCATTATTGTGATGCAATGTGTCTTATCAGTTAGGGCCTACAATATTTGAGTTACATTTGAGGAACTCAATCATTATTGTAAATTTTCCACCATCTCCGTTGTTATTCTTCATATTGAGATGAGTTGTTCAACTCATCTGACAATGAGTGGGGAAAGTTCCGACAGCCTTTGAAGTAGGCATAAGAGTCAAGAATTTTGTTTGCAAAGGCCCTGAAAGCTCACCTTATCAGGGAAAACAACAAATTACAGTTTTACATTTTAAGTAATTTGTATTATGCCCAAATGAATATTCAATATTAATGTTGACCGACTGAATGTTATATTCCCCTCCACTCCACAAAATGTAGTGCTATTTTACTTATCATCTTAGAGCATATTGACTGTTATTTATATTCAAATGATTTCATGGCCAGAGTGAATTCATGGAAATAGCCCCACAAATGTCTGCAAATGTTGGCCACATCAATAACTACATGAATGAAAGTCAAGTCAAGTATTGGTCTAGTAAACACAACTTCACATGTTGTTTTTTTCTGAAATAATGATGATTTTGTGCCTAAAATTTGAATGATGTCACAGTGGCTTCATGATCCATTTATAAGATGACCGAAACCACATGCTAGAAAACCAGAGTCACTTTAGAACATCCAATGGAAATAGTTAAATCATTATTAATAGTATGTAATTAGTTGTCTTTGACACAATTGGTCTATAAACTTTATGACACACAAGTCCTGACAAACGTTTGAAGGTAACCCTCCTTAACCTCATAATTTACAATGCAGTTCTGTTTCCGAGTGCAACAAGAGCTGCAGGGACTTGTAGAGCAGCAGGGTCGGTTACTACTGGGTGCATCTGTAAACATAAACTACTCATCACTCAAGTAATAGATCCTGGGCAACGTTTTCTTATGAAACAAGATGTTTTGCGTGTGGATTGAGTTTGGCTTGGGAAAGAAACCCGTCTGACAAGGAAAACCAGAGCAGTTTGTAACTGCTACTTTTCCTCTCTGGTTTCTTAGGACTTGGCATTGGTTGTGGCTGGTTGGTGATTGACATGTCTGGATCACTGACCTGACATGCAGGGTACATGTCCTGGCTTGGGCCGCATGCCACCAAAAGGCCCCGCTAACCCCAGATGCTTGTGCGGATAGGTTTCGAATTTGACTGAATGAAAGAAATTGCAAAAACTCTCAGCCGTCTTTCAGACTTGTACATTGAGCAACTTTTTGGTATCGTTTGAGTAATCCAGATAGTGGATTACCGACTTGTCTGGTGCGTATGTCCTCTGGTTTCTGTGTTGTCCTTGTTGTATTAGGCTGTCTGGGAGTTCTTGATGAGCTAACAAAACCACAAGGCGTGTGCAGGCATGATGTCTTAGTATGCGTCACAATGACACCTGCACTGTTATGCCAAAGCTACACCTGTAATTTCCTAATAATGGAAATGACACACTTTTTGTCTCATTTCCTTGTTAAATACAAATAAAGTACATGTACCAATATTGACTTTAACAGCCAATATACAATATCCAATTACTGTACTTTACTCTTTGGTTTTGTACCTAGAGAAAGTGACATGTATGCACTGATTGACATCAATCAAACTGTGACACTTTACAGCTAATTTGGAAAACATGTGAACAGATAAGATGTAAGAAAACATGTTCTTGTTTTCTGAGCAGTCACCCTTCATAATATAAGTGTATTTTAGTGCCATTTTTTTGAATTATTTTACCAGAGTGAACTTACTACATACTCAAAAGCAGAGGATACAATCTGTCAGTTGTCAGAAAAAAAGCAATTTTGATGGTACATTCATCATTCAAGTCATTTATCAAACAAAAAAGCTAAACATTTCCTGGTTCCAGCTCAAATATGAGGGTTTGCTTCTTTCAAAACACTGTATAGTAAATAGAATACCTTTGGGTTTAGGACTGTTGATTGAGCAATACAAAAAAACCTAAAAACATCATGGGCTCTTGGAAATTGGGATTAGTACAATTATGCAACTATAGTGAGAAAATATGTAATTCTCCACATCGCCTACTTCCTTAAAACAAAATACTATGTCCATTCACAGAGTGATAAATCTTTTCTGTTTTCTAAGAAAAAGGCATCTGCCTTCCTCTTATTTTTGCAGTTGCTTGATCACTTGCTGCCAGTGTTTGTTATTTTCCCATGCAGCTTGAAGGAAGCAGGTTTGCCTCTCACCCGCCACCTGTCAGAAGTTTCACTGGTGGTAAGAGCAGAGAGTAGGGCACGGGGGGGAGAAAAAAAAATAAATCGATGACAGATAGCAGGAGACTGAAAAACAGACAGTTAATTATAGTGTGGTCCTATTGTTGTTTGTAGATTGAATCTTGGCACATAAACAGACTGACATTCAACAGAGAGGCAATGAGGTGAGGTTTTAATTAGAGGATTAGGTGCGTTTGGTAAATACGTGTCATGTAGCCTGGGATAGTGGAGTTTAGGGAGTCAGGGGGGGAAAGGCTGCTGAAGTTTAGGGGAGGAGGGGTTGTTGTTTTTTTTTTTTTTTTGTGAGGCCTGTTGTCTTGCTGAGTGTGACTCACTTTTATGCCTCCAGGTGAAAAAGCAGTCATAAAGTAGATTAGGCTGCTGACAGGATGTGATTTTTATGTGTATGTGTGTGTGTGTGGGTGTGTGTGTGTATGCTATTGCTTGTCCTGACTTCTGTCTTGAACTCCTCTGTCTTGTCCTTAATTGTCTCACTGCGGTTAAACAAGAGATCAGGCTTGTCTACCATTAATCTCTTTGTTGAGAGTGCTGATATTTGTAAAAAAAAAAGTCAAATGAACAAACCTATTGTTCACTCTGGCAGCTTTAAAGATACAGTTTATTGATCCATTTGGCTGAAATCTTTACTGTTGAGGAATGAAAGCCTGTCTGGAGTTAATTTTCAACATTTCCCTCAATGTTAAACCTCCTGCTCAGAGAACCGGTTCGATGAATATCCATACTGCTGCTGCTCTTCTTCAGAGCCAGTCTCAACCTGTTTCATTAAGCCAGCTATCTCGGGTAGATAAACAGTAAACTTCAGTCACACAAGCATGTCCGATATCTTGTGGTATGCGCAAGCAGATTGGAAGGCGCTGATACCACAGAGAGGCCGTCTGCCTGTCATCATCCCTCTCTGGCTCGCTTCCAGACTGTCAGAAATGCAGCTGAGCTCAAACCTGTGTCCACATTCCTCTCAGTAAACAAGAACCCTGTCATTTCGAAGTGCCAGCCATATCTGAAGACAGACATGGTGTTTGTATCTCTTCTAACACCTTGCACGACCCTATCACAGTCTTTTCTCTGGCTTAAACAAGACGGTAATGAACATAGTGTACATTCCAGCAATGCAGCCCCTGAGTCTCAATCAACAGTCCTGATCAGTGGTTGTATGACTGCTAGTAAAAGTCCATACATCCAGTCAGTGTGAAAATATGTAGGAGGAAAGTGACATATTTGAAGTATGTAACAACTGGCACATTTCACTCAAAATTCCCTGAAGTTTTTGCAAGCCAAGGAAGACAAAGCCTGCCTTTTGTTTCAGCCCTGATGCTGATGTATCGAGTATGTGCTTGTGTGTGTATGAGAGAGAGAGAGAGAGAGAGAGAGAGAGAGAGAGAAAACCCACAAGAACCATACCGAAATACAGAGAAAAGAAAGGCCAAAGTGGAGAAAGCCAGAAAATGTCATGGTTGTGTTCCTTGTGCTGTATCTGTTACAGGCCATGTGAGGGGTGGCAGAGGAGATTAGATGTTGCCAAGGCCTCATCACAGCGACTTGCTGGAGTCCGTGCTGAATTAGCCCTTGATGCCTTCAAGCTGTTCTTAACACCACGCTATCAGTCCCTTCGTATCCCTCTCTCAGCGGCACACAGAAACCTGAGGAACTACAGCTCTGAGGGCTCACAAGAAGAATTTGGGTCAGAGCTCATTCTGACAGGGCGCTCACCCTAGCAGGTGGGCAACTCTTATGAAAGCAGCACAATAAAAGTGAATTCAACTCCGCTCTGCCTTTGAATTTCACAGCAATCAGATATGGATTATAAAGCCTGCAGATCCAGGTGGTTTTGTGGCTCAAGGATTAGCCAGTGCACACAAAGAATATTAACAGGGCAAGGGCGTAGGAAGACAGGGACCAAGACGAAATCTGCCTCACTGGAGGAAGCAGGTCTGTGTGTTTACAGCACCCTTCCTCCACCGTAAGCAAGACGACTTCCGCTCTCCAGATTAGCCTCGGTGATCTGATTCTCATGGCTTCCTGTAGAGAAAGTGCTCTGGCTGGCCCACGTCCCTTCTTCTTCTTCATGGCTCTTGTGGCATTGATGGGTACACTCATTCTTCGATTCGCTCAATCAGTCCAGGATGTCTTACACAAAAAGCTTCAGCCATTAGGCCCGCTGATCCCGGTTGACAGCCATGATAGACTCAGAGACTGAGGGGGCTGGAGGGAAGAAGCAGGAGCGCCTTCCTTTTGTTAATTCTCAAGTTCTCTGGCTCGCAGCGGGAGATCAACTCCTTCTATCTACCCGCGGATTCTGGCATCATTCCTATGAAACACTTAGGCTATAGCTCCGTTGAACACTGCAGAAGAACATTTAAACATTAGACTATCCAAATAATATTGATTTCATATAGGGTCGTGTTGAGTTTGGAATTCTAGGAAAAAAAAAAGCAAAACAGATTCTTATGGAGTTTTAACATTGCAGGGGACATCGTCTGTCTTCAATCAGAGATGCAGTGATCTGCCAGTGCAGATGAGGCTAACTCAAACTCCCTGGGCATTTTCAATCAGTCATTGAGGTTATGTTTTTGTTTTTGGTTTCTTATAGCCCCCCCCTCCCCTCTCCCCGGTGTGGTTTTGAGGGTTTAAAAGAGAGCAAAGAACACTTACCTTGACACACGTTTATTGGTGGGGTTTTTTTGAAGTCATGTATTAACAGAAGAAAGGCAGGCGCTGGACACACACAGCTGACACAACCCCGCCAACAGCAAAGCTCTTTCAGCGCAATTCACACTAACAGCCTCATGTGTTTACACAGGGAGAGTGAAGGGATGAGAGAGAGAGAGTGAGAGAGAATGAGAAAAGGAAATGCAGGAGAGGAGAACAGTTGCCCTATTGTGTCCATACACATGCAAAGTTTTAGATTAGCACATGGTTTGCCCGGAGAAACAACCAACAAACTATTTAGAACATAACAATCAGTCAAATCTATAAACCAAGCATGATGGCTCTTTATGGAAATTCGGACCCACTGGTCTGGTTCTTGGAGCACTGACACA
This sequence comes from Thunnus albacares, assembly GCF_914725855.1. Taxonomy (NCBI): domain Eukaryota; kingdom Metazoa; phylum Chordata; class Actinopteri; order Scombriformes; family Scombridae; genus Thunnus; species Thunnus albacares. The sequence continues at coordinate 17,614,033 of NC_058122.1, forward strand.
GAGGGGTCTTTAAGATCCTCTGGCACACGTCTGAATGGATCTCATTCTGCCTGTAACGAGAGCTGGATTTCGGAAACCCAGAGTTCCGTCGGTGGTGTGGTTCACTCTGAAGGTGATACTCGCCTCATCTGCTGACTCACAAGGTGCTGACAGCCATGGTCACAGGTGACAGGAGGCGGCAGGTTCGTGGGAACATTAGAGGTCAGGTTCATGTTTTGGGGTTAACCCACAGATACAAAATGTATCCCAGAGGTTTTCTGACTCTGATGTATACATGTGAGCAGTAATTATGGCATCCAACCAGGTACAATATACATTTCACAGAGGACTTCGGTGTTTATTGAGCTTGATGCTGCCTCAAAGGACACATCCTGGAACCTTTTGTCTTTTTTAACATGTTTTCCTCTACTGGAGTGCAGCTGTCGAGTTTTTATGTCCCTTTGAAGAAGCTACTAGTGGTCGCGTCCAACTGTTACAGATATTCAGCTCTCAGTGTGGCCATGATGACAAGTTAGCAAGGCTTAAATGAAAGAAATATGGTTCCATAATGACTCTTAATCTGCTCGATCCCAAATGTGCATGATGAAATTGGAGACAAACTCCTAAAACATACCAGAACCTCTTCCAATACTGTATGAAGTATGTCATCTGTTACCTGAAATGATCATTTGTCAGCTAGAGTTAATGTGCATTAGAGTATTCAAATTAATTTTCAGTGCCTTATTTAACTTGTTCTTTCTAAATAGTGGATTATTTGTGCAGCTACTTCATCACTACCTCCCCACTACCGCAAAACTGAAACTTTTAGACATTTCTCTTAAAAAGGAAATTGAGTGAGATGGTAATACTCACTCAGCAGTCATATTCGGGGAAATTTGTTCAAGCTTTTTTTTTTTTTTTCAAAGGAACAGGCTGGTTGTCCCAGGGTATAAATTACCCACATTTCATCATCATTTTGTTCCTTGGTGTAAAGGGATGGTCTTTCTGATGAAGAACATTGGAAGAAAAACATGGGCTGCACAACGTCAGTGCCAAGTCATTGCTTAATACTCCCAAATGAGAAAAACAATGCGGACATGCTGAGACATGAGACATTAATAAAGAGCATAGAGCAACACACAAATAACCTGTTAGGTCTGCATCCTCCTGCATTCATCCTCAGGTCGTGACAGGCAATCAGCCAACAGAGCCTGTGGTGAAATAGAAAGCCATTTTGAGTATCCAGACAGCATGACTGATAGAAATGGCCTCCACTCATTTCTGACATTTACAGAAAGCCATCTAGTCATTATTTAGTTTAACAGTCTCCTTTACACAGACACATGTAATGCATGAATGCTTCTGAGGTTTGATACATACACCTTTTAATAAGATCACCCGCTGGGACACTGAGCATTTTTACACTCACTCTGAATTAGTCTGTAACTATGCTGAAAGGCCACATCCACATTAAGAGATTACTTTTGGGGTTTAAGCAGGTGGTGCTTAATACAGAAAATGTCTTAATGTGTATAACCTGGATGAAGTTGAAAGCGGGTGATGTGCTGACTGAGTGGAACATGGAGGCCACAGCTGCCAGATCAGCTGCAGGATCAGCTGAGGGATCATGGGAGCTGAGCATGGAGGCTGTGCTCTGTGATCTTATTATTGTGCTTTGTATTGGTCGGCACTCCGCTCTTTCGCCCACTCGGCTTAGCCCAGCTAAGTAGCTCAGTGTCTGACACACGCAAACACACACCTTTTAGAAGTGCAGGGTTGAATCAGCAAGTTGTCCGGCCGGTTTGTGTATCTGACGCATACACACACACACACACACGCACACACACATATCTAGAGCCCATATACTCAAGCCTGGCACACTTCACACACACTCCCAGGGTCATATGCCCCGGTTTGCAGACACACTTCAGCAGGTCATGTGGTGCCGCATGCGGAGACATATCAGATATGCTCACAGCAGAACACAGAAAGTTCACAATGTGAGAACAAAATGTGTGTTAAAAGTTAGATAAAACCTTAACTTCCCTTATTATGATTAAATATGTAGTCACAGACTTGGGAAAATAACTTTAAAGTTAACATGTACCCTATAGAGAATACTCTATACAAGTTTAGCATGAGAAGTTTAGCATGATATTTTAAAGACAGACACTGCTGTACTGTGTGTGGTGTCCTTAGCTGGATATGCCCTCATGTAAAGGAGCTCGTTATTGTGTTTGCTGACACCTGTTGAAACACAGGAGACTCCGTCATGATCAGACATGTGTCTATGCAGGTGAATCATAACCAGTTGAAAGAGTTGCAGCAGGTGACACAGCCACAAGCACACACGCACACACACACACACACACACACACACACACACGTACACAGTCAAAGACGGTCAGAGTGTACTGTAGATCATCTGATCGGATGTGTCCAGTACAGACAAATCATGGCTGAAATTAAATGAAATCAAACACAACACACATTTACACAGATACTGATATGGCACAATATATTGTAAATTATTCTCTTTAACACTGTTTAACATTTTAACTACATTTTGTGTATTTAAAACTAAATCCAAATGGTTTTGAAAACTGAAGAAGATATCCACACTGTTCAACATTTGCAGACCTGACTACTAGCAAAGCAAAGCAACTTTGAGCCCCGGCCACTTCGACTGTATGATCAAAATCCCAGGATATGTCTGCAAACAAAGCCAGCAATTCAGTGGTGGGCTCGCTCTGCACCTCAACCCCGTCCCGCTCTCTTCTCGCCAAGCCTCAGATCCACCAGCAGCCTGGGGAGTTGTACACCGCACAATAGGCCCATTGTACACTCTGAGGTAATACCATAATTGTTACAATCTTCCTATTCAGGTGAAAAACACACCCACTTTTGATTCCCAGTGACATTTTGAGAGGTTTGGGGTTTTCAGAGATGTTGCATGAATCAGATATAATGAAGAAAAACGTGGGTGGCTCGTGCACCTGAGGCTGTGGCTGAAGCCTAAATAAGCTCCTGTTTGTGTTTCCATGTGTGTCTGTATAAGCCAAGGTACAGACCACAGGCTCTGTAGAGCTGGAGTGACAGATTTAATAATATCCTTATATTTCCACGAGGTGTATCAACAATCTGTGACGAAAGAGCAGTCAATTGGAGAAGTTTAATAATTCCTTGCTGCCAATCTGAAAGCCCAAATGAGACATAATTTTTCCACTTGGATGCTATTGCTGAAAAGCAGGCCAGTCTGCTAGAATAAATAAATGTGCTGAAAAGAGGACATCTATATTATCTGAGATTGGGTTTCAGCTTTTGGTTTTATTCCTTTCTTTTTTCTCTTTCCCCTCGACTGTCTCTTATCATGGGGCTTTGTATTTAACGATAGGGATGTCAGCCCCCTCGTCCTCCCCACGCGCCTGACACATCCTGGGGAGATAAATCACAACTATGAGCCTGCGCCTGGGAGGGGCCAGCGACGAGGAAACAGTATGGAAGCCTGGGTGGTTCCAGCTGGTCGGCTTCCAACTCTTAGTTGAGTCTAATGCAGGTCTGTGAGGAGCTTCCCTGCCTTTCATCCGTTTAGGAAACATCTGGAATCATCTGCCGGTTGAATGAAAGTGTGCATGTTTGTGTGTGTGTGTGTGTGTGTGTGTATGTGTGTCTTCCAGGAGGTTTGCCAAGAATGTTATCATTGTGTGAAGATTAACCTCGCTGTCCAGAAAATAAATTAAGGAAACTCACTGGTGTATTGCCAATGGATGTTTGGGCTTTGACATCACCTCCAGTGAACAAATTCCTGCTGAACGTCAACAAGTAGTTTACGATCAGTCTCCTCCTCATTACTCATGGAGGGGCAGTCCGCTACATTACTGTGCAATATCTACTCTACCGAGAATAAACATAACATAATATCTATGTCAGAGAATATACTGTATGATTTATGTACAATATCGACCCATTTTCTATTTGACCTTGTCAAAGAAAAGGCTTCAGCATGCTTACAAGAGCTGAATAGTCAAGAAAAACAGTTACAAGTGCGTACCGTTGCTGCTCTGTTCAACAGACTGGATATTGTATCCATGTGAGCAGGTGAACAGACAAAGCCTGTGGTGGTGCGGCGTGTCTCTCCATGCCCGAGCCGAGACATCAGGCGCGGATGTGTTGACAGACGCAGACAGAGGCAGGGTCAGGAGTCACACCTGTCGATAAAACACCTCTTTCTCTGCGCACGAGGCCACAGCCACCTCAAACACTAAACACACACTCGTAGCGCCCGCCACCTGAATGGCAATACCTGCAAGTGTGTGCAAAGAAAATGTCAAATCCTTCTTGTCAAGACTGTGGAGAAGAAATACAGGAACATAATATTTCTTTTAAAAAAAAAACAAAAAAAAAAACAACCTGAAAATCTCCAACAACAGCATAAAACATATCATGCAACCATCTCTTCACCCCTTCTTTTTCAGAGTGTAAATAGACTAAAACATAACAGACATCCCTCTCAGACATCACAATCCAAATGTTGTTACAGCTGAATTTTCCATGCCATTTTATTAGTTGCAGACTAGGTGTGTAGGGAAGAGAGTTGCTGTGTTTGGACCGGGGAGAGGATGTTCAGGTCTGGCTGCAACGGCACTAGGGGATGTGATTTTTGGGAGTATTGGGGAGGATGTTTTGCCTCCTGTGTGGTGACTCCTGACCCCCACCATCCTCTCCCAACCTTCTTCACCTCTGTCCTAGCTCTTATCAAATAGCTGAATATTGTACATACATTCAGTCCACCAGTCCATACAGGAGATAACAGTGGCTCCGTCTGTTCTCATGATTGTTTTGTGAGTCGTTTACCCCCAACTGTGACCCATGTACAGTATCTATCCCCTCTCATTGTATATATATGTAGCTTCCTACAGCATTTCCCCTACCTCAACGCTGTCCTTTTCCACCTCCCATTTATCCAAATCATCACTTGTTTGTCCCACTGGCTCCTGTACACCTCTGTTGGCTGGCTCTCTGATATATCTATGCCCCTGTGCATGGGGGTTTTGTCAATGCTGCATGACTACCTCGCCCCGCTAAGACAACACAATGTTGTCCTGAGGGTGCACCGTGGCCCCTGCTGATCACACTCCGCTGGGTCGCGCTTGTACCGCTTCTCATCCTCTCTAACACGCACTGACATGGCCCTTTGAAGTCATGAGGAGGAGCGTGGACCTGGGACTAGCCCAACCAAAGCAATCTGATCCTCGACTGATGTGTCTAAGCATGCCTCTGGCCCCCCCGACAATGGACTAGGACAGCAGGGGCCCCCTTTGCAACTTCTGTGTGTACCTACGAATGAACTCGCACGTTTGTTCGCGGGGAACTGGACATGTGAGAGATCTGAGGAGAGTGGATGCTGTTTTGTGACCACAAAAGATTCTTTTTTTGTTGTTGTTCAAAAGCTTGAGGTTTGGCGCGTTTCCCAATATCCATATATAGCTATATAGCTAAACATCTGCTTTGTTATGCTAAATAGAACTTTGAAACACCGAGGTTACACTTTTTTAACGCAGCTATGATTCTAATCAGTGGAGGATTCAGCTGACACAATAACGCTGCCGACTGTTTGCTTTGGTGTGAGATCACCAATGTTTTCTGTGAGGGAGATAATCTTAAACAAACTTTTCAAATGTTTTCTGTACAACACGTTATTACGTAATGAAACGCAGGCTGCTACTGTGACATGTTTGAAGCAAGGCCTCCAGTTCCTTCCACCTAACATGCTTGCAACCAAAGAATCTGGCCCTTTGTGTTTTAAGTTTGATATGAGGATCTTCCTGTTTGTCCCTCTTGAGTGTGTTCTGGTTCACTGGTACAGCGGGAACAGGTAGACCTTTTAGGTTTTACTTCTTAGGCGAAAAGTTAAATAGCAAGGCTCCCAAACTGTTGCACTTTCAGAAACATCAAATCAAACAATTAACGCTTTCAGGATTGTCAAGATCGGAAGATTTATTACAACCAGAAGGGCTCATTTAAGTTATTGGCAGATAATTTGCATTCATGGACAAGGACTATAAAGTCAATGGTTCTGATTTTCATTCTTGACTGATGATGACTCATTGTTTCACAGATTTATGTTTATTTTGGCTGTGATCAAATACTTAAATCATGAATCATGTTTTTTTCTAGAACAATGTCTCTTTTTACTTCTATTCCACAATCTCTGCATGCATGTGTTAAATATGCAAATTTCTCCCGCAAAATGTACAGATAAGGAGGAACCTTGAGTCATAAGCCAGACATATTATTTGTTATCTTGAAATTCCAGCGTGTGTCGTGTCTGTGTTTGTTTACATTTGCTGATGTCTACGCATTAGGCAATTGAGAACAGAGCAAACCTTGCTGGAGTCTTGTTCTGCACTTAAGGTCTTGTGTATCTGTCTGGGACGTTGTTGATCTGACCTTTAAAGCCTGTCATACAAGTTATTCACCGAGTAAAGCTCCAAGTCAGTCACTTAGACTAGTATATAAGAAGCTTAATATTGATCATCCAAAGAAAGACAGAATACAGGAACATATTGTTAAAAAAAAATCTCAATTAACAATTAATATCTTTTCTCATGTTAGTTACATCGCATTCTTCAATCTTAAAACCTATAATTTATAAATAAGCTGTGTGCTGTCTATGATTGACAGGTTTATAACATGAGGCTCCAGTGAAAGCTCTGGCTGGGAGGACTGTGTTTTTCACTCTTACCATGAATTATTCCTCAGGATATGGAACACAAACCTGCTTTTTATATCTCCGCCTCAAATGTGCATTGACTCTGCCAAAACATTATTGCAAGGAACCATGTAAAATTTGCATGGGTGTGTATGTGTGTGTGTGTGTGTGAGTTGCTACAGTACCTCACTGTTACTCGGTTTCATCTAGTCTTGTCTCACTTTACCCATTTTCTTCTTTGGGATCACTCACCACGCTGACAAGAGGGGGGCAACATGTTTCACACCTGCACATAACACTTCCTTGTTTGTGTTCAAAGTTTACACCCTTGTGAGAAAATTGTATATCATCACAGAAACAAAGCCCACGAATTACCTCAGCACAAAGCAACGCAGCGTATCCCATCCACTACATCTGGTTCACTTTAGCTTCAGCATCAACAAGTGCTTCCACCTCCGCAATGCTGCTGCATGCTTTTTCTCTCTCTCTCTCTCTCTCTCTCTCTCTCTCTTACACACACACACACACACACACACAAACACACAGCCAAATAAATCATGGAGGATGTAGCTACGAAGCTGTGCGGATCACTCGGAGAGCATAACACTCGATGTATATTTCATGAGGCATTAGACGCTGTATTATTCATGCTGCTCCGCTCTGCTGTTTTGTTTGGGAGACAGAGAACTAAACAATAGATTCATGGCACAGTGATGGAGGATTAGAATACCACAAAGTCCACAAAGCCCACAAGCACCCTTTATTCACCGGAGGGGTCCATTCATTATTGTATTAAGTGATTTTCTGTGGAAGAATTCATGTTAATCATTTGGAAGAATTTCTTCACATAAATAATGACTCATGTTTTGGATGCAGGCAGAACAGGGGGGGAGGGAGGGGGTGGAGAAATGGAAGCAGTGGGTGTAGTTGTGAAAGATACTGCAGTATGATAAAAAAAATCTTGTTGCATGACATGGAAAAAAGTCAAATTTCCTCCAGAGCTCATAATGTGTTGGATAATCATCTTTCAACATCAAAAACGGGTCTGGAACTCACTATTGACTAACTTTACCCAGGCACTGGGTATGCTCAGAAGAAAAGAACACATTCACTGAACCACCTTAACATTGACCTAACCCCATCTATAAACCTGCTTCTACTACGCTCTCCGTGCCTTGAACAACGCTCCCTTTGTTCCCGTGTGAAGAGTGGAAAATGAAGGAGACCCTGGTCCGATGCTGTAAATCATTTGAAACAGACGGGGGTCACAGGTTTTGGTTGTAGTTTATAACAGCTAAGCTTACCCAGTATCAGCCCCATGAGCAATCCCTTTTAGGCCAGCTGCTGCCTTCTGTGGAGCTGAATGCAGGTAGCTTGGCGGGGAACAGGCGCTGGCTCCTGTGACATGTCAAAGGTATTTATTTGAGCATGTAAAATAGTTCCCCATGGAGGAATCGCAGCAAACCATGTTGCCATACATCTCCTGATGCGTTCCAGTGCAAGGGTGGTTGATGACAAATAGTGCTTGGGGCAGATTTTATTTTAGAATGTTTACACACTCACAAATAAATAGTTTCTTTGTTGCCTTTGTATAGTCACTTGCTTTTTTATGATATTAATAGTTTGATGACATTGTGACAGCTGTGTTGTCTGTATCTGTTGGTAGCTGTATTATGTGATGCAATATTGTTTATTCCCAGTGTGTTGTCTATTTAAAACTATCTATTTTTACAATTTTGGTCTTGATAAAGACTGTGTGAGGTCAAAACCAGTCAGGGTTTTAACCAGTGTGGCCGACTAAATAAAGGTTTTTTATATAACTCCTCTCCTTGCTGCGTCTAAGAACGCCTGGAGAATGTTTTCTTTTCTGTGACCAGTTTTTTAATCTTCAAAAGCACATCTTAAACTTCTTACCACATGTGAAAATGAGAAGGAACTTCATGTTTCTTTAAATAGTTTCCTTGTTGCCTTTAATTAATAATGTAATTGTGCCATTTCATGGTTCATATGCCCCAATCAATTGTGTTTTAACAGTTATAGGTATAATAGTACAAACTCTAATAATAGAGAAAATGATTGCAATAAAAAATTAACCACTCCCATGGTACTGAACTTTGTGTTAAATCATATTTATCAAGAAGCCAAAGACCTTTAGTTGCCCAGTTGAGAACAGGCACCCTCCCATTGGCTCTGGAAGCTGGCAGGTTTAAAAACATCCAGGAGGAGGACAGGTTGTGTGAACTGTGTGAACTGGGAGAAGTTGAGAATGAATCACATTTTTGTTTATACAGTCCCTGTTATAAGAACACCAATTTTTAAGTGAAATATACGACCAATATTCAGGAATATTTTGGAGATGATTAAAACAAGCTGGAAAGGCTGTTTAAGTTTAGTGTCTTGAAGTTGGCAATTTTTTTTCTAAAGCCTATATAAAACGGGTTTGTTTGTTTAACAGTGGTATTAAATCATATGGGATACAGGATCTCGTCTTTTTTGTTTAATGGAGTCTTGTAAGCCCATGCAGGTTGGGCAAAATAATAAAAATCAATCATATAATAGAACAAAACAAGACTACAGAGTCTACAGCCATGCTAGCGGCTGTACTAAGGTTGAGCGGTGCTTAGCTAACATGCTCACAATTTCAACTTCCTCATTCAAGTGAATGGGTAGGTGTGTCCAAACTTTTGACTGGTACCATATACACATCAAATCATCTAAATTTTCACATTATTTTCATTTATCATCCCTTTTGGCAGATGAGTGGTTAATGACAAATTTTTGTGGAGTATTTATACACTTTCACAAATAAATACTGTATTTGTTGCCTTCAAATGTGCATTTAACTGTCACTTTTGTTTCTGACATAGTACTTCATCACTTTATTGTTTTTAACTTTTGCAACACATGGCAGGTGTTTAAAACCCATCTCAATCATTTTTAAAGGTAGACATCTGAGAGGTTGACATGTAGAAGAAGAAAAATATAGGATTCACAGTAGGGAAGAGTAGAAAAAGCAACACTGAGAAGAGCAGGGGTAGAAAGAGAAATAATAAAAGGGAGCGGGGAAGACAAAGTGAGCAAATCCACTTTAGCCATATGTGATCCTATCTCCACAGCAACTCTTTGTGTTTGCAGTGAGCAGTTTGTGAGCTTTGGCACTGGCTGACTCTTCTCCCCATGCTAGCCTCCTTCCTAACTGCCATCCCCTGAAAAGACAAGCAGACAGATAGAGAGGGGCACGATGAGGGAGGGAGATAGAATGTGAAGCGATGTGGGGAGAGCGGGAGAATGAGGAGAAAGTGGGGAGAGAGGGAGAAGAGGTAAAATAAAGAGCGAGTGGGGGATAGGGAGGTGATGAAGTGAGTGGAGACTTAAGAGGGGAGTCGCAGGACATTCCTGAGCCAGCTGTGGGTTGGAGGGGGAATTCTCACTGAATGCCTGACAAATAAAACAAGACTCAGGCTATTTCAGTATTCCAGGCAAAAACCCACTGGCACATCGCATCGGAATGAGGGGGGAAAGAGAAATTTTGGACGGAAAAAGAGGCAGGCTAATGAGAGAACCAGCAGGCCGCACAGTCCGGTAAGGCAGGCCTTAAACCGCAGCAGTCCAGCGGTTAACCTTTCGCTGCCTCTCCCTCTCCTGTCTCCTCCAAAATGGAGGCAGAACCTGGCAGTAGTAGTGCTTCTCGGGCCCTGGCGGCACACACATTCCTCTTGGACAGACAGGTGGTGGGGCTGTTTAATAAATACAGGATTTGATGGAGGGAGTCAGCGAAGGAGGGGGGAGTCAAAGGCCATCACAGACTGTAAACAGCAGAGTCGAGCAGCCATAATATAGCTACTGCTCTTCTGGGGATACAAAACCTGGACTCTACTCATAACTCCTTGTTAATGACTCACCCATCAACTGAAATGCTGCTGACTATCTAAACACGATTGTTCCTGTGGAATGACTCACTACAGATGGCTCACCATATTAAAGTCATGCTCATCTGCAGCTATAAGTTTCAAGAGTATGCACTTCAAACTGAAGTTCCGTCTTTCTTGTGAAATGGAAAAATATATAAACTATATTTTTTTATTGCTGCAATTGATTCTATAGTTATTGGATTGCGTTACAATAAAGTGTTTATACTAATACAAATGTGGATGTAGTGAGTTTCACCAAATGATGGAATGTTGCTTAAAGCGTCTTTTATAATAATAATGTATAAAATGACAATGTGTGATGTCAGAGGCGTCGCTAGTTGTGATGAACCCACAGAGAATTATCACCCAACTCTGCAGCTCCCCTCAGCTTTACATTGCTTCATAGTGAGCCTCAATTCACTGTTAAGCTGCCCGGCCTGTAACTGTTCAGTCTCACGGCTCTCATGCCAATTTGGCCACAGCAGGCGGCTGTTTTCAGAGAAAAAACTCTAAAAAGCCAATGTATACGCTGTCTACTAGGCACAAAACAGGACATAGACAGTCAGCAAGTAGTTGGTGAACATAGTGGAGCGTTTAGCAGCTAAAAAGCCAGATATTTCCCTCAGGAATCGATAGAGACCAAAAACAGAGCTAAAGCAGGACTCCAAATTAACTATAATGTTGCTCCTCTGAATACGTAAACAAGCAACTGTTTGCTAACAAATATACATGTTGTGTTCACAACTTATTTCGCTGCTCCCAAGTAGCCAAAAAATCACTTAATGCAGGTTTAAAGCCACAGATAACTCTAAGGATAAAAAGTTTGCCAATTGAAAAATATGGCTGAGGTGAAATCTGTTTAGACAAGCAATTTTCACACATACTCACTAAAATCAGGAGCCTGTCTACACATAAAGCATCTGCGCTAACAGATACACTTCTGTTTCATCTATGGACACATCTGTAACATTACAACTCACACTTTATGATCTAAAAGCTGTTTAGTGCGTCCACATTCATGAGCCAAGTGAACCCATGGTGAACTAATTTTGCTGTCAGGATGTCAGTTGACGTCAGTTTCTTAGAGATAAATACTGGAAAAAAGAGAAAGGACCACACAGTAGTAAAGACTTTTAGTGATATGTTTAGTGCTGTTGCATTATGTTTATCTTCTTGGATTTCTTGCCATCATCACACACAAACACTTGCTATTGTTCCATAATGGCACCTGCAGAGACTTGTCTTTTCACCACAACTAACAGAAACTGTGTGTGTGTGTGTGTGCGTTGGTAGGAGGGGTTGAACTGACAACCAATAATAAGAGATGAAAGGCTGATCCAATTGGATGAATGCCACAACAACATGTGATGGGCTAACAGCACCTGTATGACAGCAATGACTTAATTGATTTGTTTGAACAATTTAACACTGTAGTTTCATTTGTGGTCATGGATCAACCTGTTTATGTGATTTACTGTATGTCATGCACTTCCAGGTATTACCATGACTAACTTTAATTACATAATAATAAGCTTTATCTAACACCCAGAACAGCTGGTTGCGTCAACTCCGGTTGTTTGCAGCCTTGTACCACACTCTGCAGGGCAGCAGCAGTTCTGAGGCGGAGAAGAGGCGCATCCACTGCAGTCTTCAAAATTATTTTTGTGTCATGCGGCAGAAGGCCGGGGCTTTCCAGTGAGCAGCACTCCACTATTGCCACCCAGGGACAGAGGATGGTGGCCATGTGTGTCAGCAGGCCACCACATCACAGCCAGCTTCCCGCCACAGCCTATGTGATCTTCCTAGGAGCGTGCAAGCTCCCCTTGTGCCCCTGCACACGCTTTCTCCTTCCTCTGCCCCCCCCCCCCCCCTAACTCAACCGCATAGATGAGAGGACAAGAGGGATGATCATTTCATAGGGGGAATCCCACATCCTGCAATTTTATTTACTTGTCTGTCTGAGAAACCTCAGAAAAATATGATAAGATTACTAAAGCGGTCAAGGGGAAAAAAAAAAAAAATGGGGTGAAGAAGACATCAGTGACAATACTGCTTTGACAATCAGCTCAATGTGCAGAATAAAAGGGAACAAGCTGATAAACAGTTAAACAGTGTAGTTCAATGTGCACACTTCCTTTACTCTGGACTGTATGTCAAAGCCACTTCCCAGAGTTGAGTCATTCATTTAGGATGACAGCTGCTGGTAGACCGCTGCAACCGCATCCACTGTCCTTTCTTCCTGCGTCTACTCATCCCATATCTCTTCTCTTTCTCTCTCTCTCTCTCTCTCTCTCTCTCTCTCTCTCTCTCTCAGCACTAGAATTAGTCCGCACACGCTGAACCACTCCGGCTGGGTCAAAGCACGAGTGACGCAAATCATTGACAATTTCAAAGGCTTTTCTACCAATGGTAGTTGTGCGGTGATCTCCGCTAAACCGTTTGAGAACATTAATGTGGATAGTCAATGTGCCTCATGGAAACAGCCCTGGCTGCAGCAGCAGAAGAGTTTAGTCCCTGCTCCATATCCCACATCACTGATGGAAATGATTAAGTATATTGGAGTGTAATTCCACCCCCATCGGTCTGGCTCTTAAAATAGAGAAATAGAGAGGAGGACGGCTGGCTTATAGCGGATGTCTGAATTCCATTGATTGGAGCAGAGCAGCAACTTGTTATTAGGCTGATGTCGACCCGTGACCACACCAGCAGGCCTGCTGTGCGGGGGGAGAGGTACGCTGCGTCGCTCGCTCAGAGGCCCCTCTGCCCTTCGAAAACTCTCTCTGCCTCTCTCTTTGCCAGCTCGTGGTTTTACAGCATATTATTAATTTCAAAGACATTCCGTTTTGAATGTAAACACAAATATGCGCACATGTGCTTGCACACTCACACACACACACACACTGTTTACCCAAATCAGGAGTCGATTCCAACAACAGAACAGGCACTGGCTTTGAGAGGGTTGGTTCCGTATCTCTAAACATCCCTTTCATAGTGCTGGTTTATATAAAACATGTGTTCTTTCCACAACTGTGGGTGACTGGCAGCACTGTAACTGGTGTGATATTTATCATGTTAATAACCCACACACGTCTGGCACTGTCTAACTGCTCTGGTCATTGTGCTCACTGGACGCTGGTGGGAAATGATGCATGAACAGATGAAAGATTTCAAAGGAAGCAGAGGTTACACTGAGTACGTATACTCCAATCACCTGAAAGTCACAGCTTCCAGCCCTGCGATTTAGACTGCTGCTAAAAGACAAGGCGATTGTTATAATAACAGCAGAAATGGCCAGAACTAGTGTTTTGTTTTTTTTTAAAGCTGAGGCTGTCAGGCGAACAGAGACAAGCAACTTTTGAACACTAGACACAGATCCATCTCACTGAGGTTAACCAGAAAAGACTAAACTGTGGCCACAGCCACAATTCAGATGTTAAATCTTTTGTTACACAGACAAACAAAATAGAGTGACTGAGCTTAGAGAAGGTGTTGAAAATGTACCAAACATCTCATGAGACCAAGAGATGACCAAGAGACTACAGAGGCCAGCTGTCGACTCAAATTTGACTTTTGATGCTACCTCTAATAGTATGCTACAGCAGATGCACTCTAACCACAGGAGCAATTCATTTTTGAAGTGGCTTGGATACTTAAAAAGTCCCTGAGGTCCGTAAAAACATGATTAATATCTATCCTCTGAATCCTGGTCTGACAAAAATATTTCACAAATTCTGAAAGTCTCCTTGGCTTGAACTTTGGTGAACACAACAACTACAAAGCCCTGAAAACAAATATATCATACCATCTCGCCTAAACAAAGATCACAGGATGCAGCTGTGAATCAAATAAAGGACATATTGAAAAATTACAGCCCCACAGAAATATGAAGGCGGTCTCTCGCATCACATGACATGAGAACGTAACTGTGAAGAAGCTGTCAACACAGGACAAAAAGAGCATATCATCTGATTTGAGGGTCCTGTGATGATCTTTGGGCCCTGCAGTTGTGAAGTGTCCGTCTGTTTGCATGTCATAAGTTCAAGACGAGCCATGCTTAATACAGTATGCTGCCCTGGAGAGACCAACTTCAGCTGCACCGTCGTCTAACACAGATGCACTCCTTATCACATGCTCCAACCACAAACTAGTGACTCCTTCTGACCCAGTTAACACGGCTAATTGGTAACATTTTCCAGGGAAAAAAAAAAGAGTGCAAACTGTGTTGCTCCATGCAATGACAAAGAAATCTGACACCACATGGCTCCAGCGGATGTGCACACATATATGGAGGATGTATAAAAAGAAAATGACTCATATCACCTGAAACGTATGACTGATTCCGTTCTGGTGAACTGATGCTATCTGATGTGATTCATGTTTTTTCTGATAAACAAAATAATTATAGCTATTTCTGTACTGCATGGCAACACATATCTCTGAGGTTGCATCAGACTAATTCCTCCTCAGCACAACTTTTCCACTTAGATTTCATTCGACATTATTTATGAATTCATTTCACTGAATAAATGTATTTGGACAGAGGTTTCACGGTAAATCTGGCCTGCCAGAGCTGTTGATTTTTAATGTGGACATTGGAATAACGGGTAACATTTTCATGAACTGGGAAAAGAGAAATGGAGCACAAATGCCCATTTAAGCCATGACCTCATAACAAAAAAGTCAACACTGTCAAACACAGTTTCAGAGACATGGGATGAACTCAATCTGACCAAGCGCACTTCTGGTGGGATGATATTGTAGCAATGATCTGCAGTCATAAAGTGACCTTTGTGTTAAGCAGCCATGTCCCCCCTGCCAAAAACTGTAAGCAGATCCAATTGGGTTCAGGGTTGACCCACAGGCCCAGAATAGGCCCGGCACTGATGTTTTTGACAGTTTTTTTGCATACCACAGCCCTGGCCAGCTACAAGATGTACTCCTGAAGAACACCTCTCCTTTAACCTCTGCTCCCATAAAACCCCCCTAAAGACCCTCCCTGAATCCCTACTCCAAACTGCTAAAATAAGACAACTCGTCCAACTCATAGACTTGGCTCACCACTATAAACCTATCCCCATCCCCAGGCCCTTTCCTCCCAGCAGTGGAGTCTCCAGAGCACCAACCTCCCCACTGCAATTGCCCTCACACTGGCTGATCCCAGGAACAGCCGTTAATCTAAGAGTGAACGTTGGAGAGCGTCTCCTTTTAATTATCAGAAAACTCTGAAGGGGTTAGGTAATGGATTCCAAATGGTGAGCTCTGGCAGGAGCGGGTACAGGGCTGGAGGACGTGGCTACATAGGGAGCACATGATCAGGAGGAGGAGGAGGAGGATGAAGAAAGGAGGGGGAGCAAAGAGATATGACTCCTTCTCAGGTTCTGACCTTTGGCTGCACCCACAATCGTGTGCTTTGCCACAGATTGAGACCAGATTGACTGTGTTAACCCAGGAGATGACTGAACGACAGAATAATCTCACAGAACAGAATCACAAACAGCCCAGTGGAGCTAGCTTTCCCCCCAGGGACTATCTTTCTGGCCTGTTGATACCTTATATGCTCCAGAGATCTTTGACGCTGATTTCACTGATAGTGCGGCATCTCTCCACTCAGAATGGTGATGTAGCATGGGTTGTGGTATGCTCGAGCTAGCGACTTTCTCTGTCCTCTAACCAGAAGTCCATCAGCATTTATCTTCATAGAAATAGTTGAATGAGCTAGAACCGTAATCTTTTATGTGCTGTCCTCCTCTCTATTCCCAGGACACGCTGAGGGCTGGACAAAGACAGAGAGATCTTAGAGGCCGAAGGCTTAACACTAAAGCAAAAATAATAGAATCACACAAAAACAAAACACAAGCTAATCATTATGGCTCCAAACACATCACACATACACATGCATTCACACACACGGACTACAGGACCACCCCTGAGAGCTGACCTGGCCATGCCCCCTACCGCTCAGTGCTGGCGTGTGTCCAGAACAAACTGGGCCTCTCCGTAGGGAACAGTGGAGGCCTGAGGCCGTGCTGCTTAGCAGGCGCCGAGGGGGCGGCAGGCTGCCAGTGGTCAGTCCCTGCCGAAGCTTCTGGGAACGGTGTCACACTCACACTAACCCCCATCCTCACACCAGTCAGCTCCTGGGTTCAGGGCCGAGTGCAGAGGTTGAGAGTGAACAGCACTCCTACCACCGAGCAGCTGGACTCGCTGTCAAGGATGAGCTCATTTTGGCCACCGTCCAAACAAGAGGCGAGCCAGGCCCCTGACGTCTGGGCTGTCTCCATGAAGTCACCCTCCGAGCATAGATCAGTCTCTGCATACAGACCCATAAACTTGAGACTTTCTGAGGTTCACGCAAGGCCAGAGAGATGACAGGAAGAGGAGCTTCGTTTTTAAGTAAGGTCATTTAACCAGACAGCGTTAAATTGACTCAAAGTTCAAGCAAGCATGGCATCAGTGTGAAGACAACAGACAAAAGGACTGAAACACATCTGATTAAAAGAAATCGCAAAGAGGCATACAAGAAAAAAAAAAATCAGCATGTCTTCCAGGCTAAATTTAGTCTTATCATACCCCTGACCAGGCTACTGTGAAAAAATAACAACAAATCTTATCTGACATAAAGACCTTGACAACTTCAAGTGATGCTAAGTAAGCAGCCCTGCAATTCTTTCATCAAACAGACACAGTACAAAGAAAGACATTTCCCAGAGGGCCACGAGGAACTCTCAGCAGGACTCTTGATATCATTTTAACCCAAACAGACCAGCTGGCCGACAACCTCCTCCCCTGCTTCGTTACGCAACCATAACACACCAGTATCTGTCTCTCACTGTTCACACGTCAGACAGATATTGTACACATTCATGCACTGTGTACACTGCTGCATTTGGAACATATATATATATATATGTACTAACATACAAATACTATGCGGAATCCGGGAGGTGCTGGAGCTAATAATGGCTGTCAGACTCCTCCAGGAGAACAGCGATAAGGAAGGAAGGCTAATTGGAGGCTGCCTCCTCTCTAACAAGGCCATTCAGTCCTCAGAAAACACAAGAGAAGGAAACAGTTTAATAGGCATAAATCACATTTTCTTTGCAGAGACTGCTTGACTGTTTTTAGGTGGTCAGAGCATATATCAAGCGCCAATTGTTAGAAACACAACAACGAAAGGGAAGTAAACATTAAGGCTATGAGATAATGTCCGGCTTGCCAAACACTTTCTAAGACAGACAAGCGGGCTTCCACTGATAGTGACAGAAAAGGAGTAAAAAAAAAAAAAGTAACAGAGGTCAAAACAACAATATGACCTTTCCATCTAATTAAACAAATCATCTATAAGCATCTGTTTGTGCAGTTGATATAAAAACACACTGCCCATTAACCTGTGGTCTATAAAAGGGCACAGGCTTCCCAATTAACCCACATTCCCAAACTTATCCAGCTGCCTCCATTTCCAAAATGACTATAATTCCAAACAACGTGGTAATTTCCTAGGCAGAGAGCGCATGCCTGGTGTGCTGCAGATTATGGCTTTTTGGAAACTTATAAAGACTGTGGTTTCCTGGAGGGAGACCGCATCAGCTGTCATATTCATAATTATAGCATTTCGGCTATTTCCATCAATCATATAATTATCGTATCTCTGCTATTTCTATCAGTCATGTAATTATCATATTCAGTCAACTCTACCTAAACTTTGTTTCTGCCACTTCCAACAGTTTTCTTTACATTCTGTACAGTATATGCCGCTTTTCTTTCCTGCTTCATTTTCAGCAGAAGCCTTGCTTTGAGTGCTCGGCTTAATATTTGTATGGTTAAGTCACTACAGACTTATGATCCTTTGATTCTGGCACCAGACATGTCTGAGCACATGAAGTGTGTGTTGCTGTCTTTACATAAACATTACATACAGGAGCAGCCTCCACTGAACACACACTGCATCACTCGTGGAAGACGAGTGTTGTTGACTTTCTCTCTATAGCTCTCTGAAATGAGATAAAAACTACTATCACTCAAACTCATGACAACCTTAAATATGTTTAAGCTCAATTTAGATGGCTGTATGGACTCTTAAAACTCAAAGCCAATCTACTTGTAACAGCTGCTCCTCAGTACCTCCACTCCATAAATTTAGGGCAATTAAGGCCTGGGTTCCACTAATGAACTTGACTAACAAGCTGGAGGAGGGTTGTTGCCCCTACACCAGGTGTTGAGGCCATGCACAGGAAGTCCCAGCAGGAGTAACACCTGGGAATAATAAACTTTCATAGCAGACAATAGCTCCATGACAGGGCTGACCCACAGAGAAAACACAGTAAAAAGCTTCAGCACATATTGGACAGTAGTGAAGTGATTAGTTCAGTTTAGCCATAATTAGGTGCAATTCAGAAGTACCTCTTAACTGTTATTGGGCACAACCGGTCTGAATTTAGTTTTTTTTTTTTTAGTCTGTCTGTCTGGTTAAACATTTGATTGGACAAAGACAGTTTCCAACAGCATAAATACCAAAAACACTGCCAACAGTTTCCAGATTAATCAGTTGCTGCGCCATTTCTTGTGCAAAGAACTGTACAATCTGTTTTTCTCATCTGTGGTTATTGGGCCATTGCATGCAATGTTGCAAATTGATAACCAGGACTGCTTTATGACATTATTGCACTTTTTGAAACATTGTGTCAAAGTACTTTGTCACGTATTTAATTCTGTAATTACAAACTTATATATAAAATGATGTCCTTCCATAGTTAGCAAGACTGCCTCACTGAAGTGTATCTTTGTGTTTAAAGCAGTAAATATTTAAGCTTGTTTTCCTGTCCTCTGCCCAGTGTGTGGCTGGGACTGGCTTTAGCTCCCTTTAACCCAGAGAGGTATTTTTCTGAATAGAGAAAATGAATGAACAAACAAAGGTTATCCTGAGCATAATTAGTGTAACATTTGACTCTGTTTCCACCACAGTTGAGTCATTGATTGTAAAGGGGAAGTGATTTTGATTATATATGCCTCTGTGATGCTGATACCAATCAGTGGATCATGAGGGAAATTAGAAACACACTGAGCAATAACAGTAGGGGAGAACCAGGTTGAAAGTAACACAGGCTGAAAATAACACAGCAATTTTCTCCGAGCCCATAAAAGTCTGATATGCCTAACTGTGTCAGCACGTACAGCACGCAACACTTACCAGAACTGCAAAAAATTGCCTGGATAGGTAATACTTCGAAGTTTTACCCAAAAAGCTGTTTTCATTCACAGTAAGTAAATCCCCTCAAGCAGTAATTTTTTTGAATGACAAGATGTGTAATTGTTTCATGTGTCAAAGTTATGATCATTTGACAGATTATTTAGTACTTTAACACAAGTTTGTTTTTCAGTATGGAAAAAAGTGAGGTTTAACTGTCACTACGATTGTAACACGTGCTTCTTTCATCCCGCTAAAGTAACAATGAGCTTAAAATAAATTATATTTAACTGTAAATCACTCAATATGATTTGAGGCAGGAATTTAATGCTAATGCAATGTGTTAACTGGCTGATGTACATAGTTACTTTTGACCCATCCGTGTGTTACTTTCGTCCCAACTGAAAGTAACACACGGATGGGTCAAAAGTAACTATGGGTTGAAAGTAACAATGCGCAACTTCTGTTTTAAGTCACATTATACCAAAGTTGTTCCACATTTGTACAAAATAGCACCTGGTATTGATAGAACATACATGAGTTGTTGATCACAACAAAAATTAGTTTCTGTCTGTAACATAATCTTTTAAAATGACGTTTATCTGAAAAATGTTACTTTCGTCCTGGTTCTCCCCTAACAAGTCTTCTAACAGAGCCTGACTTCATTTATGGCAAAACAGCACAAGCACTCACATTGTCCTCTTGCAGGCCCAATGACATGACACACAAGCAAAACAAGGATGACAACTATAATATGTATGTTGGGAAGATACTGTGATGATCTGAGAGAGGTTATGTACCCACAGTTCTAAATGGACAGATCTGACTGTCTGAGAACACTTTTACCCTGTCCACTCCATCTCCCTTAACTTAGGAAAACTGCTATGGGTACCACTTAATCCCATAATAACCAGAACAGAGGAAAGTGCAAGGAGGTCTTTCCTAATATCACACCAAACCGAGTCAATGAGGGAGCAGCCCCCTCCCCTCTCCACTCCTCTAAAAGGCTACCATTGTATGTGAGGAATTGCCATGGCTACTGCCGGCGAACTGTAAGCCTTTTAGAATTATTAGCATTCCTCTCTACCCTGAGCACTGTAGCAAAGCTGCTCGCTTTACCATCAATCCGCCTTGCGAGAAACACACCATTTCTTTCATTAGCAACTACAGGAATTTCCATCTGGCTGGGAATTAATTAAAGTCGAATTATGGACCGCAGCAATATTGGGCTACCCAGACAAATTCAACAACACCCATGGAGGGTAAGAGTGAATGTGGCCTTGTTAATGAGCACTGCAAGAGGCTTGTCAAAGCCACTTGTCAGAGACACTAACTCAGCATTTATTAGGAAAGATAGCGATGAGACAATTCACAATGTCATCATTGATGTATTCACTTATCTTAGCCACAATTGATCCTTGTACAGGCTGGAGTTATTTAGTGTACTTCACATGCCGTCCTCAACGTGTCATGAAAACATTTCATATGTCCCATTGAAGCAAGGCTGTGTTCAGTTATCAAGTAGGAGTAATGGTGACAGCTAAAACAATATCATGTCAAGATCCAATTTTGTTTATCACGACAGAAAAAAATGACAGTTTTCAAAACAGCATTATTTTGAGCCACGGTGCAGAGTTGATATTAATCAAATGAATTGATAAAACAGGTGTTTAAAAATCCAATGTTATAAACTATAACCCCAACTTCGATCCACCTCGATAATCCACTTTAATGTTGTTTGTAGTAAAGCTGCCAATGGCTTCATGATTATCAACTTTTACAGAAGAAGTGAAAAAAAAGAAAAACTGTTTGGCATTAATGGCCAGATGTTACTAATGATTTGGCAGCACATACAAAATTACAAACACATGGGATAAAAATAACAGCCATTTTTTTTCCTATCAAGTTTTATGAGGGTCAAAATACACTTGAGTTTCCATGGGAAAGGATAAACCTAGTTAAATAATCATATTACAGAAAAATGTAATGCAATATTGTGATTACTAGCCTAGAGGGTTTCTGCTGTGGATGATAAACAATCCGAAACCATCTAATTCCAAAATAATGCTACAACTGCATCTTTGTCAGTGTTAGATATAGAGGCAGGCTGAGACAATGTGGCTACTATCAGCCTCTAATGAGAAAGCCTGGACCAATAGTGACACAACAGGCTCTGTTCCACAGGCAACAAGGAAGGCTCCGCTATCAGGCCTGGGATCCTTCCAATCCCTGGCACCTCCACCGATGCCGAAAAAGTAGGTCTGCATGGGACCTAAGGGGAAGCAGGGCCCCAGTGACATTCCACAGTTTGTGCCAAAACAGCTAAATGGCAACGTTTTCCCTGGAGTGTACACAAACTATAGTTTCAGGTTCACCTATCTGTGGTACGCCAGGTACTGGTTACAAGTGAATAGCTCTTTTGAAACCTTTTTCCAAAGTGTTATTAGACTGTGACCTGAATGGGCCATGCAAGACGTAGAAGAAACTACAATGAAAGCTTTATACATATGTATTTTGGGTTTCTTAGTGTTTGGAAGTTCAGTTCACGGTCAGAGTTTTTAATCTGATGCACCTTTCAAAAAGATTTTATGGTGTGCAAGAACTTTGTGGTAATAACAAAACAGTGGAAATAACTGATGTTTTCGTTTTCGATGTTTTATTGTCATGTAACTTCCAGATTTCTTCCAGATTGAAATTCATTCCATGTATTGTTTTCTGGCAGACGGCAGACCAACTGATATAAGACAGCTTCAGAAGAGCAGCACTCGGAGTCCGTTCTTAATTCTTACAAGATGTTGTTCACCTACGTCATTTGCAGCTGGTTTTCACAGCCACAGGTGATCAGGAAACCTGGGCAGGGCTCTGCTGATGAAAGAGAGTGGTTAGGATTAACAAGACTAACAATGAGATAAAACATTTATTTTTATCTGCCTACAGGAATCCTATCAAGCACTTAACTCTCACTTATGTCAGTTAAATGGTTACCTTGGCAACCAACTGTGGCTTGGGGACTCCCAACCAATCACAAAGTTGATTCTTGTGGGTCCGCACTGTGGCAAGGTCACTCTCCCTGAAACAGACGCCAAGTACAACAATGTGAAGGGAACGAACCGGTACATAATGTACGCAATTAACATTTAGAGAAAATCTAATAACTGTATCCAATGTGACCACTGACCAATTAGTATCACTGAGCAGGGTCATGACGTCATCCAAAACCTCTGGATCGATGACATCATCATAGGTCAGCAGCATCTCATACATCTGGCTGGCCGTGGTCTTTCTGATCTGCAATTGTAAGAAAGGAACAGTTATTTTCTTCTGTCATAGATGTTGTTACACAAAGCAATGTAAAAAATAACAATTTATTACAATAATATTGTAGACTAATTTTCAAAGGCATATGGCCATAGAGAATTTTGGACTATACACCAAAGTGGCTGCATTTTTTATTGTTTATTTGAAAAGACAACTTGTCAGTGGTTTTACACATCTGTTGAGGTTGGGTGAGTATTCCTGTTTTGTGAGCTTACCACAGGGAAGGAATGGCAGAGTAGCATCAGCAGCTGGGACAAAACTTTCTTCCTCACCTCACCCTGGAACTGGATCAGCCCACAGAAGCTGGGAAACATCAATCAGCACAGTCAACATGGATGGTTCTTTCTGCCTCAGTCGAGTATATAATGTTTACAATAAGATGGAGACTCACACAGCTACACAGGCGCGTAGCTTGGAAATATTTTTGGACTTCTTGATTTCTTTGCAAAGAGTCAAAAGGTCCACACAGAACTGGTGACTTGGAGAGCAAAAGGAAGAGAGAAAAACTTTAGCTTTCACAGATATCATCCACATCTGTTTCTTCAGAATGCTTTCGCAACACTCACTTCTCTTGTGTGGTGAAGATTTCAAAGCAGCTGTTAGCGAGCATCTGATTGAGCATCTTCAGAAAAGGAATAGATACTCTAAAGGGAGGAAAAGAAAACATTAATCACAGATAGGATGTATTATGCCCAGTACATTAAACTATTTTCTGGTGGCTTATCAGTGTGTTTATACAGAATTTATCAGTTAATGTGCAAATAATGCAACAATAACAATCAGAAGATGAATTGGAAAAAGTAAATACATTTTTTTTTTTATCAACAGTAAACATCCTCTAAGCAAAGCAAAGCACAACATAAATGCAACAGAAAATGTTACCCTGTATAAACCTGAAAGTAGGGAACAGACAATTAACCCTTAAATGACAAAGTTCATGTCACCAAAGTCTGAGTTTTAAGAAGCGATTTTAAAAAGTTGAGGCTAACACATCATTCCAATAAAGCTAAAATGATTAGCTAATTAGTTTGTCGACAGAAAAATAACTGTCAACTAACAGGATAGTCTATTAATTAAAAAAGTGTCAAATATTCACTGGTTTCAGCCTCTCAAATGTGAGTATTTCCTGCTTTTCTGTGGCTTTTGTTGGTGAGACAAAACAAGCAATTTGATGATCACCTTTGCGTTGAGGAAATTGTGATTTATCATCTATTTTCACAATTTTCTAACATTTTATGAACAGTCAAGGAAATAAACAGATTGGTTAATAATGGAAATAACTGTTAGTTGCAGCCCTATATTCAACAGTCTAGAATGGAAAGGGATTGAAGTGATACTGTACATCTAGCATGGTCAAGATGTAAAAGGTGTGTGTGTGTGTGTGTGTGTGTGCGTGTACCTGTCATTGCGGAGATTGTCTCTGAAGATGCTCAGCAATGTATCTCCGAACTGTGACAAGGCAGCACTATCGTCCTGAATCCCTTTCAGGTAGTCAAACAACGATTGGGAAGAAAAATGCACCTGAATGGAAGCAACAGAGAGCAGCGGTTACTGTGGAGCAGCAGGAGCCTGAAAGTGATGACGGTGGGCAAAGAAACACAGACTCGTTGTGGTGAAGTCGGATGCCAGAATCCATGATGATCTGCTGACAGATGCTAGCTATGTTTGTTTATATAACGCTACACTATCACCGTCTTTAAAAAATGTATTAGTTGTATAGTATGGTACATAGATTTACTTTAATTTTCATGATTTCCTGTGAGAAGAAAAGCTAAATAACTGATAAACACACAAAACATGACTTTAATAACAAAAGTGCTGAGTCATTATTACTGAATGAGCATGAACCTGAGGGGCCTTCAAAGTAAAAACTGTCAAACTGATAATATCATAAGACCGCAGGAAAGAAAATATAAAACTTTGACACTTGCAACATAGCAACACACCATAACATCACACTATACTATAGATAAAGAGAGCTACATGGAAACTTTGCGTCTGATTTCCTCATCACCCCTGAAGTACAAAAAACATTCTGTTTGTGTGTTTCAGTGGTTAAAGGTTATTTCATATCGACAAAAATTATACACAGAAATACTGTTTACAGTATTTAATACACTTGAGTACTGAAAAAACTTGGTAACAAATCAAATTATTTTTTGTCGGGCTTGGGACTCGGACAGTTTCTGCTGTTTGGCTTTTGCAGGGTTGCACTGTATGGTCTCCATGTTGAGGCTCGCCATTAAAGCAATTCTTGGAAAGTTAGTCAATGCTTTATCTCTTTCTGGCCTGTGTGAATATGTGCCTGTGGTGTGAGAATGGTGATCTTGGCTCATGTATCGATGCAGTCTTGGCTCATTTTCCTGCATGCAACCCTGTACAAACATATCAATCGTTCCCCTCTCTGAGGATATATCTGTGGAAAAGAAAGGCTGGAAGAGCGGGAGGTAAAGCGAGACGAGAGCCAGATCGTCTCTGAGGGAATATGTTACAGCCACCATTGGCAGATGAGTTCAATTTTAATGACCTCACTGCTGCTATTAAAGGCTAAACTTATTTTTCTTTACTATATCCACAAACACCAAAAGTTAAAAATAACCTAAGCATCACAAACCTTAGTGAGTGGGCTTTCGTCTGATTGGCCTCTACAGGTTAAATGATACTGGAGGAGGAGGGAGAACTTGATCAACCCCAGTTGAGGGCCCCAGCTAAGCCTCCCAAGTGATGGTGAGTGAGGGGTCAGGAGTGGAAAGTAGCAGATTGCTTTTAAACTTTTATTTATCACTGAAATGCAAAGATTCAACTGATTGCAAATTCTTGCTTGCCAGCACCATGAGAGACCCGTCAGATCGATTTGTTCTGGATAAGTCTGGATCACTGCTTGAAGCTCAGATGGTTGCCAGAGTGGAGACAAGTTTTAGTAACACAGCCTGATATGTGTTTTTAAGATTGAATTGAAAGTCAGGCGTTCTAGAGAGTGATTATTATAGTGCAGAGGACTGAGTGGACTTCATTAGACACATAGCTCCCCCTGTTGGCCTAAATTGCTCCTAAATAATAGCAACCAAGAGTTGAATTTGCCAGCAGATTCCCACTGCATTTGTACTATTAAATGGTCCAGAATGTGCAAATACCCCAGCAACAATAACTCTGTCACACTATTAGATATATGTCTTGTATGTGTTCTTCAGTAGAATTCTACATTTCATAACGCCATTAAAAAATGTAAATAACAATTTGACTTGAAATGTGATCAAAATTATAGACATGTAGCATTGCAAATACAGTAAATCAATATTGTGGGAGAAAGAACAGTTTTACAAAATACAGACAGGTGACAAAATAAATTAGTTTCCAACTTTAATTGTCTTAGTAAGGTGTGGGGCCACCATGAACTGCTAGCACACCTTCAGTGCTCCTTGGCATAGACTGTAGAAATCCGTGGAACTCTACTGGAGGACTGAAAAACCATTTTTCACTGTGCATATTTAAGACCTTTTAACAGTGCTCTCCTTTTAAAATGAGTCAAAAGAGAAACGTTAATAAGTCAGCTGGAGATTAAGTTTTCAATCAACTCACTGAGTTTTATCATTAGAGCTTCACTCGTCAGAGAAGCTGATTAAATCTACTAGCGGCAGTTGTCACCTCAGCTGAGAAAATCAACAGTGACCGGCTAAAAGTGAGAGGCTTGTTTTTGTCTACCTCTGTCTGAAACAAATGACCCACTGTTTCAAAAATTACAAAGAATTTCGAGAGCTAAATCACTTGGAAAGCTTGGCAGCCATAGCAACAGTAACTAAGGGGCTTAGCTAACAATCAATTGGGTAGAGATCTAGTAACTGTGAGAGCCATCAAAGCATTAAGTGACCCCTTGTGTTCTGTATGGTTTTGTATGGGTAATGCTTTATCCACTGACTGATTCAAGGTTTTCCCTTGAATTTGTCACCAGTCTACACATCACACTGGTTTGACTGGAAACTGTTCCACTCCTCTATACAGACTGTATCTAACTGACTTACTGTGGACTCAGTGATCCCTCCCACAGACACGGTGAGACCCAGCAGGGTGTGGTACTGATACTGTGGCAGCCCCAGCAGCTGGGTGATATACTGGAAAGCTTGAGATGGAGCGTTCCAGTTCAGACTGGTTGTGGCCTCCCTGAAAGACATATTCAGAAGACGTTATCAAAGATCTACACAAAAAAGGTTCTTTCATCAAGGTACATAGTGTTTATTTATATATTTTCTTTACTACCATCTCTGACATAGTATTTATTCATACTTATTTTCTATTATGATCTGTGACAGTGTTTATTTATTGAGTACAGGTGTAATGAGGAAGCCTGATGAGGCTGTGAAAATTGTGTTTGACCCTGAGGAAGACTGGTGTGACTTTAGAGCCTTGATCAAGCACTGTGCTTTGACTTTTTTTGAGAATTAATTCCACTTTTTTGTGGAAATTTATTGTACATATAATTGTTCTACATCAAGCTTTCATATTTAGGGTATATTTGCTAAAACTTATGAATGGCTGGTGTTTTATGATCACACTGTGTAAGACAAAAATCACTGCAACTGTTACAGCTTTTAATGCAGGTTAAAGGCAGGTGTAACTCACACAGGAAAGATGTTTAGCAGCTCCTCCCGGTGGGGGATGTGAGGTACTGCAGGCTCGGTGCTGTGGAGGAGGTGCAGGAAGATGTTGCCGGCATGAGCTCTGTAGCGGTCAATCTTCTCGGCTGCCTGCTGGGCCAAGCAGCACATCATACACTTCACCCTGCAGAGTAGAAGTAGTAGAAGCGATGCAATGAGGAAATAAAGATTATAAGTGCTATCACCATTTTTTTCAACATGATCAGAAGTCTATACTTCACTAAACTTCACTAAAGTGTGATTAAATCAACAAACTGGCTGTTGTTTTTGAACTTATAGTCTCTGGTGACAAAGATGAAAGGTGGATTGTGGATACATCCCAAGGGGGCACTGGGGGTGAATTCTATCATGATGTGACTCTTTTCTTTTTTTCTTAGATATAAACTAGTGTCCAATCAACAATAAAAGTAAATGTTACTTTTTTTTTATCCTGTTCTTCTATCATAATTACAAAAACTACAAAATTCAAAGCTGTATTGATTTAAACTAAGGTATTGTGGCCACACCTTGAGACATCAAAGTGTCACCAAAGGTTACTAAAGCCAATGAACAAACGAGTCTGAGACCGACTGACATTACAAGTTTTATGGTCACCTGCGAGTAATGTGACACATGGTGTGGAGTTTCTCCAGCTGTATAGCAAAGTTCATGAAAGAAGGGCCAAGAGTTGGAGTTAATCAAAGTTTTCAGATTGCTACTCACAGGTCTGGCAAAAGGATCTCTGGAGCACTGCTAGCCACCAGAATAGTCACATCCATCAGACTAGTCATTGCTGCTTCTCTCACCCTGGGCAAAGAGGCAGACAGAGTAGAGACTTTATGCATGCAACGACATGAGCTTGAATCTACTTAATCTTGTCTACAAAATCTTAAAAAAAAAAAACAGCACAGTCATACAAATACACACCCAAGCTGGCATACAGACACACACCGCCTTTTGAAGACTGTTCAAAATTTCAGTATCACTGGATGTGGCAGTTTTATAGTTAAATCAGCTTCATGGCTGCAGGGCACAATTTGTTTATGTGACATGTTAATCAGGATTTTCATTCGAATGAAAGTCACACCCTGGAACAGGTGCGCAGGTGCCGGAACCATTAGTTTTAGGAAAAGGCAAATTAAGAACATTTTTGTATAAACAGATGGAAAAGAGGGAAATGTGTCACTGTGTGGTACATAATAACCGGAGAGATAAGGAGGTATAAATGGGGAGGAAAACAGATTTATGAGAAAGAATGTAGGAAAGAAAAACATAGACATAGACAGCGTGAAAGAAACAGCCCATCCCATATAATGAGGGCAAGTGACAAGCCTGGTGACATTCCTGGTGAGTAGGTAAGCATTGCCTGGGGCCACTAGTGAGACAGGTATACGATGTCTTCATGTCCCAAGGTGGAGGGACACAATAACACCAGAGGCCTCAGGCAGGGTAACATTCCCAATACCTGAGGCAAATCAAAAGAGCATGTGTGTATTTGTGGATTGCGTGTATTTACAAAAAGGGGAAGTTAACTTACCATGCCCCTACGTCCCCTCTGCTGTCTGTTGTATAATCATTCATACCATTGAGCAGGGCACCGTATACTTCTGCTACATTCTCCGAGCAAAGAGCAGAGTCTGTAGAGCCACTGGCGCAAGCACCCGCCTTCATACACACCCTAATAAAGAATGAAAAAGAAATATGTTCACATAATAAAGAAAGACTCAAAGGGCTGCTAAAGGAACTAAGAGATGTACTGGGGAAATTTGATAAATTTTGAGAAATGATGCACAAAGGCAGCAGGGAAACAAATGGACAGACATGTCATTCAGGTCCTGCAGGTATAGTCAGTAAACTGTTTATTTTAGCCTTAGAAGCCTGTTAAAGCTAGCAGACAAGCAAGACAAAGAGAAGCGAGCCTGAACAATAAGACAATATGGAAAGAAGATGATGGAAGAAATACAAATGAAAAGTCAATAAAAACTGATATGGATACTCACTGAGCAATTGCTCTGACTGCATCTCTCCTTGCCTCTGTAAAACTCCCTTCTTTCTGACTGACAATGCACATCTGCTGAAGGCCATCTAGGATCTAACACAGACAAAAACACACACACACACACACACCAATTTATACCTATATACTGAAGCAGTAAGATGTCAAACAGCTAGAAAATGTTCACAATACTTCAAACACACCTGTTTCAGTTTGCTATGGATCATAAATCTTGGCAGACAGCCAAGGGCAAGGGCAGATCCACAACGGGTGAGAATCTGTGGACTCTTCAGCCCTTCAGTGTACTGAGATACCAGGACAGCTACACATGTGCACACAAACACGCCATGCAGAGATTATTTTCAAATTCAGACATACATTATAAAGTAGTAGAACCAGGAAATCATATTCAACTCACTCTGCATTTCTGAGTCAGCTTGGCCTGGCTGGGCCTGGTAGTACTCCTCACATAGTGCGGACAAGGCAGATACCACAGCAACCTGCAGACACATGAGGAGAAAGATTAATTTGAGTAGTAAACAGCAAATAGTCATTCTGAATGAAAGAGCAGTGTTTCACAAATAAATAGTTGTAGTCTGCAGTTCTGCTGTTGTTAGTTTAACACACTGGCAGTATAACTGCTGATTTGATTTTCTTAAGAGCAGCCACTTTGTTTAACTACTGCCAAGATTTGTATTTCTTTGTGGAAGCAAATGTTGTTACTTAATTTTAATAAAGAAAAGTTAAGCTTACCATGATGCCATCCTTCGCACCACTTGAAAAGAGATGAAGACTCTTTATGGTGTCGTCAATAAGCCATTGCCAGCCAGCTGAAACCCAGTGTCACAAACATTAGATATCTTAAGCTCAAATGCTGAATGATATTGAACTGATAATAACAAAAATTAACTTACTGATTACGGGGTCATCCTTGAAAGGCATTTTGGACAGGGACAACCTTTCTATCAGACCACACACTGCAAAAATAAAATTAAATCATACATCGTCATACGTCTTCCTCCATGTTTCTTTCATCTTTTCTTACATTAAAACCCATTCATTCATTGGTAAAAATCCATTTCTTATTTGCTTTTAGACTCACTTGCTGGCCTCATCAGCTCTCCACCAAAACCCCTACATGAAAAAACAGAATTTTGATAAGAAGCCAAAACAATACTTGGATTTTTAATTTTTTTTTTTACCATACTGTGAACAGAAAGTTAAATGAATTCTTTCTGCCTACCTGTATTGTTTTCTGTCTTGTAGCTGAAAGTACATCAACAAATGAAAATCAGTACAAGAGGACATTTTCACCATAGTTTGTTCAAGTTGAAGCAACAATTTTTTTCAGTTTAGAGGCACACTTACCCTCTGGTGAATGTTTTTTAATGCGTCCACACATTCTGAAGAAATTATGTCCAACACAGTCCTATTGGACAAGAGCAGGGAGTCATGATCATGTATAAATATCATCAGTAAAAAGCAGAATTACGAATTATCTAAGAGTGCTCAGTTTAACATTTAATTGCATTTTTACAAATTTGTTTTTTTTTCTATAGTAGCTGCATCATCAGGAAATTAAGATTTTGCTCTAGTTTGTTAAGCCACAAACACAGTTCCCAAAGCTTCTGTTTCTAGCTGGGACGTAAACAAGAAGCTCATCTATACAATATTTTACCACTGTTCAGGTAGAAATTTTAAAAATATGTCAAAAGTATGGTCTAGGACATCAACCCCTATCTTAAATATATTATATATATTCCTTTTAACTGGTTACTTAAAGACTACCTGTTTGTCTGAAGGCCCAGTTTGTACAGAGCGTGTGTGATCTCTGCACATGCCAGGATGGCTCCATGGCGACCATGAAGGTCAATACCCACTGCCATGGGCAACAGTTGTGGCAAAACTGAAACCAACAAGGAAGAAAGCATGAAATATGTACTCATGACCAATAATTATAGGTTTCAGTCATTTTCCAAAATGCATTTCTCAGGAGCAAAGCTTTCACTGAAAGTTCTTCATTGCCTGGGGAACAGGTACGGTGACATTGTTTACCTGTAGTTGCCATATAATCAGGTGCTTGAGGCGTCAGGTTGTGGAGTGCTTTAGTGGCGAGCTCTCGGATCACACTTCAAAACACATATAAACATGTACGTTTTTTGTTCAAGAGTTAAATACAGAACAACTGTACATTTTCCCTTAGATTCAGTGACATTATGGGTAAATACAAGTACTTACACATCCCAGTGGTTGATCTTCATGGCTACCAAGTGGTCTATCATAGCTTTGGTATACTCTGGAAAACTTGCTATGTAAACACTGTAAGAACAAAACATACATCTTTAGCTACATACATACTAAGATCCACAGAGAATAAATACCAGCTTTTGACATGTCCATGTAACTATTCAATAGTGAAAACAAAACAATTTCAGGCATCTCTTATTTTTTTTACACCTTGCTATATGCAGGTCTGTAGTCAGTCATACCTTAAGGCTAGCATCTATCTCTGTTTTCACTGTTTCAATGTTTGCTCTTCAGGGTGGTGACACATTTCTGCCAACGGTGGCAATATGCGAAAGGGTTGAAGGATTTCTATGTTGGTTTTAATGAACACAATTCTTTCCTTACAAGATGTGCCTGCCCAAGGACACGTATTGTAGTTCAAAATTTTAACTGTAACACACATTCTTAACAAACTAACCAAGCAGACTGCACATACTTAAGCCGCATGTTTGGGGTATAATATTGAAGATGTCAATAGCTTTGCTTTAGTGCCACACTGAGTTAGTTAAACTAAACAATTTGCAATATTTAGTTGTATGTGTTTAAAGGTTGCACAGTTCTGAGTACTTTAATACCCAGAAATCACGTAATTAGGTCAGCACATTGCACTCATCTCACCTCAACATATTTTTCTCATTAGCTGAGACAGAAAGACTGGAAGAAAGCCTTTTGGCCCGAAGTTCACCCATGAAGTTTGGCTTGTTTCTATTTGTCCCTTCCTGTGCAAAGAGATGATTTCCCACCAGTGACACTAAAACTAAATCTGTGCTTTGTCAATGAGGAAGGATGGAACACCATTTGGTGCCATTACACTTCATTATTTAGGTTTCTATGACAGGTGTACTGTCCGTAGCATTTGCCCAAGTGACGCTTTATTTCAGAATTAAGTGACTCTGAAAATATGACTGTAAATGTGTAGAATAAAGTGTTTCTTACCTAATGTTCAGATAGCAGTTGTTGAGATTCCCAACAGCATAGTAGTCTGCTGCAGTTACGATGTCAATACCATGAGGAAATGTCCCCTATTTAGACACAAGCAGGCAACAAACAGCTGAGACATTTTCAGTGGATTGTGTAAGAAAACTATGTTGTTAAGACACTGAAAGCAAATGATTTGGGATTGAGAATAAGAGATTGGGTTCCAAATTCAAGTAATAATATTTGATTTTAAGAGTGATTTATGGCTCAAGTGGTGTTGTAAAATCAAGTGTTTGCTGGTGCCCTGTAGCTGTACTGGAAGGCTATTTCTTTGCGTCAAACACTTTCACTAGCAAGGCAAGTTTGAGCAAGACTTGGTTATCTGGCAGCAAATAAACTTAAAATCACAGTAATTCTGTTAGTCATGATGTACAAGAAGTCAGTGCTGCGGTCACAAACCTGTCTGCCGACATTCTCCTGGAAAGCAGCCTGGGACAAAAGGAGACATAAAAATTAACTTCTGTCATGTATATCTTTAGTAAAGCAACTGTAGGATATTGACCAGAAAACTTACGGAGGCGGCTCTGCGGCAGTTGACGTTTCGATCAAACACAGCTGTGATCAGCAAAGCACTGCAAAGAGAAATCATTAAGTATGGATTGGAGAATGTGAATGATAAAAGACCTGTGCCTTGAATTGTCCACTGAATGCAATGAAGAGGGTTCTTCTTTAACAGTTAAGTGTTTTTACAGTCACAGGATGCCTACAAAGGAACAGTCAATGGGTAGACAACTTAGCATGTAATGAAATGTAAAACAATCAAAAAGTAAATCACGCATAGTAGTTCTTCTACTACACTGTAGCTTTGTAAGTGTGAGTGTTAAATGAGCTTGTTTGAGCTTTGTTGCACAAACAACCAGTATTCCAATATTTATTTGTTAGATACAAATCTGTAATTCAAACTTGAGTCCATTTTTCTTGCTTAGGCATTTGTCCATAATACAAATCTTTTTCTGCTTGGAAAAATTGCCACGTCTTCACAATATTTCTTTTATTGTCATCCTAACCTCGTATATGTCTGTCCTCTTATAGAGTAACAACATGTATTTCATCTGAATAATTCGTGATGGATTAATGACAGGTTACATCATCACTGCGCAACAGATTTTAGTCATAGTGTACAGATCCCAGCAAAGTAGGTTAACATAACCGCAATATGATTCAATGGATTAAGTGGCCCCTGCAATACTGGAAGTTATGTGGGATTATGTTTTGACCTTAATATCCCTCCACCACACTGCCTCTACAAGTCTCAGGAGGGGTTGTTGTATGAACGTCAGTAGTTGAAGGGGGGCCAACGTTCTTATAAATCATAGTGACAGCCTGAGAATAACTGTTGTTGGCCTTATTTGCTCTCCTCCCATGTTCCCTACTTCCAAACATCAACATCAGGCCTGGAGCTGGACAGTTTGGCTTTACTAACTGCCTTTGCCCTGAGGGCTTGAAAATAAAAACAGTCCTGATTGCATTCTGGATAAAGCTCTAAATGATATTCCCAATTACGTTTGCGGTTGCTACAGTTGAAGTACATATTGTATCTGTGCAACTTAGCAAAGATACAACTGTGAGTGTGTACATTTGTGCCCCCAAGTCACTTAGTCCCACATTTGCAAAAGTAAGTTTTCTGTTAATGTCATCAAGCTGTGATGAATAGAGCAGGAACCAGCTTGTCTAAGCACTGCTGCCAAACGGCGACCGAAACCTACAGCAACAGGCGAAACCTGGCAATCCTGTAGGCTAGGGAAAGGGAGGGTGTTGTCGCGACTGCTGATGATAATGGTAGTCGCAGGGGTTCAAACTGACACTGCAGAGCTGGTCTGCACAGTCAGAGGCCACAGGTCCGTACATGCACACCGAAAGAAGAGAGATCAAGGAGGAGGTAAACCGTTACTATTGACAAAGACTGAAAGTACGTCACAAGATGATATTGCACCTTAGCTTCTCTACACTGGTTGTTGATTAAGTGTAGAAGTTTTGATATTACTCATTACTTTTAAGGCTAGCTTCAGTGTCTGGTGATGTCAGCCCTTTAAGCAGCCAGCAACTAATCCTGGAGCATTTTGCATTCTAGGCTATAAACAAGAGATATTTGTTGTCCAGACCCTACTGCTTTGGAGCAATCTGAAAAAGCTATAAATAAGACGGAAGTAAATAAAGTAATAAAAGTAAAACTGTTTATTGTCCCAAAACAAAAAAACTAACTTTAACATCTCTGGAGATTTAAGTATGTTTACTTTATTTGCTATTATTGGTCTATCTGTAAAGCACATTTCCCCAATGCTTAAAAAAGTACAATTATATATAAATGATATTTAGTGTCACTACTAGAGCTTTTTATATGGCATAGAAAAAAAAAAACATTTACCATTTCTATTGACTCATTGTCCCTGTGCAGTTGTCCCACATGAACCTTAGAGATGTACTTCCTGGTTGTTATAATGCCCCAAAAATGCTGACAAATCCCAAAATGTCCTCCAAGCTCTCTACTTAGTTCACAACTGACTTTCAAAACAACTGTAAGCTTGGAATATTTTTTTTGGGATGCAGGGGCTGCATGAAATCAAGAGTTGTATCTTTACTGTGTCAGACAGGGTACACGGGAACAATTAGTAAATTAGTGAAAGTACAACTGGCACTGAGCCACAAAGAGATCAAACGCATGTACTGCTCGGCAGCAATTAAAGTTTTATAGAAAGACAAAACATAACAGGGAAATGCATGTATCTAAGAAATGACATTTATAAGGAATATTGTAATTAATTATCTTTGGAGCCAACAACATGGGATGATCACCTTTTCATAGTATCTGTCTGTGTAATTAACGATATAGAGCGCACCACAGCCGACTTCAACAGAGTACACATACATAGGGACATGCAAGATTGATGTGACACAGAAAAACTGGTTTGAGGCAGTAAATAACTGCTTGAAGGCAAACCATGCAGCTTCTATGCAAATTACAATTAGAATACAATTCACAATGTGCTGCAACTTAATCCTAAAATCTTACTGATAACTTATAACAATGTATTTTCCAACACAACCCTTGATTGTAGCTGCTACTTCTTTACTTTTCTTTATTCTTGATGAATATATTTAAAACACATGTTGGTGAAATATTATTATTGGCTGATGCTGCATCTGTGCAAATGTATTTATATTCATATTTGGGTAATTCCCTTCTTTTCCAGGAAAGAAGAGTGATTATGTTGTTTGAGCCACTGGACAGTGGTAATTATGACCTAACTGTCATGCTATGCTGATGTAAATAATGTTGTGGACATGGCAATACATACAAAAAGAGGAAGTGTTAAGTTTGCATTAAAAACTACAGCAAGAGCAAATTACAATCCATTAAAGTCAAAATACAGTCCACTTGATGGATTATTATTCTTGTTCCTGACGTGTTTTTGCAGCAATCTATGCATGTGACTGTTTTATGGGAAAGAAAGGAAGAGGAAGCTTACTTGGCAATCTGAGTGACAAAAGGCTCAAGCTCCTTGGGTTCATAAGCCCTGGCGAAAGACCAGCACACATAGCAGGCAGCGTCACGCACATTGGAACCGACACTACATGCTCCCCTCTTTTCCTCGTAGGTCAGGGACTTGATGATGAGCGGCACAACTGCAAGCAGACAATAGAAAGGGATTTATGGTTTTATCTCAAGAAGAAAAATACAATAACTAAGATCAAGGTTGTGCACAAGGCCGAGCAACTACCAGAATAATGGATTTGAAAAGACAGATATCAACTATCATACTTAAGAAACTATGATATTATCAATTTCCAGTGAAAGTCAATTTGAATCCCGTCTGATTGCATGCTTGTGCGTGCTGAATCTGGTGCCTGCCCACTCAGTCCTTTTCCACTGTGAGAACAACATCAATGATTTCAGTGATCTAATACAGAGTAATTTAGCAATTGTTAGTTGTATGTAACATCAGGGAGAGAAAGCACAACATAACCAGCATGATTATAATTTATAAGGCATGCAGTTAGCAATAAAGTCAGCTCATTTTAATAAAAGCTTCACTTTTGTCAGTGTTTTAAATCCATAGCATTGTATTGGTTTTCTCAAACACTGCTTTGTTCACATAAAAGCGAGGCGTAACTAAACATGAGCAGCGCCAATTTACCTCCCAGTATGCAAATCTCCTGTTCTTGATCTCGCCCATTGGCTATTGAACTTTACTGGAGACTATTTACAGTAATTGTAGAATGAAGCCAATGTGGCCATTTTCCTCAAAAGAGCGAGATGGATCAGGAAAGAGGGAGAATGAGTGCGAGCCCCCACCCCAAAGCGTCATGTAAATCATCGCTTGAGGCTTGACTAATATCAGGTACATTGATGTTGCCTGAGGGCCCTGCTGTTTGGGCTGAAGCTCCACCCACTAGTGAGACAACACCTCAGAGAAAGGAACTCACCACACAACTAACATTACTAAATACAGCACACACATAGACGATCACACACATTCACTAACACACTCTGAACTCTTCACACACATTGTAGTGAACATCCTGGCCACATACTAACACTGGCTGTGGACCTCTGCAGGTCGAATACTCGGGAGAGGACACTTTTGCTACAACCAGAGCAGGTAAAACACTTTTTTTTTTTTTTTTAATCTCCATCCTTAATAAGGAAGCAGAATTAAATTACATTTCTTTACTTAAAGCACTCCATCAAAGTGTTTGTGTTATTAGAAAGACTGTCAGTGGTTTGTAAAGGTACTTGTACTAGTTTATCAGGCATACTTAGTGTAGATATAAGTTATGCACCTGTTACCTATGGATTTTAATTATCTACTGCTTGCACTGCCTTGACTGACGCACAGGTAATGCTGACTGTGCCTGGTGTCAACAAAAGCCCTTCTGATAAAGTTTCCAGTCACTTAACATCATAACAAAAACTTTTGACCATTTTTTTATTGTATGCACTGGTCTGTGAATGAAAAAACAAAAACAAACATTACCTGAGATCAAGGCGACCAATGATATTTTTATTAAAGAAAAAACAAAAAAACAAAAGATTTTTACTGGATTAATTTCACAATGGAGAAACATATTGTTAAAAAAGATTATCAAATGAATTTTGGGTCTTAGGAAGGGAGTGGCTTTGCGTGCTACTACAGTTGGACAGAAACTTGAGTGACAACTTCTTGCGACAGCGCATGACAAGCAGGTTCCTCCACACGGCACCCAGTAACACTTAACTCACACCTTTAGGTGATGTTTCATTTCAAAAAGGGAGGGCTGAAGTGTTTCAGATGCCACCTACTTCACGGTTTTATTTAAATGGCTGTTTTCAACTGTTGCTCCTCATATTGTCTGGTGCATTACTTCTCATACTCTTGTATCTCCAGAGCTGGTGAGCTCATCTAACGATGAATGGGAGCTGACTGCATCCCGCAGGTGTAGTCATGGGAAGCAGGTGGCTGGTGGTTCCCACGCCAACAGCACAGAGTTTAGTAAGGTTGAGAGAGAAAGCAAGTCTCTGCATGCCCTCCAGGTCTGTGTTACTAAGTGCCTAGTCTGCCCGACACCTACCTACCTGGTGACTTAGCGGCGCTTTAACTTTTTAGGACAGATGAGTGATATCGTTATAGCGTTAATAGGCTGCTGCCAATCAACCAAAACCGCACTAAGCCGTCAGTGCACCTATACAAACATGTGGGTACATGTTTGCATACTGTAGACAGGTTTTCATATTTAACAATTTCTCTGTTGGCGTCCAACCCAGTGTGAAGAAACAGTTGAAGAAATACATTAGCCTGAGGGTGCAGTGTTTTGCGCAGCTAGAGATTTTTCTGCCCGAGCAGCTAAAAAAATACACAGAGAAAAACCTTCCAATGAGAACTACTCTCCACCTGAACCAGTCAAACAACTCTATTAGTCTTATTACTTATATGCCTAAGTGTCACATTCCCCAACAGCTTCAAGATACTTTAAGAGAGGGAAATCTAAACCACTACTAAATCGTCAAATGCAATTTGTTCTGTTTTTCAGTAAACGTGCATCAGAATCAAGATGGACACTGCTCAGGAACGCAAGCCAAAAAGGCCCCACTACATTCCCCGACCGCCAGGCAAGCCCTTCAAGTACCATTGTTTCCAGTGTCCTTTCACCTGCAACGAAAAGTCACATCTCTTCAACCATATGAAATACAACTTGTGTAAAAACTCCATCTCCCTGATGTCGCAGAAAAACGGGCAAACAGCCAGACAGGTCAAGGCTGCAGCAAAGGGAAGCCCTGTAAAATCTAAGGATTGTCCCAGCCCCCTGCCGGCAGTTCATACCAATAGTCCTGAGAAACAGGGAGCTGAGAACAAAGCTGAGAGCAGAGATGACTTGGAAGAAGTAGACGTTGGGTGTGACAGTCCAGTCAGTAAGGAAAGCCAGATTATGACAAAACCAAATACAGTTATAGAGAGTGAGAACAAGGAGAGCAATGATGCCAAGTCTCTGCCGCGCCCATCTGCCTTCTCCCCTGTCACACCCAACCGAGATGGAACAGAAGCCCTCAAGTCATCTGTGCCACAGTCAGAGGATTCGCAAGCTCCTGCACCCACTTTCAACCACCCAAGCTTCCCATGGGGCACGATTTCATCATCCATTCCTTTAAAACCATTCCCCCCTCCCATGGTTCCTGAATACTCTCCTTATCTCTTGCCTGACAGGCCCCTGTATCCACCATACTACCTCCCAGGAAACCACCATGCCAATGAGCCAAACTCTCCTTCTCTCCGGCCAGAGTTTCTGGATCCCCAGAGGCCAGTGGTCCCGCAACCTATTGCCCCGCCTCACACCTCCCTATTTCCCCCATACCCATACAGATACTGCCACCCTCTTCACCCAGGACACCCTTTGCATTATAGCCTGTATAGACCCCATGAGCTCTCCATGCCGATTACAGGACCAAGATATCATCCTTTGGATTTGTACAGCTCAACCTTTGGGCCTAAGGAATATGATTTGTACATGCATTCCCGTCCAAGTATCAGTAGCATCAACATAACTGCACAAGAGGAGAGCAACAACAGGCAAAGTGGAGACAAGGCAACCAGGCTGAGCCCAAAAGAGGGCTGTTCGGCCTTGGGGTCCCCTGACAGACCGAGTCATGCACACATCATCCAGAGAGATGCAGAAACCCCACACTACACCAACCTGGGTGAGCCTCAGCCCACTCCACAAGTAGGACACACACCTACATCCGTTCAACCCACCAAAACTGACTCAAGCTTGCTGCAGTTAAGAACTCTGGATGAGGATGGAGGGTAAGTAAAATGACCATATTTAGTATTTTTTATTTATCAGGAAAGAAATGGCAATATTAGTGAAACATTAACTTGGCAAAACTGAGCCACATTACTGTGTAGCAGTAGTCAGTTGTTTAGTTTTTTTTTCTCTTGGCCTGTTTTTCAGATCAGCTGAGAACAGCAGATATTCCTCCATGTGTGCTTCTGAGCCATGTCCTGAAGCTACATCGGAACAAGATGATGAGGACAACAGAGAAGATCTGGCTCCCCTCAACCTCTCCACAAGAAACCAGGACAAAGAAAAAGGTCCATCTGACCACAGACTGCGGTGCTCAGACACAGAGGAATTAAAGGGGGAAGAGTTGCCTCTGAACCTCAGCCTTCGCGCTTCTCATGTTAGCTCTGCCCTCAGCACTTCAGAGAATCTTCAGCAGAGACCAGGCACAGAGCTGAATGAAGAACCATGTGACCAAAGGCAGACTGCGGCACTGGCACTCTGTCAGCTAGCCACTGCAAGCTCTGCTGCCTCTTCGTGTCACTTCAGCACTGCAGACACAGTCTCAGAGAATTCCACAAACACTACAAGTCCTGGCTCTCCAGAGAAGACCAAACACACAACCAAGGCTAAGGCAAAGGGCATAAAAAGAGCAAACAGTGGCCAGGCTGAAAACAACTGCCATAAACCAAACAAGAGAGCAAAGGTGCCAGGAAGGGCTGCTAGGAGAAGGCCTCGTTGCTGCTAACAACTTAACTCTGACTGGTATAATATTTGGAAATGAGGACAGAATATCTTCTACATGACAAGATCAACTTATTGAACATCTATGTTAAAATGTTAATTAAGCACTGAAAGATTTGAACTATTTGAGCAGGAGCATATGTGACATGTCTATAGCACTGCCACTATAACAACTGTAAAAAAAACAAAACAAAACACTTGTTAAATGGAAAGACTTGTCACCAGTATGTGCATATTATGGCTTGTTCTCACATTTTATAGAAAAGCAAAGTCTCTCCCCTTCTGCTGGACCACCATGGGACCTTATTTTGGAAAAAATATGTACAGTCGTCAACAGTGAGAGACATTTTTTTTAATTTTTTGATCCCGTCTGAATTGTTCCATGAATCACAACAATTTAAAAGATAATTTTGCAAGTCAGGGAATGTGCCAAAGTGACGGCCATGTTGGTGTTAGTGTCATATATTGTGCGAGAGAAGAGATGTAGTTCACTGATCGGTTTCACACAAAACTAAATGGTACTTTACTGCGGTGATATAAATTTCACTAACATCATATTTGTTATTCATGGCACAATTCAAACAGGATCAAATAATTAACTGCTGTACATATTTTTTTGCGAAATAAGGTCCCATGGGGGACAGCGGAAGGGTAGGGACTTGAAAAGGTGAAAAGCAATGTTTATAGGGGGTCTTTATATTTAAATCTGGACAATTTTTGTAATGTTGAGTATGGAAGTTGTGATGATGTACTTTAAATGTAAACATGTCAAATAAAGAAATTTACCATCTGTCAATCTGGAAGGCAGCAGCAGTCCTCTCCTACCAAGTTCTGCCAGTGCCAGGCAGCCTCCATGCCAAGCATTGTCTGTTTCCTGGAAGCTTAAAAAAGAAAAAAAACCCACACGTCAAAACAGAAACATGCTGGAATATGAGGCTGTTTGTAATATTGTCCCTGTGTGATGGGTATTTTGGAAAAAAAAAAAAACATAGAAGAAATGCTGAAGGGCATAGCGTGACTGATGGCAAGAGCCAGTATGCCTCTAGCATTAACTTACCTGAAGCAGTCCAGCACTGATCCAACCACCTCATCTGCCAGCTCCTTGGGGAGCCTTCCAGTCACCCTCCCAATGCTGAAGAGTTAGATAAAAGTTTGTTGTGACACAAACTGTCAAATGTGCTGTTTTGAAAAGCACCACAGACAAGTAGCAACATGGATGATTTGTTATCAACAGTTCAAGTTTGCACTATATAGGTGAGATAAGGACAGACTGTTACCCCTTTGCTGCAGACCAACGCACGATTGTTTCCTTATCTTTCAGTCCCACCAGCAGATGCTCTGTAAAATAACATGCAGATTTGATTTCCTGAGCATATATACTGACATTACAAACTTTTTTAACAGATGGCATGCAGGAACTGACCAATAACTGTCTCCACTTCCTCAGGAATGTCATAGTCCTCCTCCTGTTCTTGTGTCTCCACTTCAGCAGTGGCTGTAGCAGATTGGGACATAGCAAGGTTTGCTGCAAGGGAGCGGCTACCTCTCTGGTACCTGAAAAACATGCACACAAACCTTTTTAGACACTCAGCTCTGTGCTCCTTGTCCTACTAAGGAATGAAATATGTTGTGACACATATGACATAATGCACTATGGAAAACTACTTGGAAAGAGACCTGATGTTAAGCAATTCCCGTCTGATTGAGGGGCCACAATTGGCTGAATTAATTTGTTTCAATATTAACAAGATCCGTTGCAATGATGGTACCCATGTTTTTATATGTAATAAAGTATATTTTATACAAATTTACACTTTCAGCACACAGTTACTTTGTGTGTTAATGTGTAATACAGATAAAGTTTGAGTCAGTTGACTAACTTTGGTTGAAGACCTGGTTTAACATTATATATAATTGGCTGGTATTATGTCTAACCTCCAAGTGGCCAAACGTGGCTTCAGGAAGGTGAGGCCAAGCCTCTGGATTAGTTTGACACCAAGCTTCCTCAGCATGGCCTGGCTGCTCTCTGATAAATGTTTCTGCTCCAGACACTGCAAAATTGTAGGAGCTGGGAAACAAATAAAGACATAAATGTTATGTTATAATACTGTTATTTCAATAAGCAAATAAATTAATAATAAACATACAGGACTATGTACATTTTTTGGAAATATCCGGCTAGAGACATGAATGTTTACCTGGCCTTTTGGCTGGAAACAATTCTCCCTAAGTTGACTATTCAAAGTTTCAAATATGTACATAGAGTATTTTTGCAGATACAGATATGCCTAACATATATAATTGTAACTGCCATGGACTAAGTTCACATGTCAGCTACGACCAGACTGTCTCTACAGAAACTGCCATATGTGGCCAGAAATGTGCCTTCAAGAAAATCATAGATCATATTTATATATGGGAAGGCTCTGTTATTATACTTTTTAAAGGGAAACATTACCTGATATCTGCATTCAAATATCTCCCCTCTGGCATACGACATTTAGTTAATGATTTGTGAACACAAA
Source organism: Thunnus albacares (assembly GCF_914725855.1). NCBI lineage: Eukaryota > Metazoa > Chordata > Actinopteri > Scombriformes > Scombridae > Thunnus > Thunnus albacares. The sequence goes on from NC_058122.1 coordinate 17,657,551, forward strand.
TAACTCAACAACAAAGACTACAAATGTGACAGTGACAATAAATTTTGGACAGAAGATTCTGTTTTTTCATGACCTTCCACATTGAGATTACTTTAGCACAATATACTCTATGCTTGGAGTCTAAAGAGTTTCATCTCTAGTCCTCGAGATGAAGACTGCCATCCTAACTATGTCACCCTACTGTCATGATCTATAATAACTTACACTACAGATTATATTACTATAGGTTGTGAAGTCAACAATTTACAGAGCCCACAAAGTTGCTACACATATGATGAATATGATACTGACATAACATGGTCACAGACAGCTTCTTTCAGCTTTCATCTCGTCAAAAAAAAAAAAAATCTGTTCTTCCTAATCATGTTGAAAATTTCAATGAGACTGAGGCCAACTGGACTGCTGCCACACTGATGAGAAGCCTGTGAGACCAATTAATTTGCAGTAATGGCAAATTTGTTTGATCTTGGTTCATTACTTCACTGAAAGCACATATAGTAGGAAAAAAGGGAACCCACCATACTGCAGGAGGTCATCTCGTTTTCCATGTTTGAAGAGCTTTGCCTAAGGGACACAAATAAGGCAACCGATTCAATCCAAGATACTGCAGAGCAAACACTACGTATTTCATTAATGAACTAAAAAAACTGCTTTCAGAACCAGAAGTCATTTCTGTCCATCTATCCTGATTTTTTTCTTTTGAAGCAATTTACTCTCAATCTACACACAGAGAAAAAAAACATGCAAGTATGGGTCCTGTAGGCCTGTTGACTGAACACACAGAGCCAGTTTTGAACGCCCTAAGCACCACATAGGTTGGAGCCAGATTCACTTCACAGACATTAAGTACAAAGGGACGCTTTCTGAACATGTTATACAAGTTCATGTGCCAATCATATGACTGTAATGTACTTGCTTGGGGGCTGAATTACATTACCTTAGCTTACAGGAAGTGATTTGAAAACATCTTCCATCATTAAAGGGGCCATATTATGAAAAACTCACTTTTTTCAGTGCTTGTGCATATATATTTAAGTCTCTGATGTGCCTACTAAGACACAAACTGTGAATTGAGACGGCCTAGTCAGTTTGGTGTGGGCTGGCTTGCTCTGTACTCTTGTGATTCAACAAGCCAGATTTGATGTCCCTTCTTACGCCACTTGAGGCTTCATTGAAATTGTACTGCGCCCTCTATCTGAGTCTCCACCCATTAAATTTCCGCATGTCTGCCATGTTTTTCTCACAAGCCCCAGGTGGAACCCAGCTAAACTAAGCTTAGCTAAGCTAAGCGCGAAAAATTTGCATGTATTGTGGGGCTGGACCAGGGAGAGCCAGGGAGCAGAGCCGGAGAGTCCCGCACTGCTGCTGTCTCATCTTCTGGAGGAATAAACATCCGATTCTGCTGATTCGGAGCAGTTCACCAGCAGGAGGAGTTTATTTTTTAAACTTTTGGCATTAAGTGGATTTATCTTCAAACTCGCTTCTCGACCTAGCCAGTGCTAATTAACAACAGAATCACACACCACCTCAGCTGCTGTCATCAATAATAAACATCTTAAATGCTGGTGAGTTTATATAATTTTAAAGTTACACAGTATATAGATATCTGTGTATAAAAAATAACGTCACTCCCATATTTATGATTTTAGATGACGTTATTTTGAGTATGGATGGAGCAGCTACCACAGACGACTGTGCTGACCACTCAGCCAAAGCTCAGCTCCGCCAGACGCACAGACCTGCAGCTATTTATACATCCATGACACAGACACACACAGAGTGGAGCAAAGGAGAGAGACGGAGACAGTGATGTAACCTTGATGCACTACAAGTCCCAACCTGGGTGCTGTTATTTGACATGTTTTCTTTTTCTTCCCGAAAACAATTAATTTTTAAAATATTTATACAAAATAAATATTCATAAAAACCTACTATTTGTGCTTTTCAGAATACCAGATTCGGATTCAGCTCCACCCTTACTAAGTACCCTCAATCCCTTTCTCATTTGCTGAAGAACCGTTTAGCTTAAAGCAGTGGATTAAACTGACATAAAGTCACTTGAGGCAGCACCTCCCACATACGCAGCAGGTGCATTACACACCTGCCAAAACCACATTAGGTGTCGTGTGAAACATACCGGTCATGTCAGCTCTTGTAAACTACCCTCCGCAGGTTTTAATAGACCAGCTTCAATCATACACACATACACGTGTTCATGCACTAACACAAGCTTGAGTGTGATCGATGAGTATGTTTACCAGAGACTGCAGAGCACCATCCAGTACCATAATTTCTCTCATTGACTGGTCATTTGTCTGGGATATAGTGGTGAGGTTCCAGTCCAAAAAGTCTCTGAGACGTTTCTGTTTCACATCAGGGCGTGTTATAAACCTGTACAGTCATGTATAATAAAACAAGAAAGCAAAAAAAAAAAAGGTTTCATACAGATAAACAACATTCAGATACCAAGAAAGACATTTCAAGAACAACTCTGCCCTCTACTGGCTAGAAAACTAATTACAGTTGATGCATTTGTCTGTCTTGTATTTCCTGGCTTGTATTTTGAGTTGCTATGTTTTTATAAACTACATGCAGTCTTTGATTTATGAGTCAATGATTAACATAAGCTTTAGATAAAAGACATAAAGTAGACATGTGGCCACTTGATCTTAAATTAGATGTATGCAACTCGCTCTGATATTAACCCACCAGCACTAGTAATATTGACAGGTGTGGTTTACTTTTAAAGATAACATTTTAGACTATGTCTACATACTATTTCTATCTTCTCCACTCAGCATGCGTCTACAAAGTTTCTCCTATCAAGCACATGGGTAAACCCACTATACAGTAAGTGCAATGTTTTTTTGTTGTTGTTGCTGTTGTTTTTTACATTCTTGCCTTTATTGGAGAATTGATGGTGTAGAAGCAGAAAGGAAATGAGGGGAAAGAAAGAGGGGTATGACATAATACAAGGTCCACAGCTGGAATCAAACTGGTGACATTGCAGTTTTCATGGTATTCATCTTCATTATCTGGCTACTGGATGCCATGCAATGTGGCGCTTCTGTTATTTTCCACTCTAACCATGTAATCATAAGTAAGAAAATACTTATCATGGAGTTTTGATGGAACTGGTTGTTCAGAAGAAAAATTGAATTTGTGTTCATTCCTCTTCATATGTCAATAATGATCTATCAACATCTTGCAATCCACTGCTCTGGGTTAGAAGGGGATATTTTGTGGCTACAAGGGTGTATTTGTATTTCATTATACAGGGCATCTGAATAAGATGTTATTTCATATCATTAAGTAGGTCAAGTTTTAAAAATTCAATTTCTTTCAGTTTTAGTGTTTTTTCTCTAAAGTGTCATAGCCTAAAGGTCTAAGGGGTCAGCTTATAAACTTTAAAAGATATTATTGTTGCATTGTTTTAAACTGTGATATTTTTGGAGATAATCATAAGACTGAAACATTGTGCAATTACCCGCATGGTGTTCGTGCACTTACTTTGATACCAGTACAGATGCAGCATCCCTGGGACTATCACTGACAACTAGATAAGACTGCAAAAAAACCCAAAAGAAAAACTGTTATTCATACTAGATGATAACACAACTTACATACTCAATAAGTTGGATTAACTACAAACACATTCAGATCAATCTCTTCAACAAAACACTGAAACATAGCATCTAGATTATATCTTATACTTATATTACCTTTGCAATAGCTAGAATGCGGTCCATGGTAGACTCTCTGGCCTTGCCAGAATCAGACTCCAGATGTCCATCCAGACGAGAAAGGTCAAAGGGTATGAGGCAGGTCATGGACAGCCACAGCAACAGCATGTAGCGAGTTTCCCAAGTCTGGAATGAGTAAATGGTAATACACACTGTTAGTAAATGTTTGATGAAGCTGTCATCAAAGATAACAGAAGTGAAATCTCTGCAAAAAATAAACAAACAAAAAAAGAAATGCCAGTCTCACCTCAGTGTCCTTGGGATCCTGCCTGAATAATAGATCCAGAACAGGCTGGACATCGGCTACCTCATGAGGAAAAAGCTGCATGAAGATTTTATAGCCTCTCACCTGGCCAGAATAAAAAACAAATAAATAAATACAAACACCCTGGGAAGATTACTGAATTAGCAGGATAACTTTGCTGCATAAGTAAAAGGACTGTTCTAGGTTTTAATCTGAGGAGTGCAATCTGGTGGGTTTTCAATGACTTGGCAGACTGGGCACAAGCTACTGACAATGACAGTATTGTTTCTGACTGACCTTACAGATGATGTAGAGAAACTTGAAGCTCAAATGAACGAGTGAAGGGGGAGACTTTTCACTCCTTATGAATTCCAGTATCATGTTAAACATCCATTCTACAACAAAATTGAAAGATTAAAAGTGAGCGGAGGCGTTTTAACCGTATGCACATTCTCCAGATGAATATGCAGTACTACTACAAATTGTATTTAGAGTTATACTTATAACAATGTACCTAAGTGAGGGTCCAGCAGATGAGGCTGCTCTTGATATCTGTTCATTATCACTGTGGAGGGAAACGGACAGAGTGTGATGAAATGCGAGCACAGACTAAGCTTCGTGTGCTGTGTGGATGACTGTCTCACCTAAGAACCTCTGCGTGGCGGACTCTGTTGTCACCGTGTCTCCGTGGACCTCCGCCAGGCTGGAGATCAGAGCTCGGGTCTCGCGGCTCTCACTGAAGCCCCCTAACAGACAAGTTTGGACAATAGCGTCCGACTCTCCTCCTTCACCACCATTCCCTGTCTCCGATAAAGCCATTTTGCCAGACTTTGACCTAAGAAAGATGTCTTTTGTTGCAGAAGCTAATGTTAGCGTTTGTTGTTCTGAGTTGCACACCAGTTAGCTAGCTAATATTAGCGTTTATCCCTAACAAAAGAAACGACGGACTTTATGTAAACTATAAGGTGTTGATTTACAGAGTATTTATGTAAAACTTTTTGTACGCGAATTATCATTAATATAACTGAATGAAAACAAGACACTATTCCTCATGTCATCTGTCTTGTGATGCTCCAGCAAAATGCGTTGCTGTGCTTGCACCCCGCCCCAGTACGGTAAGTCAGAAGGTTCAAAACTATAGCTGGTGACGTGATGGCCAACAAGCGATTTCAGCCGGAAAGGCTAGTGTGTTATAATAAATAACTGTAATTCAAACTAGCCCTACCTCCAGCAGCTACAACAGTTAACCAGCTGCTATTATAGTAACACACGTTTATTCAAAAACTACTAAAAAATGTGTTGCTATGCATATAAGCCTGCCAATCACTGGGCTAATAGCATGGTCTTTGCCACTGTGATGTGATAATAGTTCAAGTCACGTTCAAAAAAGTCTGCCATTCCAAACCTGAAAAAAAATCAATTATTGTTTTTTTTTTTTTTTTTTGGACCAGAGAATAAAGAACTGACAAAATTTCAGACAAAACATAAAGCCAAATATAACATAACATCTACAGTGTAGACCTGTGGGTGCATCAAAACCTGAGAGCAATAAAAAGTTTATAGTATAGGATACTGCAAATAAAAGACTGACAAAAATCTATATACTGTACATATATTCATATAAACATACTTATACACATGAGCAAGTGGCGTGTTTATATTACTATGGTGTGTGAGTGCTGGTGGAAATGTGTTCAGCGCTCAAACAGCCTGAAGGAAGAAGCTGCTGTTCAGTCTGGTGGCAGCGGGTGAGTTCTGTCCTGGATGGAGGGAAGAGACCTGTGATCCTCTGAGCTGTCCAAACTATTTGCTGCAAAGTCTTACGGTCTGATTCACATTGGTTTCCATACCAGATACCAGTTACAGCAAGTCATGACAATCTCAACATTCAGGGCTGTAGTAGCGAATGGGCCCTCAAAAAGCCTGGAATTGACAGTTTGTTTTTCTCTGCAATTTTGACATTTTACATAATTAGAATTATACGTTAATATAACTATATATGTATATAACTATTGCCGTTGGCTGAATTAATAGTTTGACAGACTGTTTTGTGTATCTAAATCAATATTCTAGCCTCTCAGGAGCCCTCCTCCCTCTGAAAGGTGTACATGGTTTAGTACACTCCTATACAGTGGACAAAGATAATTTGAATTGTCACCTTTTGTCTTATTCCCAGGGTATAATAAAGACCTACAAAACCATGACAGCAATAATGTCCTATAACCTTAAAGTGGAAGTTTCACACTGTAATTAAAGTATGTTGAGAAAACAAACCTCCTTAACTGTATTATAAACACTTCACTAGTGGTTATTCAGTTATTTTGGGCAACACCACTGTCAATAGTGCCACAATAGATAGTGATGAAGACTGAGGTGGAGGAGGGGACACTCAGTTAACATCATTTTCATCATTCTCACAATAACAAGCTCCCAAACACTTTGCTTCAACCCAAGATTTATTGCTGGTTAGTGGATAGCAGATATTGCAAGGATTCAATGCCACACAGCAACATCAACAGTCAGGCTATTATAATGTAGGTGATGTGTACAGTATTGCAGTCACTGAGAAAATCAGATGTCCTTAGCGCAGCAGTATAATTCAGTTGTGCACTGGTCAAACACAGGCAATGCAAAAGATTCAAAAGTTCAGAAAGGACTTGCCATACAAACATTTGTTCTCCCAATTCACAAGCCCAATGAAGTCTACCTCAAATGCACTGCTCACTCTTCCACTTGCATAAAATGTTAGTTTTAAGTTTGTCCAGAGCTGAGATTTTTGGTGTGGATTAAGCCTTTCCCTTTTTTAATAGTATTGCATTTTGGGATTCATGGTTATATACACAAGTCATTCTAAAAAAATATAATTACATAATTTAAGATAAGTTCTATGGAATCTGTTTTTTTGGAGGCAGGTTAGTATAGTGTAGGTGGGGCAGACAGAATACATGGTCTTGTTGACTCTGTAATTTCTGCACAATAACAGACATTACAATGTAAGAATGTAATGTCTAGTTTCTTCAACAATTAGCAACACTATAATTGGTCATATTAATGTCTGTCAATATATACACATAGCGCTTGGCTTAAGTTTAAGACTGTAAAGCTTTCTACAGGCGGCTGTGAGTGCAGTTATTTCAGTAGTTCCTTCATAATCCTTATTGAAGAGCCTCTGTAGCCACCACCAAAGTGGTTCCAGTGATTCAGATAGTGGAAAAGTTGGTAAAGCTGGTTTCTCTTTGCAAAGCCTGGTGCTTTAGGAATTTTGTCATGGTAAGCAGAGTAAAAAGAGCTGTTGAAGCCACCAAACATCGATGCAATTCCCAGCTCAAACTCTGAATGGCCATAGAAGGAAGCAGGATCAAAGACGACTGGGCCTTCTACACATTCTGCCACATTGCCTCCCCATAAGTCTCCATGGAGGAGAGCGGGGACAATCTCCACATCTGCGAAAAACTGAGGGATCTTCAGCTGTAAAAAGTTAAAGACACAGTATGTAAGTGACATTTTTAGGTTATTAATACATTCATAAAATGGAGTTTAAAGTTTCTTAATGGGGTCTAAGGGAGGATGTACCTGTAGCTTGGCCCATAGTTCTCTGGCCTCCCTGTCTCCATAAGATTTCTCCACAATGTTAAGCTGATGCTGCAGCCTATGCCGGGAGTAAAATGTCACCCAGTCATCCTGCCATTCATTTTCCTGGGGAGGTAAGGACAAAACTGAAGGTCACAGTAGTATTGCTAATGTCAACTATAACATTTCATAGACTTAGGGACCACAAATGTATACTACATACCGTATGTCCTACATCTTAAAGACTACAATACAGTCCAGTTTCACCTAGCATTCAGATACAATATATTTTTACCTGTGGTAGATATCCACAGCATGTAGTTACACTGAACCCAAATTTTTCGGCAAAAGCCACCTCCGACTGCCCAGCCCCTTTTCCTGTATACAATCAAAGAAGGTAATTAGTACTAATTAATCAGCAATTCAATCTTACTTATAGATCCCCTCCAGACATGTTCTATGATACTATGATTCTATGATGTTTGGGTTTGTTTTTTTTCTTTCAGAAAAACAAAAGTTGAATTACCTTGTTAAAATTTATAAAATGACATCCACTCCTTCTCCCTAATTTAATAAATCCATAATCTTTGATTATTGTTCATTTGGCTGGATGCAAGATGTCTCCTACATCACTGAAACGTCCATTCTCAGTGTATGTGCACTGATGGCTTCATGTTTCAACATCACATTTGTATAAGTTGCATACTGGACCATGATTGGCTCCAAGCTAGTTGTGATGCCACAAAATCTTGCTGGTACATACATGTGTTAAACTAATATTTGAGGAGAGCACAGACAAACGCTCCCTCTTTAGCAGATGAATGTAAAAAAACACCTTCTAGTGTCAAACTCTACACATATATCATTTTGCACCATATTGACTGGAGGGGGGCATTAAAATGTGAGAGTTGACCATTATTCAGTTTAGTAATGGCAAGAAGATGACAGATTTGTGCGTTTGTCTACATTTGCATTTACTAAAGTGAGGTTAAGTGAAGTAAATTACCCACAGTCTGCTGCTCTTTATTTAATTTTTCCAACTGTCTCTTGTTGTGAAGATGCAGATCTCCCAACTGCTCCCCTAGCTGGCTTGAATACCTAATTGGAAATAAAGCATTTTATTAAAAAACATAGGCTTAGATTACAATGTACTATATTTTCACACTGCTGCCCATTCTAATCTACAGTGGTACCGATATATTACACAAACAGTATGAGATAGCTCTTACTTGGTAAGACCTCGCATGTCCAGATGTTCCATCACAAATACACATCCTCCTCTGTCAAGTTCAATCACCTTCACAGGCTTGGGGACTCTTACAGTTTCTGTCTTCAAAATGGCTTCCAAACTGGCCATTTCCCCATCAAACATCAATTTGGCCTGAATAAAAACAAAAAAAGAACTGTACTGGTGAGCAGTGTAGTAGCAAGGGTAGGGTATGGGGTATGGTAAAATAAATAAGTTGATTGTTATATCCATTTCACAATGTGTGCGCAAATGTGTGCACAAAGTCCTCTGGCAGTGGCTTTGAGTGGGTGTAGCTGCTGGAACAAATCCTATTCACTGATGTGCTTTTGCATTCAGTCTCAGATTAGCACATATAGAAGGGCTGAAATTAGCCAGATGAATGTCACTATAATGTATAAAACAAGAAAACAACAATGGAATAAGATACCTGGCTCTTGTGATTTATCTTCACAAACACTCTTCCAGTATCAGTATCATAACTCTGGCCCTCGCTGATACATCCACCTGCTGCGCGACCAGCTGGCTTCAGCATGCCCGTCCCCAGCTCTCTCTTTAACATAGCCTCCATGGCTCCACCAGAACAACTTCCAGCAGGAATATGATGACACTGCCAATAACGCAGTGCAAATGCGAAGTTTGTGTAGCGTTTTGACTGTTTCCGTCCTGCGAGCCAATAAGGACTCTTACTTGGGTGTTTTGGTCTTGTGACCAATCAGAGATAAGATTCGAATGATTGGTTTATACTTTGTCCAATCACAGGCACGTTTAACAGTCACGTGAGCGTCACCATGGTGCCAAGTGAGGCTTCATCGGCTACGTACATGCTACGTACGCTATTTTTTATGTCTCTGCTGGACAAACGAAATGAGCAGCAATGAAATCTGTTTGCTTCTCGGAGCGACGGGTGTCGGAAAAACGCTGCTGCTGAAACGTCTTCAAAATATCCTCTGTATTCAGTTTGTAAATTGAACGTTTTGGCGTAGGTTACATAGCTAGCAAATTTAGCGTGTTGAGCTAACATTACTGTAATAGCTTAAGTTAGTAGTGGTGGTAATAACTTTAAACTGTACATATGATTTACTATCTAAGTATTATTAATGGCATTTTTCCACTTATCTTGGTTGTTATATTGATCATGTTATTTTGCATTGGTTCCAGTATAGCGTTGCAGTACAGATGCAAAACAAGATGTGTAGGCATGTCAATGACGTACACAAGTTACAGGTATTGATCAACCCAGTGGCGACTAAATTATTATTTCACAGTGGTGTTCACATACAAAATGCGTTCAAAACTGGCCAAATACTATATCAGCAGTAGAAATAATAGATTGAACTTGTATATCCTTTAGAAGCTCTGGTTAAACGTCCCAGCACTGGCTCTGTGGATATTTTTCCTAACAGATTATTACAGCTCAATTTGCATGGATCATGTGAACTGGGGGCACCTCCTTCTACTCTGCCTACAGTAAGTAATAATGACAGATATTTTTAATACAAAGTGTGCAGACTCTGTTTTGATATGTCGGTAAAGATACTCAGCCCTCAAGATTTTTGTCCAGTCGAGTTGTCCTTGATTTAGCCCCTCTGTATACACTCTGTTTTGATGTGTGTGTGTGTGTGTGTGTGTGTCTTAATACCTGTCCAGGTAGGAACCAACCTGACAGACCTCACACTGAAGAGGAAAAAGGTGACAGTGAGAGAGCTAGGAGGCTGCATGGGCCCGATATGGCCGAGTTACTTTAAAGATTGCTCCTCTGTCATTGTAAGTTCTTTATATACGTACTGCATCTATCTGGACACATTTGTAAATATATTCGGTAAACACATAAACTGTTGGAATCATCTGACTGTATGTTTCTGTCTTTGCCTTCTATAGTTCATGGTGGACTCATCCAACATTGCACAGATATCCTCCTCCTGTATCCAACTGCTGTCAGTACTCTCTGCTGAGCCTCTGCACAGTGCTTCTGTGCTTATTCTCTTCAACAAGAGGTGACACTCTAAGCATACACATCAAACACTATATTCACTTGTCTTACCTGCAAAATGTCAGCAGCGTCAGCAGGTACAACACAATCTGTGTCAAATATTACAATTCTGTCTCTAGCAGAAAACAGTTTGTGCCGTTTTGTAAAAGTTTTACATCCCATGTTTTCCAGGGACATGCCTTGCACTATGAGTCTCATAGAGGTAAAGTCACTGTTTCGAATGGATGACATCATTGCATCTGCTACTCAGCCAATCACAATACTGGAACTCAGTGCCCGTTCTGGAGAGGGACTTCAGGAAGTGCTGAGCTGGCTGGAGTCTATCACGGTCAAGTGATCTATCATACATTTGTTACTTGTAAAGTGATGCTACTGTAAAAGGACCTTGAATGAGGTCTCCAAGCCTTTTGGCATGAAATGTCAGAATCCTCAGTGTGCAAAGACTGTTTAAACACAACTTGAGAGGATATAATGTGCCTAGAGTGTGTCAGCCCCTCAAATCAAAAGTAAAGTTGGATTCAATGAAACCGTGGCAGGACATAACAGTATGAAAAACAATACTTCATTTTTGGTATCATATGAATATAGTGACTGCCCATCAAAGGAAACAATGTATTAGTCAAATCATAGGAGGATGGAATGATTGTATGGTTAGGCACTTAACAGTTATTTATACTGTCATACTAAAAAAAAAGGATTTCTCTCAATTAAACGTACAGTATTAATTCATTCAATTTCTATACCTTTTATGCAGGAGAAATTCTGGACTTATCAACAGTCCATTGCAGGTATTCATGACTGACTGTAGTGATCATTCAATATGTAAGTGTGACAGACAAAAGGCAAGACTCTCCAAGCCATAGGACTTGCATGTTTTCATAACATTGGAGGAAATCTCATGTTACACTAAGGAAGGTCAAGTCTCCATCTGAAATAAAATAAGCTCTTCCACCTTTATTGTAACAACCTATGAAATGTGAGTCACAAACATTCAAATGAAGCTTCCCTTGTCGGAGTGACTCCTGTAATGCTACATAGTAGTAATGAGTTATTGCGTGCAGGGGATGTAACGTGAATGACAAACTGTTATTGTGTGCCTGTGTTGTGATGATTTCATATCAAATGCATTGATATCAGGGGAAATGAGAAAATACAAAACAATAAAACCAACCGAAGAAAGAAGGAGTGTTCTAATTACACCCTTGTATTTGATGAGTCAGTGGTTCACAAACAATTAATAAAACTCATGATTCATACATTTTCTAATGTTGCTTTGCTTATAGTAAATTCTGAAGCACTTAACAGTCCTCCCGAACTCTTAATTTCATCCAGTTAACCCCAGCAATTCCTTTCACTATAGTAAAATTATGAATATGCTGATGTTTCTCATCAGTTCTGGTCCAACAGAAACTCCATAGACATAACCATGTGGATGCAGAAACATTTCAGGGACGAGCCATGTCTTTTAGTCACTGTTGCCGCTTACCAGAAAGTATATGACATCAGCAGCCAGTTACGCCAATCACACAAACAGCTGAGTGAGCAGGAGACTAAGTTGACTAGTTTAAAAGTGCCTGGAAATTATGGCGAAGAACAGTGACAACAACATATCAAAAAACTGTGCTTTTGTGTAGGTGTCTATCTGAAGTCAATTAGCAATAGGTTATAGCCTTAAAGAAGTTTTACATGGCACTACATGACATTTTCTCATACATAGGTATTATATATTTCATACCCTGTTATTGGATTCATGACAAGAGGAGCAGGACAGGTTGTTGCAGTGAAGAGCAGAGCCAACTTGCATCAGTCTAAGGGTTACTATATTATAACACAATATAAAAACAACTAGGAATAGGGTTTTCATACAAGTCCTTGGGGATGCAGTTCAATTTGTGGTTAGAGTGATATTTCAAGAGCAAAACCTAATGGTATTCCTCTTTTTCTAAGATGTTTTCTCCAGTTTAGTTGGTCCTCATAAGAAAGGGTTCGGATTGTTCTGTGCAGCCTGTGACCCCTGAGAGCTACCTGTGGAGAAGGGCAACAAGGGTTCAGGGAGGTTCACTGGCAGGCCCAGGCCTGGCTGGGTGGGGTGAGTGAGTGACGAGGGGAGGCTGGCAGGCTGGTGGCTCGTAGGCAGGGGCAAGGAGGCACTGTATGAAAGAGAAGCGGCCGCAGAAGTGGAACCAGAGCCAGAGCCCATTTGATTCAGAGTTAGTCTGGTCTGCTCAGTTTGGAATGGATTGGTGGCTGAAGGAGCACTCAGGCCTATACCAAAAGAGACAAAAAAAAGAGAAGAGATTTACTTTACCAGCTATTCAAATTTGACAGATCATTTCTGAGATTGTGTTTGCAGCCTGTTAAATCAAACACTGTGAAAATTTAGTCTGCTGATTGTTTTATCAGTAAGTTTCACATTACAGTTTCAAGCAGGGGCTGATCTGAAAACTCTTTCCCACTGATGCTTTCAACATCAGAGATTTAAATGCATTTACAAGCTATGTTGTCAGAAAACAGATCCCAAAATACAACAGGAAAAGGATCATGAAAATGCAGAAATAGCCAAAAGAAATGTATCATTATTTCTGAATTAAAAATGTTGTTCTTCAGCAGAACACTCCTTTGGTCTGGATACCAACCAAGAAGAGTTTAAAAATATATATATATATCTGCAACTGTATTACCATCTGACTCAATAATAACTGAACCAAAAAGTAATAACCAATCACAAGAATTTCTTGTCTCTTCAAATAGATTTTTATTCCATACACAAATACAGTAAATACAATAGCTACATGGAAGCTAGGAAATCACTACTTCTGGTATGCTCTGGTAATGTTCACAGAATTTGCATTTGGTTAAATGAAATACCTGGCTGCAATAAATCTAGAGTTGCAGCAACCAACGATCCACTTTACTGGTCTTTCCCTGGGAAAATAATATGACAATAAATACCTGATAGAAAAGGGTTCTTGGTCTTGGCTGGGGGATTTGCTGGGATCAAGCTGTCCAGGTTCACCAAGGAAGCTCCTGTGGGGCCTAGGAAGGACTCAGGGGTTCGACATGTACGAGGGCTGGGGGCAGCCAGGCTTTCTCCAAGACGGGACAGGTCAAATAGCTCAGGACTGCCCTCCCCTCGTCCATTGACATTCACCTGACCTCCATCCATGGCTTCATCAAATAGATCCCCATCTAATAGCAGAAAAAGGAAGAGTTCTGACATTGAAAGCATGTGGGTTGCACATATCTACAGCGGGAATAGTAAGAGAACATAACTGTTTACCTGAGGGGCTTCCAGTTCGGGGAGAAGGTTCCTTGGCTGCTGATGGGGCTGAGAATGGATCAACTCCTGCAGAGGCTATGACAACATGACAAAAACCAATCTAATTTAATTATTGTAAAACATTTTATTTAAAAACGCCCTATTCATCTTCAGTTGAGCTTTATAAATGCAGGTATGCTCACACACACACCTGCATTGGCCGGGAAGGCCCATACTCGACCTGTGGCGTTGAGGCTGGAGACATTACTCTGTGGGCCATCCCAAGGGTCGACTGGGGGCTGGCTTGGCTCCCATGGCGGGGGAGGGCTGCTGGAAGTTGGCGGTGCCATCCAGGGAGACTCTACTCTTGAGGTGTTGGTGCTGCCTTCTTTAATAATAGAGTTGAATTAGAGAGAGATGCTTCTGTTCTAATGCTATAAGTTCTTCATAGCATGAAAGCAGTACACATGATACTGTGAACATGAAGAGTTTCATCCCAAACACTACACTTTACGGTGTATCCATTTCAAAAAGAAAAAAAAAACTAATACATGAAACTGACCATGCGACAAATGTTTCTGCCCTCAAGAATGAACATTTGTGACCAAATGGCTTAAGATGACTCATAACCTGAACACTACCTGATAATTTACTGTGTTTATGACTCAGTGCTCACTCACTCACCCAGGGAGTCCCATGGGTCTGTGCCCCCCGGGCGAGCAGCCGCCTGATATGGGGCATTATTCCAGTTAGGATCACTTGGAGGTGGATCTACGGGCACTGCAAAAACATCTACCAGGTCCATGAAGGCAGTCTGACCACATAAACAGGGAAAAAAGATCAGTGTTAATTTAGTATATTGCTTCAGCACTCACTGATAGTTAGTTAGTTGGTGAAATTTTCAGTGTAATCGATGGTTGAGATGTAAAACCTGATCAGACCCAATTACCCAACCCAACATGTTCTCAAAGCCAAACCAATATATGGTTATCCTTTATTTCATCACCCCCATTGAGATATTCCATACCCCAATATTTCATACCCCGCCTTTAGTCTGCATCTCAAGTTTGCTCTCCTCCAGAGCTTTCTGGAGCATAGACTCATCTCCTTGACGACTGAGTTGCTCCTGTCAACAGACACAGACACATGGACGCCTTTAGGGTATGACAGCTTCCGGCAAAATTCACATATTGTCACATCATACTATATTTATGTGTCAGCGACAGCACGCGCGCACAAAAGCCAGATAGATGTGAGGCATGGGCACAGACCAGAACATTCTCTGGTCACAGAGAGGAGAGAGCGGAGCATGGCTGTGATCTCTAACAGAGCATTTCTATTGTGCTAGAGTACATCGGCATAGTGAGAGAGAAAACAAGGGAGGAAAAAGACAAAGAGACAGAGTGAGACAGGAAGAGAGAGGTGGAGTACAATTGTTGCAAAAGATAACAGAACAGAGTGACAGGTACAGAATACAATTTAAAAAAAGCAAAGAAAAGGAAGCAGAGGGTGTAGAAAGAAGTAAAAAAAATTATGGAGGTAATTAAAAATAAAAAGACATAAGAGGATGACTTCCTACTGCAATAAAAGATCAAAAAGGTGATTATCTTATTTAAATCCCACCTACAACCCTGATGTGGCGTTGGTGACTGACATTTAAAGACTACTGACTGTTTTTCAAGATCATGCAGAGATGGACTTTTATAAAAATAAGGCATGTAATGATAAAGAATTGGCGCATGTTACCTTAAAGTGTTTCAAATCAATGTAAAATTCTAATAACTGGAAACTGGACAAATCTGAAGGTGATCCTGTTTAACCCAGTTAACAAAAGTCTGACCAGTGTGGTTATCTACAACTGTAATCTACAAAACTAACGGCTCCAAAAGGTGTCTCTCTGCCCTGCCACCCCCCCGAGTGACCCCCGAGGAACCCTACCTGCTGGTGCTCCTCCTTGCTCATGGTCAGAGCTAACTGGAGCTGGGTTTCCTCATCCATATCCATTGTGGCAGGTGGGCGCTGGACTGGCTGTGAGAGTGTCAACCGGTGAAAGAAACTGCAATTAGTGTTTGGTCTAAAAAACTGGAAAATGTGCTTTGACATCCTTTACAATTCATTGCATGCAATTCTACAAATTTCCCAAACAGAGTAAAGGGATTAGTCCCTTTGCCCTCCCCTGACACCAAACCAGAAGAGGTCAGAGTGTCTGAGATGGGTATCTCTGGTCTGGTCTAAGAGGAGAGATTCAAAGGTTAGTGAGACAGAAGGATGATGCCTCATCTGATTAGTCTCTAGTCACTGGAGAAAGTTACATGTCCATGTTGCTGTTGAGGGGTGAGGAAGGCCATATATCAAATCTGGGGAGAGGAGAAAGTGAGTACATGCACTTGTTTCCCAGAAGGACACAGACACTGGGTCGTGAGGTTTAGTGTATAGAGCAACAGGAGATGTGCTGTAGGGGAAATGATGCAAAGCAAGTGTTATCCCTGGACCTAGTGTATTTGTACCTTCTGGGCCTCCTCCTTGCTGAGACTCATAGCGATCTGGAGCTGGGTCTGTTCATCAATATCCACTGTGGGAGGTGGCTAGATTCAAGCAGGAAGGATTAGGAGGAAGACTAACCAAAAGGAAAAGGTAAAATCACGCCTGACTTATCTGAAGTGATTCATTAAGAATTACAATGGTTTGAGGTGATTCAGACTGTGGCAGACTTGATCTCGATTTTATCAACAAAATCACAGCTGATTACAGAAGAGGAAACTGCTATGCACAACAGTATGTCCCCGTAGCAGCTGAATAGAAATCACAGAGGGCAAAGGCTGTCCTTGCCATGGAGACTAGGGCTGGCTGTCTGTGCTTAGGAGTGGATCAATGCACACATCCTGTCTGGCTTCTCATTCTTTCAGCAGCTTCCTCACTCTTAAGTATTGCTCACACCGATTGTAAAAATGCCATTATTGACCACATCAGAAAGAGAGTTGATGATATCACTTTCTATTAAAGATTCTGGGAAACTGGTACTGCGGGGCAGGCAGTAACAGTGCTCCACCACCCTGACGTGTGTGTGTGTGGGAGCTGTTTAATGTTTTACTACAGCATGTACTGCAAGGATGAGGCATTTGTGATCAGTGGAAATGTGTGTGTGTGTGTGTGTGTGTGTGTGTTATTTCAGTTAATGGTACCTTTTCACTTTCTTCTCGGCTCATAGCCAGGGCCAGCTGCAGCTGCAGCTCTTCTTCTCCGCTGGTCGTGGGCCGAGCTTGCTCCAGGTCTGGGGCAAGTCGAGGAGAGGAAGAGGAGGCTACAGAGACAGAGGAAGAGAAGGGGGTCGGGTGTTTAAAGGGGAGCAGATGGAAACATTGACAGATGGATATAGAGGGGGTAGGAAATGAAAAACAAAGACATAAACACTTTAGAGTGATTTTTAAGAGCTGGTGCTGTTTTTGCATGTTAATTTTTATCCACTGGTCGTTGTTTAGGGCCTTTGCTGGCATTGCTTGCCACGGTCTGCCTAACTCTGCCTGCACTGAGAACAATGGTTCGCCTGTGTAGAGAGCTAGGGTGGTGAAGGGGGAGAGGAATGGATGGGCTGGAGTGGGGCCCACCTTATTACCCCAAATCCTTTGGGTGGGTTCCAGGACTCCAGGTCCAGGTTTGGGGGAGGGAATGGGGAGGCTGGCAGTACACCAGTCTGGGTGCCAGGCTTTGGGTCATGGGGCTAAAAGAGGGCCGCCGGCCACACGTTGGCAGAGTCAGGTCTCAGAAACCAATCACTTCCACTGTGCTGCCCCTCAATATCCCCCGTCTGAGCTGGAATGCTTGCTGGCAATTAGCTGCTGCCAACCTACTGACCCCCACCCACACCATCCCTCAGCATTTAGTCCAACACTCCAACCATGTGCTGGTGTCCTGGAACAGACAACCACTACAGCTGCAACAATTAGTCGATTAATCAATAAGTTAAAATTAACTAGCGACTACTTTGATAAGCAATTGCTTGTTAATGATAAGTCATTGTTTTTAAGCAAAAATGCCAAATTTTCTTGAGTTTCAACTTTTCCGAGGTGAGAATTTGCTGCTTTTCTCTGTCTTATATAACAGTAAACTGAACATTTGGGCATTGGACAGCTGGTGGGATAAAACAACATTTGATGATGTCACCTTGAACTTATGATGGGCATTTTTCACCATTTTCTGATACTTTACAGATGAAGTGATGAATCAGTTGACCGAGAATATAATCAACAAATTAATCGATAATGTAAATAATAATTAGTTGCTGCCCTAACCATCATTATTGTCACATTTAACCATTTAGACCACTCAGAGCAGAGACAGTCAAACAATGGAGTTACTGCATTAACACAGGCCAGGAAACAAGTAGGCACACATACATGCACATCAACACACACTAACACACACACACACAAAAAAGATCTTAGTTTTTGCTTTCTTGGCTTTTTTGGAAGCATTCCTATCTGGATAAAGACCAAGTAATTTTAATTAAATTCTATGACTGCCGGAGTGTGAAATTGTAATAGCATGAAAGCCAACCTCTGTCTGATAAACTGAAGCTTGAAACTTAGCATTTTGTGATGTTTTTAGATGTTTGTATTCTTCCTGAGTATTGCAAACCATGCTCCTATTGTAGTAGCATTTAACAACAGACCCAGAACTTGATAGTGGTAACTGGCCACATGTTTCCACTGGCACACCATCAGGCCCAGAAAAATATGCAGGGAACGTGTATCAAAGGGAAAATATATTTGAGAAAAATGGACTTTGGAGAGATTAGTGGTCATAAAACAGTGAGATACCATTTTGCAGGCATGTCTCTGTTTACACCATGAAAAAGGCCTCGGACATCAAAGTATAACATAGTAACGGCTCTGCTACTGATTGACACCTTCTAATAAACACCACACAGACCGTACAAATGCCAAGGTATATAATACACACTAGTCATACCACAATTATGAATGCTGTGTACAGCTTCTTGATGTTTTTTCACAATATTTTTTCAAGTTTGAGCTGTTTACTGTAGTTGATAAGTCAGTGACATCAGATTTCCTAACCTCTTCACACTAAAACAAAGATCAGTTAGGTTCTTCTATGATTTAGCCACCTAACTAAGAGCATTGCAGGAACGTGACAGATAGCTCGACCAACAAGTAAATGTGGTATCCAGTTGTGGTTTCACATTAGTTTTAGAGACAAGCACAAACAGGGCCTCTTCTCTTTTGTAAATCCAGTTTAGCTGACATGACTGTAAACTGGAGAATGAAAGGAATGTAGATGTCCAACCATCAATAGAGAGCAAAACTAAAACACTTTGTATTAAAACGTCGGAGGACAAAAGGAACAAGAAATTAATTTGTACTTATCAAGGCTTATGTGTTGCTGGTATTAAAATAGCATTTAAGTCAGTGAGACTCACAGGTGAGATCTGATTGTGGTACAAATGTGAAAATACAGAAACTGGGCGGAGAGAAGGAATATACAGCACCAGTCAGAAGTTTAGACACACCATCTCACTCACTTGAATGAGAAAGTGTGTCCAAACTTCTAACTGGTGCTGTATAATCAGACGATGTCTCCATAAATTGTCTTGTTTTTTGTCATCAAACGGAAAATATTAGGTGACTGATAAGTCGAGCTGTTAAGGAATTCTGTTACTTACATCATCAATAAGATCACATTTGAATTTATCTGATAAACTTGTGGGAAAGATGACTTATCATGACCTCATGACTTGTCATATGTGCATTCCTGACAAATGACAGGTCACATGCCAAAGGAGACATTCAGGTATTGTTCAGCTAACTGTGTCCTTTGAGCCACTAAAGTAATGTTACATGTGAGGGAGAGTGCACTTCTAGTTCAGACAGGTTGTTTAAAGTTAGTCAGATGTTCCTGCTACTCACAGTGGACGGACGATGGTGAGCTTCTGCACCTGCCAAGCTCATCCCCATACCCTCCTGCTGAACTGGGCTGGCTGGTGCGGCGTCCTGGGTAAGGAGGAGGCAGGGATCCAGAACCTAAGCCACCGGTGACCCCTGTCATGCGTGTCTTGGTCTTCAGTGCCTGGCTCCTCTCCTTCTTTAGCTTTTCTTCGTCCTTCAGCAGTGCTACCAGATGCTTGGCCTTCTCACGGACATTGACACCCTGGTCACGTCCATCCCGATCTATGTACTGGAAGTCTCTCAGTGTCTGGATGGTGTATATGTTCTCTCTGCACTCCTGAGCCACACGCTCAGAGCCTGTTTTGATCAGGTAGTCCAGCAGGGTCAGCGCCTTATAAACATGGCGCCAGTTTTTACCGTGGTCATTGAGCCGCTTCCAGATCATACCCATAACCTCAGTAAAAGCCACTACATTGAAGGTCAGGTCTGCGATTTCAGACATAAGCGAGCTGGGAGGACCCCAAGGGTCATTGGAAGTGGCCTCCCGGACCTTGATCTCAGCCTCTGTGTAGTTGTTGACCATGTTTTTCATCTGGCGGCGGAGCGATGAGGTCTGCATGATGGCAGTAGTGTTTCACAGGTGGCAAAAGATAGTCTAACAGCAGGCCAGCCCACCGTGTTGCCTGTGGCAAGGTGGCTTGTTAGAGATCAGTTCAGTGGAAAAATGCAAGAGCGTCGTCCTCCTGTTTGCAGCTTCAGTGACGTCCACATGTATGTTCCTGCTGGAAAGGAACGCACAAATTAGATGTAAAAAAAGATCTGAGCCTGTCACAGGTCATATTATTATTCTTTAAATGTCATATATTAACTGAGAAAAATTTCCAAGTTAACAAACACACTAGATGTAATTGCATTTGGAAGAAGAGAGGAACAACTCAGCACTTCCCAGCAATGTGAAACACAATACCTGGGCTCAGTTTTCCCTGAGACAACTTGGAGAGACCTGTGTTAATACAGTGCATTGTTCCTAAATAAGCAATGACCAGCTATTTTTAACATTCAATCTCATAAAATAAATTTCCCACCCATGAAAAGCGAATATTAGTTCCAGATCTAACTTGACTGCAGATTCCAACCCAACATGCCAGTGTAGAAATCTGTGTTTTACCTTGGAGTGTTAACGGTAACAGGAGGGGCTCCACTTCCCCTGTTTTTCTGACCTGATTACATCACCACAGCAGCAGAAGGGCTTCAAAGCATTTGAACAAAAAACAAACCAGCTGAACCTCTACACACACACACAGGTAGTCCACCAGAATCACTGATAGGTTCCTGTTTTTTTAATTTTACCTGTCTCAATCAAGACAGTATTATTGTACAGTATCTATCACATTAACCTGGACATTGGCCTGCTTTATCTTTCATAGTAAGGGGAGTAAGTCAGTTGAACTGATAACTTTCCACACAAATCTTTCACCTCTATTTAACTAAGAAATTTGATACAAGAACAATGGGGATCAATCCCTTCACTTAAAAGGCAAGTGCTGTGTCATCAAATAGCATTTCAAAAATATGAGATTGGAGACAGGTTTTGAAATGGCATCGAACCCATGAGTCAGTGAAATACTGATTATGACCAACTTGATTTATGATGGGTGTAAAATGCACATTGTGCGACATATATATTAGCTTTTAATACACTGATTGTGTAATAAAGAAAGAAAACTGAAACCACTTTAGTTTTTAACTCTTTAAAAACCTCAGCAGGCTATGGGAATACTATGAATACAATGTGGCTGCACTAAATTGACCAGCAATATCTGACATACTATGAGAGAATATCCTATGCTGTCAGAGGACTGTTGTTAAATGGTTGTAAAAAAAAAAATGTTTGGAGCTTAGCTGACCGCAGGGTTTATCTGTAATGGTGACCAATGCAGGACCAGTTCACGGTTCAACCCTGCTTCCTGGTATTACTCATTTGAAGACTGTGAGAGGAATAACTAGAAATTCAGTTAAATGCGCCCTTCCTGAAACTTCCTGTAAATTCAAGTAGTTAAAAATGGGGGGTTAAAAGCAGTTAATGACAGAGAAAGCAGTGCTGTAATAGGAAGCTCAGAGTGGCAATAAAACTCTCCCTTTGGCCGGATTTCTAATCTAATCTAGATGCCTCCATTACACTCACACTCATAATGAAGATTAATACATTTTGTGACGTGACTGGCATCTTAATTTAGACTAACAAACTACTGTCTCAAAAGTCCAGACTCTTTTTTTTTTTATCAAAAACACACCCTAAATTATCTTATCTTTCCTGAGAAAATAGAATATTCCTCATGCAATTTGTGTGCAACTTTTGACCTTGACATGACAACACATTGGACTGAATTCTCATGACTCTTTTGGAAGACTCAACTTGTAAAACATCTTGTTCAGATATCCAGAATAATGCACGATTTTTTTTTAGTGAGCAGATGTAGCCTAATAGGCTTTATCTATCGGGGGGAAAGTCAAAACTGTTCCCAGATCAGGCCTATAAGCGTGTCTAGGTATGTTTTATTATGCCCAACAGATGTGTGGAATAATAGTCAGCCACTGGTTGAAAGCACATCTTGATTTTTTTAAAGGTTGCTCTGACATGTCCTTTTTGTCCCAAACTAGGACGAATGCGTGCATGATCATGCACGTTGCGTCAAATGGGATGATCGAGTAGGTGAAGTATCTGACCGTGACTCAGCTATGTTTCCGAGTTTCAAAGTTGCAACCTCGACAAAACAAGTAAAAAAAAAAAAAGCTAAATCCCAGAACGATTCACTGCTTCCACTTTCCCCTCTTACCTTTATGTCATAGCGCGTCAGGGTCCCAACTTGAGTAGGCTTCGGGTAGAGGAAGAAACGCCTCCGCCTCTCGACATATCCCGTAGCTTTCGGATAGGAGGGGAAACAAGTGTATAAAAGATACTTAAAGCGCAGAAGGAAGCATCCGCGGAAAGCCGTGTGTGTCCAGAATGAATCCGATATTAAAGCGCGGCGGCTCTACTGTGTTTTCAAACTTTGTTGTGTGTGCATATAGCAGATCGTAAACCAGGCACTGCGTTTGCAGATGGCACAGCCCCTCTTGAAAACACACAGTAAAAAATGGATGGAAGAGAAGAGAAGAGAGGAGGGAGGGAGGGAGGGAGGGAGGGGAGGGAGGCCTGCTCGGTGCATGCAGAGTCAGACTTAACCCTTTCACTGCCTGTTGGAAAAGCATCTCTGTCTTTGCTGGCTGGAGCAGGTGATATGGGCACACTGAGAATCACACGCAGGATTATAGGTACACTCGCAAAACAAAATAATTGCAGGCTGTGAAGTGAAAGTGGAGACACATTATTAGGACGACAGCTCAGATTTGTTACCCTATCTCAAATTCCAAAGAACCACTGCAACTTAAGGCCGGGCCATATTATGAACAAAATGAAATATTATGATATTTTTGACCAAATACCTCGATATTGCGATAATATTGTAGGGATAACTGTTGGTGCTTTCGAAAAATATTAACATTTTTTTTTAATAAATAATCATCAATGATGTGGATATAATGACTAAGCGGGTGAAGGCAAATAATAGAACAACTGGAACAGTTTGGTAAGTTTGGAAAATTACATCACTTTACTGTGATGCAGCCTTTAAAACAGGAAAAGACAACACGTATGTCATATCATGATATTACAATATCCAAAATCTAAGACGATATCTAGTCTCATATCACAATATCGATACAATATCAATATATTACCCAGCCTTACTGCAAGTTATATAATATCAAGATATTACAGAAACTATAACCTGCAGAGAGAAAGTAAAATTTATAAGTGACTACTACAGACACTATAATGTCCTTTCCAGAAATTATAGTTCAAGGCTATGCTGACAATACTTCCTAACAATGTGAGTGAACACGTCATCCCCGAGGGCTTCAACAAAGAACCACAATTTCCTTTCCAGCCGCCTTATCACTACGTCTCTGCTATTTACTTATTCATCACCACTAATGGGATGTTGTCCGAAGTCACATCCTTATGCATTATACAAGACTTAAATCTTTTTTGTATTTACAGCGGCTTATTCTATCAAGTGTACTTTTGTGCTATGTAATCTGCGGCAAACTGCTGTACAAGGTGTATTTGAAAGTACAGAGGGATCGTATCGTGACACTGAGTGAAAAATGATGATCTAACCGGGGTAGAAAGCAGCGGGAGAGAGCTGCAGTGGGCCTTTTGGCTGGTTGACTGAGCAGGATATACAGGAAATACCAGCTCCACCTTGTAACAACAAAGGCACAACTCTTGGAGACGACAATAGGGCAAAGTGTAAAGAAATTAAAAGTTCATCAAGCTGAGTGAAACTGGCTCTTAAGTAGGATTTCGAGGGAATTTCTCTATTTCTGATAAATGGTTCAAATAAGTTTATTGTGCGTTCTCCTTGCTTGTTGCAGCTCCCCGTTTCATTTTCATGTGACTCTCACTGATCAGGTTGGTCGAGCTCAACTTCATATATCTCGTCCAGCCCTCCTCCTGTCTGTCTTGCCACCCTATGTCTTTATTTCTCCTGAAAACAGATGCCTGAACATTCTTTGTTTCCCAACAAAAGCCTGATGAGGTCAGCGCAGGGGTGTGGGGGACATGCAGGCGAGATCTGGGAGAACAGAGGGGGAGGAGAGAGGATAGATAAATAACACCAGCCTACTACTACTGCACGGCGGTGACGTCACACAGGAGAGGAAATCTGACTTCTTGTGTGAGAGGGTGTGTGCGTGTGTGTGTGTGTGTGAAGGATGGCTGGATAAACAGACAGACAGATAGAATTTTTTCTTTAGAGTTTAGAGTTTTTCTTTCAACTTTGAAGTCCATCTTTGTTGCTGCAACAGCTGTGTGTAATTACTGATCAATTTCTATCATAAGCATCTCGTCTCTAAACTTTATTTAAATAAATCATAAATAAATTCAACTTTAACTTCACTGTAATCAACCTGTTTTCTCTTTGCTGCCCTCCAGTGGTTGTTTTGTTGTTTTGCAGCGCATTCTATATATTTTTTTCTTATTTGTGTATTTCAGTGATGTGAAGTTGTCCATGTGATTTAAAATCACCAATCACCAGACTCCTTTGCTGACAATGTAATGTTAGAGCTGAGAGTCAGTTATGAATGGGTTAAATTCCGAACAAATCTGCCCTCTGAAATCAATTCAGACTAAAATAGAAGTTTTTTTAAAAGATATCTGTAGCATGGAGATTTAAGGACTATAACCCAATGATCCTGATTGTAATTTGAAGTCTGTATAACAGCCTGTGTCCCCAGACAACTGCAGATAGTCCAGTGCTTCTGTCATTTGTGTGTGGCACTAAAAAAAAAAAAAAAGAACAAATAGTTTATTTGTGTTACCGCAGTTGTGAGGTGTTTTGAGACCATAGCTGCTTCTACTTATTTACAATGTTAGTTTTTATAGTTATTATCTACAGCAGGGGTGTAATGAGGTATGAATCTGCCCCTGGAATCAAACCGATGACTCCATTATGTCTTATTTTGGTGTTTGCTGTTACAGATGTGATTAATTGATGGGCCGATGATGTGGTCTAATAAATTCAACAAATACACAACTAGCCACATCCTGTGAAAGTGGTTTCTATTTTTACTCACGTAGTAACCAGGGTGAGAGCGGGTGAATGACAATGTGCCAATGCATACATAAGTGACAGCCATTAGTCCTGTATGACGTTGTACTGTGATTACAGGCAATTTGGCAATAATAACAGTACAAGACTGAGCCCCGCACTGAAGTGAATTATACTACCATATGTAGTATTAGGTGTTAGTATTTGTTTTATATGGTGTTTCTGACAGTATAACAGTATAAGCCACAATGACCCACAATGTCAAAAAATGATTTCTGTTTTCTGCTGAGAAGATAATCTACTGTAACGATAGAAGGAAGCTAAACTTTGACAAATAATTAACTACTCACTGTCTGTATTTTGTAGTATTTCATTGTTTGTATTAATATGTGACTACTGCAAATGCTTCAGATACTTAAAACACACATGTAGGTCAAAATGTTTGTCTTATATTAATAGCTCTTCATAAATTTCAGGGCAATGAGAGTATACCTCTATTAAATTACTCATCACAACATGGTTTTCAGCTACAGCACTGTCTTGTTAAAATAAGACTGCACTCTCCATGGCAATCAGCCTTTCTTTTCAGCAACCCATTCTTCAGGTTCCCAGGAAGGAACGTTTGTGTGGGCTGTCTATTCAGAGTGCCCTTGGTTTGTTAAAAGGATGGTTTGATGGAGAGAAAGCTACGGTTATGTAGCATGTCTTGGTGTACTGTACATGGTGCTGCTAGGATTTTAGTGTTCGCTTCAGTACTTTTGAGTCTTGCAAGGTATGACATGTCCTTCAATTTTCACTGTGTTCCCTGGCAAGACTTTCACCATATATTCTATCTACTGATGAAAAATGCATTTTTCTTCTTCACCACTAAGATGGAAGTTATGATTTATGGGATTATAATGAATTTCCTAGCGATTTTTGAATATAACTTCATACTTTAAAATCAGACTGCGGTTGCTGAAGCTGGTGTTGCTGCAGAGGACTCATCATCATGCTTCATGAATCATAGAGCAGAGAGTGAGCTGTTTCAGGTCGTGATCACTACAGAACACGATAGGGATTGTAAGAGCAGGTCATAATGGCTTCATGAATAACAAAATCCCAAATGCAGAGTTATGTCAGGCTGTGCAGGCACATATTGTTGAGTGGTTGCCGTTATGAAAACACTGTGTGGTAGATATATGAACACAGTCCATGATCAGGGGATATGGGCAATTATCTGGAAAATCACTCAACCAATGAATTCATCCATTTATCCATAATAACACAGGAAACACTTTCACATGGAGGAGCTAAAAATAGACTAGTATGAACACATCAGATTTTTTTTTACATACAAGGGTTTATCTCAGCACAAAATGTGGAAAAGTATATTTTTAATCTTTTTTTTTTATCATTTTGAACAAGTTTGGAAGTACCAAGTGAAAACTACTATGTATGTTTTCAGACTTATCTGGAGCTCATTTCTTCAAAGGAAAATTACAAAACCTTAAAGTGGAGATCTTGTATGCTTTTTTCCCGTTTGCTGGGTGTTTTATGCTTCTATAAAAGGAATGTGCTCTCTGGATCAGACTGGATGACGCAGAAACTGCGCTCGGTGTAGGAGTATAAGAGAGGGCACTTCGCTCTGTTCGGTGCACAGATGGGGAAGCAACTGGGTTGGTGAGATTCTGATAGCCTCTCGGTGTCTGGAGACGTTTGAAAGAACATGGAGATGAACGCAACTGAGAAGTTTTACCTTCCCGTTGATGGCATCCTTGAAATGTTCAACTCCTTCACTGGGCATCACCAATCACCTATTACGCACCCAGTTTTGCAAAGCACAACCCTTACCCCAGTACTCCAGCACCCCAAAGTCTCAAACATAAAGAAGACTGGCATGGGCATCATCAAAACGGTAAAAGGGCGCTGGAGACAACAGGATAAGAGAGTGGTGATTGCGAGTAGATCCTCCAGTCCTGGCAACCGGCAGGTGTCGACTGATCGACTCCCCAAAAGGTCCGTTGACCTGCTGGAGCTGGGTCTGACCAAGCCAAGGAACTGTCACAGAATAGTTGTGCTTGGCGCACCTAAAGTAGGCAAAACCAACATGCTCCAGCGGTTCTTGGGTGAAGAATTTAAAGAGCATTATGTGCCCACAACCGAAGACTTTCACAGAAAGCTGTTCCACATCGGAGGTGAGGCGTACCAGATCGATCTTCTCGACGCCTCAAGTGAGAGGGACTTCCCTGCAAAACGGAGGTTATCCATACTCACAGGTGAGCCCTTGTGATTATTAATAATTACTGAGATCTTAAATTTTGCAGATGTCAATATCAATATTGTTTGAAGTGGCAACAGAGTGTTTAAATACTATTTTACGCGCGAAAAACTATAATACTGTAGTGTTTTAGGAATTTATTTAAGCAAATGTTGTAACCTCATTACAGACAAGTCTCAAAGCATGGGAAAAGTTATTTTGTCTTAAACTCGTCTTATATATTTTATTAAAGTGACTGCTCCTCTTTCTGCAGGTGACATCTTTCTGCTCGTCTTCAGTGTGGATGACAGAGAGTCTTTCAGTGAAGTCTGCGAGCTGCTCAGCGAGATCAAAGCTGCTAAGACAAAGTTACTGAAATTAAAACATCCCGCTAGAGTGCCAGCCGTAATATGCGGTAATAAAGTGGACTTGGAAGCTCAAAGAGCTGTCAGCCGCTCAGAAGTGGAAGAGATGCTCGGTGAGGATGTCGCATTCTTCGAAACCTCGGCTAAAGACGGTACCGGCCTGGACGGTGTGTTCACAGCCCTCGCCACTCTAGGCGGACTGCCCGACGAGACCGGCCCGTCACGGCATCAGATCGTGTCCATCCTCACCTACCAGTCGTTGTGCATCGGCCAGCGAGGCAAGAGAGAGAGCCGTACGCGGGGACTCGGTGCGCCCTGTGCCGCAGTGGATCCCCTGGCGCGCCGCCCGAGCTTCACCAGCGACCTGCGGATGGTGCTTGGATCAAGCACCAAACACAACAAACCCGAGAGGTGTCAGATTCAATGAATTGTGAGCCCTCTCGATAAACCAATTGTAGTAGTATGCTGCAATGTCGTATTATGTAAGGAGTTATACTCTGCAGCACCTGGCTGGACCAGTGCATTCATATTTTGTTTTTTGTGTATATAAAACTGTGTTATATTATCCTATAATAAATAAATTCAATCTTTCTAATTGTAACATGTATTGTCTTAATCTGTTTAATCAAATAGGTCATTTTAATTTATTCCTGACATAAAGCTTGCGTAAGAAAAAGAACAAGGAGACAGTGAGGTATTGTTAGATGATGCTCATGAACGCAGGCAATCAATTGTTTTCTATTGATGATGAAAACCTGACCATGAGTGTGTGTGTGTGTGTGGGAGGGAGCAGGTGAGGAGATGACTCAAATATCGACCTCAAAACGTGTTCTAATACCGTCATCAGACACGACGGATTGTTCACATTTTCAAGCGCCCACTCACTGTGAATGGCATCAAGGACACAGGTGTGTCGATGCCTCTCGTGCATCACCATGGTATTTCAAGAAAACAAAGAATTGTAGCATATTTTATTTAAAAAAAAGGGGAGGGTGGGGGGGGGGGGCGAGAGGGAAGAGACAATGAACTCTATGGGATCAGCACCATGGAGAGAGCCCAACGATCATTAAACTTAGCTCTCACTATTATTCTGCCACTGAATATTTAATTGATTTCCTTTCACTTGTAAAAACACCGTAATTTAATTAATTTCGAACAGGCTGCATCAGTCTATGCTCGTGTATCTCTCTGAATATGAAAGCACTTCAAAAGCAATAAGTTTTGGTCATTAACTCCCTTTGAATAACAACAGTTTACACAGATTGAGTCCAAATCAAGACAGAGAGATTTTTTTGTATAAATTAACCAATTTATAAAGATTAATTCATACATTTATGTGTCAAAAGTTGAAATCTACTGAAAAAAGTCATACATTTTTTCTGAGAATGTACAAAGGCTCCAGTCAGAGCTGGCAGGTAAATTAAAGTCCATTCAGATGGTATTCTATCTATTACACGTGATAAGATTGTGCACATGCAGCTCTTGCATTAAGTTTCTTGCTAAAATGTCATTTGTTTGTCAGTATATTGAACATGGTGGCTTCTTAAATAAGGTCTGCGGTATAAAATTAGATTAGTCTTTTTCACAGGTGTATTTACAAAAGCAGCAACATTTACATGTATTATATACACATAATACTGAAAAGACACTCAGGCCAACTCAAGCAATTTCTTCTGAACCAGGAGAGTAATAATCTTTAGCTAATGGTAAAAGGACTTGATGAGTTTTTTTTTTAGTTTCAGTTGCAGCCTAATTACAAGATAATACCTGGAGGCTTTTAAAAAATATATTAACATCTATTGAAAAAGCAAATCTCATCCACACCAGTGTGACGACAATTCTTACAGTATTGCACTCGTCTAATTATTTCCAGTGTTACTAAAATACAGTTTGTGGTAATTTGAGTTACGATGGCAGCTAAACAGAAAAGTAACATTTAAGGGGAAAAAATCTGTCTGTGTATGTGAAAAATGGAATAGCCTTAAATAAAGAATTTAAATATTGTATGTTAGACTGGTTTTCTTTATCAATATCAGAGTATTTTTCAAGCTGAACCACATTTTTTGTGTTTTTTGTATATTTTGTCAGTCTAATCCACAAATGATCTCCCTCTTAAGTTCACCAATCTAATAACATTACTGTCATCGTGGGTTGGAGGTCTTCTCTGTTTGTCCATCAGCTTGGTGGTCTCTTTGTGGTCTCTGAAGGATTGATGTTTCCAGCTCCAACAGTAGAGATGGCAGCATGCTGTCCAGCAAGGCCAGTCCATCCCAGGAGCAGCGAAGACCTCTAATGAGCAAAGAAGAAACAAAATTTGAGAGATTCAGCAAAACGGGGGAATTTCTTTCTCTCCGATAAAACAAGTATAATAAAATGATACATCACCTGTCATCAAGAATCAGTTGTCCACTCTGTAGGAACTCTTGGACATCAGTGGACGTACCAAAGATTTCATGGAGACCCAGCTGAGGGCTAAACAACTGCCAATGCTGTTTAATACCAGAAAATAGCAAATAAGATAATTTCACATCTCAGAGTTCACTGCATACTGAACATCACCTTCACTGATAGAGAATATTAAAAGAAACTGTGCTGAATAGAATGTTTATGTAGGAATAAAGGTTTTATTGTGTATGTGCTTCACCTTGTGAGTAATGCCCTCAGTCATTCTCATTCCCATCACCAACACCTCCTCCAACCTGCCAAACAAACAACTTTCATAACAGAAATTCACAGTGACTAGACTTTGACAATAACAAGGATAGGACAGAGTGAGCAAATGTTCTGATAATAGCGTTTCACAAGGACAGAATGTTTGAAAGAACAAGCACGTGTACAGCGACCTCAATCACCATGTTTCTCACATTCTTAAGTTTATCTTTGTGGATTGGCTGATATATAATTGTTACATTTCACATAGACAGAGAAGTTCTGGGTGAAACTGAAAAGCTGCCCCCTCATGTTATAACCAAAATACACTCATAATGAGACACAACACTACTGCCAGTAAGTGCAACAACTCACAGTTCAAGATGGCTGAGCTGAATCCTCCTCCGTGTCCCCTGTCCCCTCTGCTGGACCTCGCGGATCCAGATGTCGGGCTCCAGAGTCTGGGTCCTGGCCTCCCGAATGACACCTCCCTCCCCCAGAGGCACAAACCGCCCATGTGCTCCTGTCACAGATGAAAATATTAAAACAAACCTCTCAACAAGTTCAACAATCATCAATCACTGCTTTTAGATTACCTGGGCCAACACCGATGTATTGTCTTCCCTTCCAGTAGCTCATATTGTGATGACTCACTGCATTCTGCATAACACAAAGTAAAGCAATTATACTCTAATTGAAACATACTTATGAATATTATATTCCATTTCTGCCACATCCGTTCCGCCAGATGCCACTAAATTCTACACAATGCACATATAAGTCTTGCTCTATAAATGTTAGTATTCCAAAACCTGATCCTTACATTTCTACTGCTAAACAGCACAGAAAGATTACATCTGCAGGGTCATCTGATTATATGCTTCAACATAAATCTGAAGTAAATAATACTGAGTTAAATGTTTGTCTCCTGTTCCAAAAGTTCAAAATATGTTTTTTTTTCAGTTTCTGTGCATTTCAGGAGAAACCTCCAGAAGCTTTGAAGAGCAAACTCTAAACTCTTACTTTCCTGTTTACTGCAGCTCTTTATTATAACAGCAGTTATTTTTTTATAAATGTTATCCTAAAAATAAAATTCCTTTGATCTTTATTCTTTTGTCTTTGTCTTAAATGGTTCATTTCTCTTTATTTTAGCTTATTTTCAATTTCCTTGTCTTTTAAAGTCCGCCTCCATGTGTGTATGTGCAGAGTTTGACACCAGAAGGCTGTTTTCACATTCATCTGCGGAAAGTGGAGAGTTTCTGTGAGCTCACAGAAAATCAGAGTTTAAGGCATGAACTTATGAGCATGATTTGTGACATCGCTCAACTAGTTTGGAGTCAATTATGGTCCAATATGCAACCTACACAAGTGTTATATGGAAACTTGGAGCCTCCAGTGCAGGAAGGAACTGATGCCTCAAAAGGTGAGGAGGACAAAATTCTGATAATCAGTGAAATGTCATTCTGCTGAGGACTTACATGTCTTGCAAAGTTTGACACCTCGTACTGCAGAAAGCCATGCTGGTGGAGAGTCCTCCTGGCACACTGGTACATCTCCGCTGTCACATCATCAGCGGGCACAGTCACTTCACTGCATTGCACCTGTTTAAACAGCTGGGTGCCTCGCTCCAGGGTCAGCTGGTACAGAGACACGTGATCGTCACACACCCTCAACAGCTCAGACAGCTCTTTCTCCCAGGATTCCACACTCTGTTTGGGCCGGCCGAACATGACATCCACCGACACCCTCCCTGGGCACAGCTTCCTCGCCTCTTCAATAGTTTGCAAAGCTTGATGAGAACTGTGGTCTCTTCCCAGAATTTTCAAGTCCTCATCCTGCAGAGACTGACAGATTGAAATTTTGATAAGGGGACTGTGATATTAAACATAACCTAATCTTCTGTGAGTAGTATTCTATTGATTGCAATCACCTGGACCCCAATGGAGAAACGGTTCACCCCTGCATGGCAAAAATCCTCTAACTTTGACATTCCCACAGGAGTAGGGTTGACCTCAAGTGTGACCTCAGCCTTATCTGAGAGGTTTGCCTGCCTGGAAACAGTTTCAAGGATGGCAGAGATGGTTGAGGGATGTGCCAGGCTTGGTGTCCCGCCACCAAGGAATACTGAGGTGATGCTGCAAGGAGAAATTAAATGAAAGGAGGATGGGTGAAGCGCAAAGCTACAGGTGATACTGGATGTGGACGGTCTAATAAATCCCCATACCAGGATACCTGACTGAGCTGCAGCAAGGTCTCTACCTCCCGCTGCAGGCACTCAGTCATGATGTGGTTGTTGTCGGTTCTGGGTATGTACTTGTTAAAGTTGCAATAGGAGCACCTTCTGAGACAGTACGGCCACTGTAGAAGAGAGGAAGACTTTGACATCACATGGGCAAACTTTCTAGACATGACATACTTGCATTAAAAAAAGGCCTGGACTGAAACATTAACATAAGTCAGTGACTGCGTGCATTGGCAGATGTGTGCGTATCTCTGCATAGAAATGTTTCATCATTAAATTAACCAAAGTCAGCTCACGTGCACATATAGAGACGCCTGCTGTGTGAGATGTGAAGATCCTGCACGTTCAGACACATCTTCAGTTATTTCTCCGCCAGGAATCCCTGAGAAGCAGCGCAGACCGGGAGAGAGGACACGTCCTGCCGCACGCAACGTGTGTTTTATCATTCTGTTGACGGTATTTGTTTATCTGACGGCAGATTCAACTGAATGTCTGAAACCGAGGTTGCCCTTCACTTGAACACATAGCTCCTTATTAGTCGCAGCTACACGCGTGTAAAAGGTACATAACTGCATGATGAAAATTTCACGCAATAAAAGTTAACATGGCAACAATGTGGCGAATATGTAAGTACAAAGTAACGTAAAGTCAGATTATCTGTTTACATTTTAAATCTTTCTCTAGCAGCTGTGACGTCGTCCCAAACAGGAAGTACAAAAAGTGATTTCCTTTTTGTGTATTACATTCTTTGACCACACAGAGGCGCTGTTTTGCTAGAGTAAGAATGGCCTATCAACAAGTAGAAAATGTTGTATGACCAGTTTACTGTGCTGTATTTTACAGTGCATAGGCATATAATTTTCAGTACCATTTAGGCAATAGTGTAAGTGAGGAATAGTGAATCAAGAGATGTTGGTGGCTTCTTCTGTTATTGATTGACTAAAGGATCAAGCCTAGGAGATTAATCACTAATAAGGCACCTGTACAGATTGTATGATTACTGTGAGGAATGAAAGAATGTCTTATAGAGAAAAAAATGGTATATCAGTAAAGTATCACTGTTTCTTATAGCACTTAAAGGGGCTCTGGGGCTTTGGGGGTTTCATACTCATTTAGAAAATCAAATTGAAGCAACAGGAACTCCTAAGGTTTGACAGACAGTATTTTACATTCAAGTTGACAGCTACTGTTGACTAATTTGGCATCTAATCAGAGGGTACTTCGTCCATATACAGTAAATTAAATAATTAAAGGCATTTTCCAGTGTACTTTCAGTATTTGTATTTATATTATATTTTTTATTTAATCTTCATTTAATCAGTTAGTCTCATTGAGATTTGAACATTCAAACAAAGAACACAATCAACAAACATAAACAACACAACTAAGGCCAGACAGCCACAATCAACAAAAAATTAATAAAAACAGATACAAGAGTCATAAATAAATATCAGATAATAAAATTTTAAATTGTCCAAGGGGAATGAAATACTCTAGTTGGAGGTCAGTTTGCAGTATATCAAACATTAGATGTAGGATGCACATCAGCGGGGATAACACAAGTATAGATATCAGAGGAAAATGATCATAAATGCAAGTCCTCACAGAGTTAATGCTCCCAGTTTTTTTTACTAAACACACAAGTATGACCACAGAGGACCATGGACATCTGAATATTTAGCCTAATTGTGTTGAATAAAATATCAGCAGCTCTTTGTAAATGCTGATATTTGTTGTTGCAATCACAACACATAAAGACACTAGTCTATATTTAGAATATAAATTTGTGCTCTACTTGCACAGGATCAAACTAATTTAATGAGCTATTGATTTCCCTGAACCCAGAAAAAACACTGTCTGGTGGAAGGACAGTGAAATAACCTTGTAGAGTCACCTTTAAAATCAGGATGTTCATTTGAAGAGAAAAAAAAAAAAATCAACACTGTTCGAGTGATTATAAAAGCCAACACTCATCAGGGTTGCAATTAATCAAACCTCTTCATTATTTTGAGGTAAGAGCCAACATAGCTTTATTAGTGGATAAACAATGTTGTCATCAAATAATTACCACTGATCAGCACTGATTAACACTGGAGAGTTTGTTGCTGATTGTACAAATCACCTTGACTTCACTGATATGTGTCTCTGTGTAAAGTCATAGGTCAGTGAACATTTACAGGGTGGACATGTATGTACTCATCCTTACAGTATTATTTCCAGAATGTGACAGTACACAGTAATTTATTGGATAATTAATGTAAGTATTTAATTAAAGACATCAATAATGTGAATGTGCTTTCTGCCAGCTTCAGACCCTGGGGACATTTTCCACCTAATATTAAATCTGGTTCCCAATTACCTAATCAACAGAGAGGGAGAGTGAGAGAAAGAGGAGAGGGCGACATCAGAAAAGGGGACTGGAATGTGTTTCATTGAATATATGCAACTGCTTCATGTTAGGTGTTGAGTGGGAGTTTCTGGAGTTCAGTGAGAAGCCTGAGAACTACTTCAAAAGAGTGAAATTGTATTGACAATCTGCCAAATGGATAAGAGGAAGAAAGGTAAGCTTGCTGATTTAATACATAAGGCTACAGGTGGAATATACAGTACTGTATCAGTTATTGCATGCCAGTTAGGGAGTGTACAAAAAGTATTGGGGTGGGGAGGGGGACTGAATCTAATGTTTCACTTTTTAAAAAGGCAAATCCCTCCCCTAAGTTATTTATGTTTTTGCTGCACCCTCTTCTTAATATGTATAGAAATGGCAACAAAATAATAACAAAACAATGATAAAAAGGCAGCAACTTGTTTAGCCATTAACAACCGAATGAGGAAAAACAAGGAATTTAAGCTGTTACACTCCACTTAAAGCCTTAATAGCTTCATGTTACAATAATATATTGTATTAGAAGTGAAAGTGAAAATTGGGCACATGCAGGCACAGAAATAAAATGTACATCCATAGTGAGGGAAAAAATAAAATACCCTCCCTGCTCTCCCAAAAAAATTCAGACCCCTCTCCCTTCTGCCAAAAGAAAAATTATGTTACCCTCCCTCTTTTCTGATCCTCCCCATTACCCCCTACCCATACTGTTGTTTGTACTGGCCATTACCAGCATTTATTAGAGAAAAGCATCAGCTCTTGAGTTTTCAAAGCTACAGAAAAATAAACTTAAAGAATTGCAAGGGTTCAAATCATCTTTTCTTGTATTCAAAGTGTCTACTTTTAAAGAAAAAAAACAATATTTTTTTGTAAAAACATGACAGCCAAACTGCATCAACATAGAGGGACAGTGGTAGTTGGCAGTATTGCTAATTGGTACACATCCTTATATGAGTCGCTCTCATAGTTTGTTAGCAAGAGTGGTTAATTTACTTCATGAGTGATTATTTTGCCTAACCCTTGTTGAAACTATGACAATGTAAAAATAACAATGATAAACATAAGCAAAAGCACATTACTTTGTGAATTCAAGAGTTACTTCTTTCTAAAATAATACTGAACTTAACTTTTTCACAGGATCTTCTATGGAATTGAGGCTTATGGTGGTTGGTAGCAGTGGATCCTCTCAGTTATTACTAACCAATGCAATTCTTGGGAGGGAGGAGTTTTCTAAGGATGTTATCAGCATTTCTGACAGCAGGAAGAATGTTGGAGAACTGGCTGGTAGACGAATGGCTGTGATCAATGGTCCAAACATCTACGAAAAGGATATATCTCAAGTCAAGAGGAAGATGGAGCTGAGAAGGTCTAAGTGCTTATGTATCCCCGGTCCCCATGCCTTTCTTGTTGCCTTTGACATGGAGAAAATCTCCCCAAATGATATAAGAACACCCAAGCTGCTGATGAGGCGTTTTGGAAGACACTGTCTGAGACACTGCATGGTTCTCCTGGCCTGTGAAGGAAATACGGAGGGAGCTGCCTTGGAAGACAGGGTGAAGAAGACTGACTGGCACCTGAGAGAACTGATCGAGAAGTTTGGTGGACGCTTTCATGTTTTCAGTAAGAACTGGAGAGATCGCAGCCGTGACAGAGAGCTGCTGCAGAAGATCGAGCGGATGGTGGCCTCCTTAGGGGGGGGGCACTTCTCGAGCAGAACTTTCCAGAAAGCAGAGGTCAGCGTGAAGAAGGAGGAAAAGAAGCTTAGGAAGCAGAGGGCAGCAGAGAATGAGAAGGTGTGGACTGACTTGGAGAAGCATTACATATCGGATGAGTTGTATCACCACAAGGATGCCTACGTCACC
The DNA here is from genome assembly GCF_914725855.1 of Thunnus albacares. Taxonomy (NCBI): domain Eukaryota; kingdom Metazoa; phylum Chordata; class Actinopteri; order Scombriformes; family Scombridae; genus Thunnus; species Thunnus albacares. The sequence goes on from NC_058122.1 coordinate 17,694,903, forward strand.
AATGTTTCAGCAGAGATCAGAGCCAAGGCAGAGATGGACAACGGCTGGCTCAGAACTTCCCTGGCTAGAGGGTTGGGGACAGGTATTGTTGTGGGAGCTGTCATGGGTGCACTGGTTGGGTCTATAGAAGGGCCAGGGGGGATGATTTTCTATGGGATCATAGGTGGTGCAGTAGGTGGATCAGCAGGAGGAACAGCCCAGGTGGCTATAAAGCATATGGAAGACAGAGTGGCCCCAACTGCCAGAGTCAACTTCAACTCAATCTTCATCAATCGCTTCTTTGCAGCTACTCGTCCGTGACTGCATGACTTATGTGTGACTTATGACCTATTTTTCAGGAAGGTATCTAACTGTTGCTATGGCTGCAGCTGTTGTATAGCTATCAAGCTGACTGGATACCAGATTATATAAGGAAATGTATAATTCCCTTTAGGTAGAAGCACAAACTTTACCTCCTTACTCCTTTGTTCTGTACGATATGGTTAATATCACCTATATACTATAGGTTACTACACTGTTCAGCTTAACAGCTCAAGCAGACATACTGATTTCCAAAAATATAATGCCTGATTGAAACTGCAAATGAATTTATTTTAATGAGTTTATACATTTGTGATTTTTGACAACACATGTTTATTGTTTCATGTGTACTTGCTTGGTAACCATATACCATTTTATTCAACCTCCAACATTTCCTGGTGTCTTGCTGCGGGTAAGGTAAACTATAGTTCAGATAACATTCAGGGTGGAGTCTCCTCTGAGAGTGCCATTGTCTACAGCACTGCTCCTTCCCTAGGCAACGCACACACCTTAGTGCACCTGTTGAGTGTGAACCACTGCAATCTCTCTACATTACCTGAAACTCTGAACAGAAGCAGTACAGACTAACTGCAGCGCTATCTGGACAAGAAAGGTAAGTCCCCACAAACCTTTTTACATTGGTTTCTCTTTCATTTTTGGAAAAGCTACCTCTTTCGTAACTATAAACTCAGACAGAAATCAGTTCTTTGAATCATTCATGGACATGATTTATAACCTGAGAATGTTTCCTACATGAATGTTAAAGTACAATACAGTCAGGACAAAATTCAGGAGTTACATATAACATAAGATTTCAGTAACTGGTGATTTGTTTTGAGCTTGAGCTCCTTAATGACGTTGCAAACCATTTGGTTGCTACCTGTTTGACTACATACCTCCCATTATGTCCTCCACTTAACTTATTCTGTTCTCTGTTAGTCTATATGTCCTTGATCACAATGAAATTCTTTTTGACTCTAATGTCTGACAATAGCAATAAGAAGACACTGTGGTTGAAAATAATCAGAGGGCTAGACTTTGTATCCTGTCCTTTGTGTATCGTTATGTAATAAGAGATGGAATGCCATTTTGACGTAACATCCTGTTTGTCTGAGTGCTGCATAGCTGAGCTGAAAATATTTGCAAGTGGTTAGAAGTTATCAGAAGCAAGTACCTGTAGTCAAAATTGAATACTGGTGTGATGTTACAATACATTTATCAAAAACAACAAATATTTCAATTAAAAATGTATTGAATTTGCTGTCTGTAGTTGAACTTGTAACCTTATGTACTCATATGTGTATATGTACTCAGTAATAAATATACTAATACTACATTTTAAATTAGCTGTGTAATGTCCAAGCTCTTTTACTCTTTTCTATAATGTCAGTATTTCTTAAAAGTAGGAATTCACTTCCTGGTTAATGTTCATTGCATAAAATACAAAGATGCCCTCCTTCCTTTTATCTATGGATGTTTATCAAATGATTTCTCTGGCCACTTCATGTGTTAACTGTCAGTTTCAGTTTTCTCTGAATTACCTTATTTATAATTTTAACACAACACTCTCTCAAGTACAAGAAAAAAGAAATAGATTTGTTTTTTTTCATACTTTGATGCTGACCTTTTCAGGAATAATGGCCTCTACCATCAGCCTCCTCTCCAAGAAGCACTTCCTGTGCTCTCTGTGTAGAGACATCTTCACTAGCCCAGTAACCATACCATGTGGACACAGCTTCTGCTTGTCCTGTCTTTGTCACTACTGGACACGACACCAGTCCAGATATTGCCCCTACTGCAGGAGAGTGTTTACTGACAGGCCTGACCTCAGTGTCAACCGCATTCTGGCAGAAGTCTCTGACAACTATAAGAAGACTCAACCACAGAAACCACCTGATGATGAGATGGTACTTTGACCCTTTTATGAGTCATTTAATCATATGTTATATAATCTGTTAATTTAAGTCTAGCATTTTTATCTATGCTTATGTCACTGTTGCACATGTACAGGTTATTGATGTTGAGCAAATGATCCAGGAAAGGGTGCAGAAGATAGAAAGATTGAAACATTCTCTTGAGCTCCAAAAGGTCAGCTGAAAATGTCTTTATCATTAAAATCTTTGTTTATTCTTAAAAATGTATATAGTTAAATGATGATGATCATGATGTCCAATCAGAACTCTTACCTCAGAGAGGTGCGAGAGAGCCAGAAGGTCTTCTCTTCCCTTGTAAATGCTATGGAGAAGAGTCACAAAGCTGTTGTTGCAGCAATTGAGGAAAGACAGAGAGAAGAGGAGAAGAAAGTGGAAACACTGGTGAGAGAGCTTGAACAGGAGATCCAGGAGCTCAGGAAGGAGACTGCTGAATCTGATCCTCAGATTCCTGTAAACTGTGATCAAAGTGACGATACAAAGGAAGGTACCATGGTAAGCACCCTCGCCTTCTGTACACAACATAGAGATGATGGTAAAACACTGATATTGCCTACGATCACCAGTGAAATGGTATTTTCCTCTCATGTCATGCAGAACATTGTTTCCCCTATGTGCCTCTCTGAGATGAAGGACTGGTTCAAGGTTACCATAGAAACTGACCCTTGTCTTGGGGTCACCAGAAGAGCACTGTCAGACATGATGGATAAGATAAAGGCAGAAGTCAACAGGCTCTCCAAATCTGGTCAGTAATACAATTTTTAAATGTAGTATGTCGACATTTTATGATAAAATTCGATGATAGTGACGTTCCTATTTCCTATGGCTTTTCCTTGACAGAACTTAAAAGAATAGAAAAATACACAGGTAAGGCTTTGTGTACACAGAAACGGATATTTGTGCTTAAGCTGTCCACACTGTTTGACCTATTGTAAACTTTTTGCCCTCCCTCTTCCATAGTGGATGTCAGTCTGAGTGCTAAGACAGCCCATCCCGTCCTCTTTGTCTCAGATGACAGAAAACAGGTGAGGCACACAGACAAATTTCAGGAGGTACCAGATCACCCCAAACGATTCGACCGTGTGGCAAATGTGCTGGCCAAAGAAAGCTTCAACAGTGTTAGGTGCTACTGGGAGGTGGAGGTCGGGGAGAAGATTGAATGGAACCTGGGTGTTGTCAGACAGTCCGTAAACAGGAAGGGCAAGTTCTCTGTCTGCCCGGCAAATGGTTACTGGACTTTAAGTCTGAAGGTGGGAGGCCAGTACGTTGCCAACACCTCTCCTGTCACGCTGTTGGCTCTAGAACAGAGACCCAGGACAGTGGGCGTCTTTCTGGACTACACAGAAGGCCGTGTATCCTTCTACTGCGCAGAATCTGGAGTCCACATTCACACTTTCACGGATACATTCACTGACAGGCTTCATCCATTCTTCAGTCCTGGTCGCCTGCATGGTGGCAAAAATGCTGCTCCCCTAATCATCTGTTCTAGTTTTTGCAGCATCTGAACACCATACTAAACTCATAACTTATAAATCCCCAGTATAAATGCAGTTATTTTGCTTGTAATTATTTTCTTAGTGTCTATCCAGAATGTCAAATATATTTATTACATTGCAAATCCATATGAAAAACTACAATGAACCACATTTCTGTCAGAACAGAGAACAAGAGGTTGCATAAGGACTAACCCCCTACACTCAAAAACTTCAATGAAACCCATAAACAGATTGAAAATGAAAGACGAGGGTAGAGAAGAAAAGAGAAGGCACTCATAAATGAACAAGTGAGTTAAAGTCGAAAAAGAAGAGAGAATGGGTTGCTGAGTTGGATAGATGTTAGGGGCTGCAGGATTGGGACAGAGGTTGACGAGGAGCAGGGAGGGAGGGCACAGAAAACAGCAGGGCATTGTGCTCATACACCAGGCACTGGGAGACACACTCAAACACATTCACGCATTCACACACTGACATGGTCGTGCACACAAGCGCATGCTTCTGCCCACTGCCACACAGACTTGTGCTGGCATCTCGGAGGGCAGCCCCATCTCCAGTTCAGTCCTGGGTGTCGAAGCTGATCAACCCTCTCTAGTCCATCTCACCTGACCACTGAGATAGAGCTTCCCCTGCTCTCCAGCCTTCCTGTGGACTGAATTGAATTCTCAGGGCCACCATTCACAACTTCAGGCATCCACAACTGATCAACACAAGCAAAAGACCTGTAACATTAACGTGTGGACCGACTACAAGGAGAGCAGTGAGAGTCCAGTATACTTCATTTGAGGTAAATATGCTTCATTATTATTATATTATTATTTCATTTATTAGTGCATTACTGTCTCAAAATGTCAAAAAACTGACTGAAAAACATATAGTACACATAGTGAGATGATTTATTGGAGGGAACACAAGAAATGCTTCCAGTAATTCTTCTAATTTAGCTATATCACTTTTTATAATCCCTGTTTGAGGGGTGTTTGAGGCAGGTGTATTGGATGTTATCAGTTGCTCTGTTCTCATTGCAATGTTTACAATTATTCATTGGAATGAAGCAGAACATCCAAAAGAGAGGTCTGGGGACCTCCAGGGGCCTTTCAGGGATTTCCAGGTTGTCAACAAGAAAAGAAGGAATGGTTTCTTTACTGGAAAACATACACAATATTGTATATGTATGTAGACCTATAAGAATGATTATGCAGGTTTGGAGGATTCATATATTCCAGTGTTGTACAGTGTTGTATTTTTTTTCATATCAAATCTAATTATAATAATCTCAGATGGAGGTTCTTACTAACCAGTGGTCCAATAGATAAAGCCTATCCCTTTGAAATATATCCATCTACCCTCATGAAGCAACCCCTGGAACTGATCTTGTGCACGGAGGGTTTGATTCACAGAATTGGTCAAATGTGGGTACTGAGAGCTGCGATAAATAGAAGACACGGGTCCTCTTGGCCCACTCCACAAGCATTCATGAAAGCTGCTTGTGTTCAGAGTCTCCTCATGTTTTTCTGAGATAATCCACTCACCCGGCAAGGCGTAGCTCAACACCCACAACTGTGTCAAAGAAGGCTATTCTCTGTGGTTCTCACAGGAATCCACTAAACATGGGCCTCCCAGCCTGTTTCCAAATATTTATGATAAATATATGCTCCATTAGCCTTTTCATACTTTAGAGATGTAATGCTCATTCTTGTAAATAACAAGCTCTGGGGATTTCGGGGATTTTGCAGAAGTATTTGAATAATGAATAAAAATGATTTAAATTGATTCTACTGTCTGCTTTCAGGTTACCTGTCCTTGTCTAACCCAGCTGAAGTCATTGACATCATCACCTGAAGACTGAGGATCCAGTGGGACGCAATATTCTCAGTACTGTAGACTGTCACATTTCTGTGGGACTATAAGTGGGCCTTGTGCAACAAACAGAGACTGATATAAAACCAAGACAAATCCATCTGATTCAAATAACACCTTTTGCCATGGCAACCACGGGCATGCAGTTGCTAGGCCTAATCATGTCCATTGTGGGCTGGGTGGGTGGGTTAGTAGTCTGTGGCATCCCCCTGTGGCGGGTCACTGCCTTCATCGGTAACAACATAGTGACAGCTCAGATTATTTGGGAGGGCCTGTGGATGACTTGCATCGTGCAAAGCACAGGTCAGATCCAGTGTAAAGTGTATGACAGCTTGCTGGCTCTGCCCAGTGATATGCAGGCTGCCCGGGGCCTCACTGTGTTTTCTATTCTAATGTGTGGCCTGGCTCTGGCTCTGGGGGTCCTAGGAGTCAAGTGCACTAAGTGCATTGGTGTAAACAGCCTCAAGGCCCGTATTGCTCGTATTTCTGGTGCCCTTTTCGCCATCGCAGGGTTCCTTTACCTTGTGCCCATCTGCTGGACTGCCCACTCCATCATCAGGGATTTCTATGACCCACATGTGGCGGCTCCACACAAGCGTGAACTTGGCCCTGCCCTCTACATCGGCTGGGGGGCATCAGCCTTGCTCCTTATTGGGGGATCTCTGCTCTATGCTGGGTCAAGTCCCCCTGGCATCCCAGGCTCTCCCACCTTCAGCAGTGGAGAAAGCAGTCCTCGCAGGGCACCTGCCACACAAGTCAAAGGTTATGTCTAAGATCCCAAAATGTCTGAATGCCTTCAAGTCCCAAAAAATCACCCCAATCGAAGAAAAACCCATTTTTTCTCCTCTTGATTTTGCTCCTTGTAATTATTTTATATTTAATGTTATTCCAGTTTGCTTTTTTTTTTGAAAAGCCACAGGAGGCTGTTAAGGGAAAATTGAACTCATTTTATTATTTCATACCTGATATCATTCAATAACCTTATTTCTCTGTCTGTCATTGTAAAATACAATAAAAGTTTTGGTCTGCCAAATCCTCTACTGAGGGATATTGTGTGTGTTCACATTTTTATAATTACAGATATAAACGCTCTTAAAAACTTTCTCTCAACCTCATGTGTTTGAGAGAAGTATAGTAGTTTTAAAAGGGAAATCTTTGTTTGGCTCATTTATGTAAACACTACTGTGGGTTCTGCTGAGTGGAGAAGAACAATAGAACAATGGGGATGTGTGTACATTTGCTTGTGGTGCTATATTGTCGAGAAGGGTGTGTGTGTGTTGTGTGGTCCTCCGTCTCCTATCCTCCATCTCCTCTTCCCTATCTCTGCTACCCTGTACCAGGGACAAAGAAAAATCCATTATCTTAAAAAATCCTGGTACTCCTTGGATTAACCGCAAGTACAGCAGAACAGTCTCTCTTAGCATAGTTGATCTCAAAGCACTCTCCTCCCTCCTTAAATGACATTAAATGAAAAATGTCTCAGACTCAAAATGCGTAAGCGTGTACTGTATGTGTGCATGCCTATCTGTCAGTGTCTCTTTGTTAGCGTGTCATGTGGGATGTTACAAGCCACAGCATCTTTAATTATGAGACATTGTTCAGATCACTCAAATTCTGTGCTGTCACTTTGTAGTAAATGATAATTCACAGAGACTGTGACATGATTCTGTTTTCTCTCCACGCTAAATTTCATGAATCGCATAGTTATTATACCTGGGAATTTGATTTTCATCTGCTGTAAACAATAACTTTGATCATAGTTGGGAGGGCAGACATTGCTCCCTCCGTTTTTTGTTTTTTTTCTTCTTCTTTCCGTCAATAACAGCAGAAGACAGAGAAACACAATGCCACTTTATGGAGCATTACAGCACCACAATAACAATGGATACCAGTGTTCCAAGTGCCAGGTAGTGACTCATACATGACCTAAGTAGGCCTATACCAATGTTGGTAGAGTAATGCTGTGAATACAGTGAGGCAGTCTGTGCTATTTTACTGTACAATTGTAATGGAGAAAACAGAGTGAGACAAGTGTACAATTTAGGTTGTAAATAATCAGTATAGTGTCTTAAAATAGCTTGATGGGCCAACTACCAACTACACCATAATTCAAGTAACAATTAATCATATGTGACCACTGAATCATTGATGATTTAACTCAAATATTTCACTCTTGAGCTGAAGGAAAGTTGACCCCAACCATAGGGAGGTTACGGGTTAGAGTCGACTGCAGAAAACCAATGGTGGAGCTGGTAGGGATTCAACAATTTGGTCAAGACACTTTAGGAGGATGTTTTAATACCACCACTCGGCTGCCAGCTTACCTATGTGTCTATACATATAAAGAAAATGAAAATGAAATGAATGAATGACATGAATTAAAAGATTATTCACATTTATTTTCAAGATAGTTCTTGAGATTATTAAAGAATTTACTGACTGCAGTCTCAGTTCAGCTATTTGCCTTATTTCTGGCCTACTTAAGAAAAACATGCTGACAAAAAAAGTTGCAATGCCAGTTGTGGAAGAAGTATTGAGATCCTTTCCTTAAAAAAAAGATTCACCACAATGTAAGAATACTACATTCTCCTGTAAGTCTTATATTATTATTATATAACTGGATTATACCAGCAGAATTTTAATGTTGTGGCTTTAAGGTTGGGATAATTTTAACTACTTTATATTTGCTACTGTTGAGTAGTTTAATTTAGGCAATACAACATATTTATATATTCAACTGTACAATGTTCATCTAGGGCTTTATAAATGTAGAGGAGTAAAAAGTACAATATTTCTCACTGAAATGTAGATTTTAAAATTTTTCTTGTGACCCTTAAAAGGGGCCTGATCCCTTGGGTGGGAACCACTGGATTAAGCTGTATATAAAGGAGTTTAAAATACCTCAAGCAGCTACAATATTAAAATGCTGTTTACACATCAATGCATTATTAATAAAGTACTTTATTAAATGGATTTAATATATCAGTCACAGGGGCAGAGTACTTTTACTTTTGATACTTTAAGTAGCTGATAGTAGTCTCCCAATCCTGAGTCACAGTGATTTGACGACCGTGGCTCAGGAGGTAAAGTAGGTTGTCCACTAATTGGAAGATCAGCAGTTCGATCCACAGCTCCTCCAGTAAATTAGTATGAATGGGTGAATGTGAAATGGAGTGTAGAACACTTAATGGTCAGAAGACTAGAAAGGCGCTATATGAATGCAGTCCATTTATCATGATAATACTTCTGTACTTTTGCTTAAGTATGGTTTTAAATGCATGACTTTTGCTTGTAATGGAGTATTTTTACTTTGTAGTATTGCTTTTACTAAGTAAAAGATCTGAGTACTTCTTCCACCACTGTAATATTAATATTGTGCTGTTACAAATTCCCAAACAAAGTTACGATTAATTAATTTACAACAAGCCATTTGCCAAACAGTCAGGTTTGTTGTTACTTTTACTTTAAGTCTCCCTTCACTCAAAAATTTGTTTTTCCTCTTGTTCCTACAGTTGGATGTTTGAGCCAGAGGACTGTTTTCACATTCATCTGCTGAAAATGGAAAGTTTCTCTCTGTTCACTGAAAATCAGATTTTAAGGGGTGGGCCTACAAGCATGATTTGTGACATCACAACTAGTTTGTGATGTGGAAACTTGAAACCTGCAGCGCACATACATTGAGAATGGACTTCTGTAAACCACTGTAAATGTTCTTACTACCATATCACATCTGTAGAGAAGTATTTTGACTGATGCATTCATCAGTCACTAGAAGGAGTACATCCCTCTGTTGTTGGTGGTGTTTCTACGGCAGAAGTGGGAAGTAGGAAGAGCTGCTCAGAGCCTAGGTTGAGAAGTAATATTAGAAATTGGGTTGAACTTTATTTATTTCTGTTACTTTCATTTTTTAAAATGTTATATCTAATAATTTAGGGTAGATAGGAGAATTGAGTCTTATTTTCATTCCAGTAGAAGGCGGTAATGCAACATTGTGTATGCAAACCGCCTCTGAAACCAACGAAGAAGAAGAAGCAGAAGCAGGAAGTGCCGTACAGCTGTGCTCCGTGGCTAACACAGAAGAAGCTAGCAGGCTAACCTCAGCGGCGAAAATATTAGGATCCGTTGACCAAACAACGCACCTCGACAGCCACTTTGTGACTTTGAATCTAATATGGGGAAAGGCGGAGGTACATTTGAGAGGCTTCTGGGTGAGTTATAAGCACATTCGTCAAGTTGATACTTCATTTGGCAAGTATGAGTTAAAGTGCGATGTTTTCCAGCGTATTGTTTTGAAAGACGCTGGGGCTGTGGCTCTCAGGCCAGCTAATTTTAGCCTGCTAACAAATCCGCTGCTATTGTTTGGAGGCCCGAAATAGGTTCACTAATTTTAGCAACCTGATTAAGTTGAGAACACGGTAAATTTTACTTAAAGTGAAATCGAAACTACGTTACCTTTATCTTGTGATATCGCCGTGCTATTAGGGAAAGCTAGCATTAAACAAGGCTCTTGATTGGCTTCAAATTAGTTCATAATATATCAACGCCAGCTAGTCGTCCACACCAACAGTGTGATAATGTTAATATATAACAAATGACATGGATTGAGTGTGCAAGAATACCAGGCAGCCAAACACAACGTTGTCATTTAGTCAGATATCTATGAGTTTAAGTGTTGAATTCATAAGACCACAACAGGTTGAATAAGTTATCTATCTGCTAGATGGATAAATTAGCTATTAATCGATTCCCTGGGCAGATCAACGTTACTCTGACCCTCCATTAAGATAAAGTTGGCAACTTGACGTTAAATGCTAGTGTTTGTTAGCTTACCCAAACGGTAACCCAAGAAAAAAAACTGTCATATTGAGGTTTAATGCATCATATCGAAAACTGACAATCACGTCAGATAATAACAGTGACTTTGAGGAGTAATTAATGACTGCCAGGCAATTATTTATTGCTAATTTAACCTGCTTGAGTGGTAGTGAAGATAGATGATAGGGTTAACTTCGTAGTGCCCCCTGGCAAAAAAGGGTCTGCTGACACCCTTTAAAAGCCCTCCTCCTCCCACCACCCCATGTGGTAATTTGTAGTGTGGTAACAAAACATAGAAATTTTGTAATATACACCATGTAAGCATAGTGTCAGCTTACATAATGAAGGTCTTAAACATTTGACACAGGGACTGTCTTCAAAGTCAGGACCTCCAAGAAGATCAGGTGCAAAGCAAAACCCACATTAAAGCCTTTATTATGTCCACTGCTTTATTGTTACATGTTCCCAAGCAAAGTTATAATTAATTAGTTTACCATAAACTGGTTGATATACAGTCAAGTCAGGGTTTTTTGGGCTCTTGGGCCCTGTGATAGTTGATAGCTAGTAGATAGTTGGTAATATGTGTTTCTTACCAGGTAATAATGACAAGATGATTATATATTGGGAATGAGTCAAAGTATTTTCATAAGATATGTAAACACATGACAATTTTGAGAAATGCTGTGTTCATGTGATGACCAAACAGGTTGAAAAAAAAATAGTATTCATTTAAAAAATGTATATTAATTGTACGGTATCCATTATAAACTAAAAAAAAAGATATCACGGTTATATAAAAAAGTCAACCCCAGATGATATCTTGTCTCACATCACAATATCACATAGTGAAGGTTATGAAGTCTGGAAGCTTAACAGATCCAGTATGTGTCTGTATGAAGTGCTTGGATTTACTACAGTCATCTCTCATTTATGCCACAGTAATAATATCAATTCTCACCGAGAAAATATCAGTGTGTGATTATATTACATCAAAGGAAGCATTACCAACATCAGGAGAAAGACAAAATACATGTATGTTGTGTATCTATGTAGCCTAGGTGAACATGGTTTCTATAAAGCAAGTCTATCACACGTCCAGGCCTGTAATTAGGAGAGAGGGGGAGGCTGGTTATTTATTGTGCTATCTTGGTTTGGTGTAGCAGATATTTTATGGTTGTTATTTAAATAGGCATTATGTACTGTATGTTAGAGCTTTAACCATCTGTAATAATTTCAGATAAAGCCACCAGTCAGCTGCTGCTGGAGACCGACTGGGAATCCATCCTGCAGATCTGTGATCTCATTCGACAAGGAGACACACAGTGAGTGATTCTGCCCGCTTCCCTGTACATTCACATACCTAGCTGCTGAAGATGAAAATAGCTCAACCACTTGAGTATTATGTTTGTCATTTATTTGTAATGAAGAAAACTGGGCATGCGTGCTTTTTCTGGTTTAATTTATCACATGTACTGGACTGTATTGAGAAATATTTGTTTTTGTCCTTACAGAGCTAAATATGCCATCGGGGCCATTAAGAAGAAATTGAATGACAAAAATCCACACGTTGCACTCTACGCACTTGAGGTAAGATGTGTGTACAGTGGAAACTGTGCAGTTGAAATGTTGCTGCTAAATTATTTCTCAGCTGGTGAAAAATACATTATATATATATATACATTATATTTTTTTACATGTTTGTGTCCTCTCCACAAGTGTATTCTTTTGTCAAAATAACAAAATACCTCTTTTTGGGGAGAAGGTTGCTTTGCTATAACGTGCATAATAAAGAAAAAATGACGTGGCCTTACTCTCCAGGTGCTGGAGTCAGTAGTGAAGAACTGTGGACAGACAGTCCATGATGAGGTGGCGAGTAAACAAACCATGGAGGAACTGAAAGATCTGCTCAAGGTGACCTTTATTTTATTTGTTTCTTGATTTTTATACCTCAGTTCTGCTCAGTTTGCAGTGTATTGTCCACAATCACATTCTTTTCCCAAGTCACTGTGATCCACTTCCTTAAAAGACAACACATAAGTTTTTTTTCATTGTGAAGCTGAATTTGCTGACAAGGGTGAACTGTTGCAGCATTCATAGAATCAGGTTAAATAATATCTGTGCAACTCCACCATCAAAGTAATGGGTAAACTAGTAGTTTTTATAATAGACAGGGTGATTTGCCTGCTCATATTCTGGCTGGAAGCCTCATCACCTTTTCCCACCCTCTCTTCTTACTGATAGCTGCTCACTGTTGACATACAGCCAGCTGCATTTCGGCATGAGCCAGCAATATTTGATTGGATCCTTGCTGTATCATGTGACACAGGCTCCTACAGCCCGTGCCGGTATCGACTTCCTGATGATGTCATTGTCTTGTGACAGGAAGGGATTTTTTTTTTTCAGACCAATGCAGGGGACTTCCCCCCTCAGTTCTTGTCATCAAACACAATGTTTTTTGATTCAGTTAGTGTTCCAACAGCTCAGTGTACTAATGTTATGTGACAACAGGAATGAATAAGATGAATATAAAAAGGACTTAAAGGTGTAAAGACACATTTTTGTTAAAAATTGGGTTCTTTTACTGCCAGAAACAGACGGAACCAAATGTCAGAAACAAGATCCTCTACCTGATTCAAGCCTGGGCCCACGCCTTCCGCAACGAGCCCAAATACAAGGTGGTTCAAGACACTTATCAGATCATGAAAGTGGAAGGTAAGCAGATACGTGGGCTTATCTGTATTTTCTCTGAACTTTTTAATGTCACTCTCACCTGAAATGGAAACTAAGGGTCTCTGAAAGTATAACAGACGCTCCCCACAAGTAATAACACATCTAAATTTATATATTCAGGTCATTTATTCAGACCGAATACTTCCAATTTCAACAATGTTTTAATGTAGAAAATAGATTTTAGCTGTATATTGTGTTAAACAGCAGTTATAACATATTCTTGTTTACTACTCTTATTAGAAGCATATAATGTATGTTTAACATTGTCTGTTTTTACTTTCTCACAGGTCATGTGTTTCCTGAATTCAAGGAGAGTGATGCAATGTTTGCAGCTGAAAGAGTGAGATGCTTTTGTTTTTCTTATTTCACTTAAATAGAGTTAGGTTTATTAAGTGGGTGATATTTTTGGAATCATGTTAAGTTTTAATGGTGTATTAAAAAAAAAATAGGTGAGGAGAAGAGAGGATGACTGTGTACAAAGCTATTATGAGTTATTGTTTCACCATATGTGTAATAACATGTAATGGTCTGTGTGTCTGTCCAGGCTCCTGACTGGGTTGATGCTGAGGAGTGCCACCGGTGCAGAGTCCAGTTTGGGGTTATGACAAGAAAGGTAGGCCGGGCTTTCTTGGAACTAGGGCACTATGGTTTCCTTCATTCAGTTACAGCAGCGTGTGTGGAGCATATGTTTATAGCGCATGTGCAGAAGTTGACCTCGATTTGTGTTTGCTTTTGTTTTTTTGCTCTTCCAGCACCATTGTCGAGCCTGCGGCCAGATTTTTTGTGGCAAGTGTTCGTCTAAGTACTCCACCATTCCGAAGTTTGGCATAGAGAAGGAAGTGCGTGTGTGCGAGCCGTGCTTTGAGCTGCTTAACAAGTGAGTCCCCAGATTTGATGACGGTACCACCAGAATTAGCATGAAGTTTTTTTGTCTCTGAGCGTGAATTACAGCGGCAGCGGACGCCACCACTTTGTCTGTCTCCTGCAATGTGGACAACTCTTTCATTAGCTGCTGTATGACATGAAAGCTATTCTTTATTTTCCTGCTAATGTTGTGCTGTATACTTTTTTGAAGAGCCTAAATATGTATCGCTCTTAGCTTGTTTTTCTTCTGTGCTTGATCACTGTTAACATCCACAGCTATTGTATGTCGGTGAAAAATTTAATGCTGTATCTTGTTTTCATCCATGCTATGAACTTACTTTGTGTGCATATGTTGCTATTTTGTTTTGCTACCTCCTAAGAGGTTATATTTTCAGCCCTATTTGTTAGTTATTTAATTAGTTATCTGAAAAACACATTTAACTTAAAATTCAGTGCAAAAACATTGACTGAAGAAGAAGTGATTAATTTTTTGGAAGAACATTGCAACTATTTGGGCTTTTATAGTTTACTCTTTGACACATTTGACCTTTTTATTTTTTGATATTTGATACATATATGTCACTGAGAAAAGTTATTGTGTTTTGATAGTCCCTAACATCTTTTTGGCATGGCCTATATGGCATACATGGCCATAATTTAATACATTTTACAATTTAATGGTGTGCATTAACTCTGAGTAGTACTTCAAAATTGTATTGCATTTGCTCTATAAATATCTATATAGCAATACAAAAATTTAAAGAATTTAGCTATTCTCCAAAACTCAGCATTATTGTGTGTCCATATGCATGTTTAGATGCAGATTAAGGCTGGGCGAATTTTATTTTCAATTACGATTTTGGCTCTGGACGATTATTTCCTTTCATAATAATGCTCTCGTTTTGTCTTGTGCTATAAATCTAGCACTTAATAAGTTCAAAACACATATACAGCGGGATATTTGTATGATTTAAACAGCTGTCTGTGCAGATTATGCTTCACTAAACGTGACGGAAATAGACTTGGAGTGTAAAAAAATGCAGGGAGACGCATGTCACTCATGCGTGTCTCGGACTCTGTGTGGATTGATACATTTAATAAAATGGAAGCATTTCTGTTCTGTGAATCAATGAGTAATCCTGTTAAATAATCGTGATCTCAATATTGGCCAAAATAATCGTGATTATGATGTTTGCCATAATCGAGCAGCCCTAATGTAGATAAATCAATCGGCATGCTCTCCTCCACTAATTTACAAGGTTTTTTGTCCTTCCTGATCCCTTTTCCTCACCAGCCACCCCTCCCTCTCTCCTCCACTTAGGAAGGCTGAGGGGAAAGCGCCGACCTCAGGCCCCGCCGAACTGCCTCCTGAGTATCTGACCAGCCCGCTGTCCCAACAGTCACAAGTAATGATTTTAGAAACTAACGTAGAGAAATGAGATGGCTTAGTTGATGGTCAAACTTTGAAGTTTAGGTACTGAGAAAATATATCTTTATAAGGACTTCTTGTTCTATAGGGACATGTAAACGTGTATTTTAATGATCATCTGATGATCTTTGGCTCCTCTCCCATCATTTCCACTCTCTGGATCCTACTATGGCTCTGTTCTCTCACCAGATGCCCCCAAAGAGGGATGAGGCAGCTCTTCAGGAGGAAGAAGAGCTTCAGCTGGCCATTGCCCTGTCCCAAAGCGAGGCTGAGGAGAAGGAGAGGATGGTGGGTTGCACAGCTGAAATTTTATATTGTGCTTTTACAGCGTATTTAAAGAGAAAAACTGCTAAATGTCTGTATTTGTACCTACAGAGGCAGAAGAACTCGTACTCAATGTATCCCAAAGCTGACCCCACCCCAGTGACTTCCTCAGCACCACCAGTCAGCACCCTCTACACTTCCCCCGTGGTAAGACTTCTTCTCATGCTGCTTTTCTCTCTAGCAAACATTTTTTCATCATTTTAACAGGATTCAAACAAATGATTGAAATATGCTCTCTAACTGACTTATATGACTTATATACTCTCTCCAGAATTCCTCTGCTCCATCAGCTGAAGATATTGACCCTGAGGTATATGTCCTTCTCTTCTTAAATGTCTCCATTATTCTATACAAATGGAAATGCTATATCATAATACTGATATTAATGTATTACACTATTCCAGCTGGCCCGTTACCTGAACAGAACGTACTGGGAGAAGAAACAGGAAGAGGCTCGCAAGAGTCCCACCCCATCAGCCCCTGCTCCTGTGCCATTGGCTGAGCCCCTTCCGGCAATCACTCAGCCTGTAGAAAGTCATGTCCCTGTCCCTGTGCAGCCAGTCAGCATAGTGGAGGTAGGTTGAAACTTTGTGCTGTGAGAGTAGATGTTAGTTGTAGTATTTTTTTTTTATGTCTAGCTGAACTGGTGTGGGCAAACAACAAATGACACTCTGTGCTCTGCTTCCCTGTTGTTTCTGCCTTCAGCAGCAGTACCAGAACGGGGAGTCAGAAGAGAACCATGAGCAGTTTCTCAAGGCTCTGCAGAACGCCGTCACCACCTTCCTTAACCGCATGAAGAGCAACCACATGCGTGGCCGCAGCATCACCAACGACAGCGCCGTGCTCTCACTCTTCCAGTCCATCAACAACATGCATCCACAGCTTCTGGACATCCTCAACCAGCTGGATGAGAAGCGATGTTAGTGCTAGTTGTGCGCTACTTGTGTATAAATTTTTCAAATTTATTGATCTCTGTGTCCCCATGTGTCCAGTGTATAAACTGTCACATCATGTATGTTGTTTGTAGTGTACTATGAGGGGCTGCAGGACAAGTTGGCTCAAGTGCGCGATGCTCGGGCAGCCCTCAACGCCCTTCGCGATGAACACAGAGAGAAGCTGCGCCGTGCCGCAGAGGAAGCAGAGAGGCAAAGGCAGATCCAGCTAGCACAAAAATTGGAGATCATGAGGCAGAAGAAACAGGTGATGAAACAACTCCTCCACTGAGAACGTAGAAGTCGATGCGCATTATCATGCTTATAAGTGCTTGCTTTTGTACTGCAGGAGTACCTGGAGATGCAAAGACAGCTGGCCATTCAGCGCCTCCAGGAGCAGGAAAAAGAGAGACAGATGCGTCTGGAGCAGCAGAAGCACACAATCCAGATGAGAGCTCAAATGCCTGCTTTCTCCCTGCCCTACGCCCAGGTACACACAGTGTCTACTATCATCTGCTGTCAAAATAAACTATTTCCACAGGGGATCCAGTCAGTGAATGAACCTGACCTAACAGAAATCAAATGTCTCACAGTTCTTGGGAGCAGAAATATATGAATGAGGGATATATACAAAAAGCTGCAGACATGAGGGCCTGCATGGTGTATGATTGAGCAATAAATGCAGTCCAATATTAATTATGAGCTTTGTGATTCCCATCAGCATCACATTTTATTGTATTGGTCAGGTATTATCATTTAAATGAAATGGGGATTTAGACCCCATACTTACCTTTTCATTTATGTGCATTTACACAGATGCAGTCTTTGCCGCCCAACGTAGCAGGAGGGGTGGTGTACCAGCCTGGTGCTCCACCCAACTACCCAGGCACCTTCAGCCCTGCTGGTTCTGTGGAGGGTTCACCTATGCACAACATCTATATGAACCAGTCTGGGCAGACTGCACCACCACAGTACCAGGCCATGCCTGGTCCTGCTACAGGTGAGGATGTCAAGTACACAGCTAACTTGAAATATAGAAGGAACACTTAATAAGAATCCTTTTCATTAGAAACGGTTGCCCTACTGCACTACATTCAGTCATGAAACATTTAATATGATACGTAAAAGTTTTATTCGCACATGTGTGTGACTGACTGTCCTCTCTTTCACTAGATCCCAATATGGTTAATGCATACATGTACCAGGCGCCAGGCACCAACGGGCAGCCTGCTCCTCCTCCCGGTCAGGCCCCTCCCACTACTAGTCCACCCTACTCCAACTACCAGCCCACACCTACACAGGGCTACCAGGTCTGAGTGACTCTCTTTGTAGCCCACTTTCAGTTTTTGACCACCGCATATACACATATACTACAGCCAGACAAATAATCATCCCACTAACTGTCGTCCCTGTTCTGTGCAGAATGTGGCGTCTCAGGCCCAGAGTATGCCCCCCATGTCCCAGGCAGCCCCCACCAACGGTATGGCTTACATGGGCTACCAGCCATACAACATGCAGAACATGATTTCAGCATTGCCAGGACAGGATCCCAATATGCCCCCCCAACAGTCATACATGCCAGGTCAACAGCCCATGTACCAGCAGGTAAGTCACTTATTTCCTCCTTTACTAACAGGTATTAGCAGTAAGAACATCTGATCTGTCTGGTAGATGGACACAAGAACCTTTAAGTTAATCATTGATTGGTGTCTTCTCAGTCCTGCCTAATCTTATTATTTTTACTTCCGCGTTCCTTTCCTGCTAGGTGGCTACCCCTGGTGGCCCGCAGCAGCAGCAGCAGACACAGCAGCAGGCCCCTCAGGTTGTGCCGGGCAGCGCAGAGGCACAGCTCATCTCCTTCGACTAAAAGCTCACACGCCGCAGGGTCTGATACACTACGCCCTCTCTCTCTCTCTCTCTCTCCCCCCTCCTCCTTTGGTCTCTCCCCTCCCTCTCCGGACTCTGAGGATGCCCTCTGGAAACAGTCACACCTACCTTCCACCTCGTTGTGATATTGTGGCAATGTGAAATATCGTGATGATGTTGCAGAACTGCTCTCCTTGCCAGCCCCTCTCTCCCCCACTTGAAGTATGGGATTAGGGGGGGGGGGGTAAAGCTGCAAGGGAGAGCACCATAACCCAGACCCTTTCATCCTCTACCTTCGTCTTTCCAGCTGATATGTATGTAGTATTTCCTTATTAAATCAATAACTGAAGCTCAGAAATAGTCAGTGGTATTAAAGTTAAAAACGAATAAGAAAATACGATAATAAATGAGGAGAAAAAAAAGACAAGACATAACCATCCATTGTCTCATATTTTTCTAAAGCGAAATTTGCATGTTAAAATTTTATTGATTTTTCTGGAATGGAAGTGAATCATTGCAACCTGTCTTCACACTTTTGGCAGTGATCGGTAGACATCCGTATGTGCTGTTTAAGAGATCGTGGGTGTTTTTAGATAAAGAGTGAGGTCAAGGAAGAGAAAGCA
Source organism: Thunnus albacares (assembly GCF_914725855.1). Lineage (NCBI taxonomy): Eukaryota > Metazoa > Chordata > Actinopteri > Scombriformes > Scombridae > Thunnus > Thunnus albacares. The sequence goes on from NC_058122.1 coordinate 17,714,070, forward strand.
CAGTCAAAGGCCTGATATAAACGGCACTAACTCACGTCTACATCAGGGTTCACAGCTTGACATTCCAGTTGTAGATTTCAGTTCCATCCCTTCTCATGTACACAGACACACACAATCTAGGGTCATTTTTATCTTGTTTTGGCATTTATTTGTTGTGCACTTGAAATATTGAGTGTCTTAATGTAGTTTTAAGATAATGAAACACATGGCAGGGATTGTACATTGTGGGAGAAATGTCAGAAAATTAACTGGATGATTGTTTAATCCTCACTGAATATACTTTTATAGATTAAATCATTGAAATTACACTGCTACTGACTATAAAATACGGATACTAAAAGCCACAATCCAGCAACTCTAATAGCAGCCTCCATCTCTTTATTAAAATGACTTGTGTTACATAAATTACCATTATAAGACAAGACTGAAAGAAGCAAAGGACCATAACCTATAATTAACTGCAAATTTCCTCCAAGTGCATTTGGTTGTAACTGTCACAGACAAGGAGATCTACATAGTGACTACAGGTGGGCACTCCTCTCTAAAGTGCACTTGGCTCTCCAGAAATGTGCGAAATGCAGAGCAAACATGATGTGCCGCATGTATGTATCACACACACATAATCAGTGATTTCTGTAACCTTTCATTTTCCATCTGTGAACTTCTTTATTCCATCATACTGATCTGTCTGACTTTAAAGTAATTTTAAAATTATATTTAATAAATATCTGGTTCTTATTGTCCACTTGATTCATCTTTTTTTTTTTGTATATGCTTCCAAAGAATTAGAGAAGAAAAGAGTATAGTATGACAGCCTTTATTAGTGTCACATTTATTCATGTTTCAGTATAAATATGGGTTTTAAATGGTCTTTTATAAGTGTAAAGGCTTGAGTAAAATGATGAAATGTGCTTTAACACATGACTTAGAATTGTGCATTACAGTGTACAAAAAAAGAAAGTTTGCTTTTCTCCTTTGTGCGGTTTGGCTTCTTTAAAGTTTTCTGAAGATGAGGCATTTGTAGTATTCTTCCATCTCAATCTGCAAAGCAACATTACAGGTATAAATATTGCAGTTTTATTACCAAATCCCCCCCCCCCCCCCCAAGCTGCAAGTAGCATGTGACTCACCATCCTCTCCATACGCATCCCGTTCCCATAGGCCAGCTGTCTGAGCACATCGATGTCTGGAAGGCCCCACTCTGGATTTCTGTGTAACAGATGACTCGTATTGTCATGTAGCAGTGGCACTGGGTGATTTTTTTTTGTATTTTTCAATATCAATATATCACAATAAAACAAGAACAAACATATAATCAATCAAACTGATACTCAAAGCAATTGACTGGGTTTAATTGTTCTGCATTATATCAGAAAACAAGAACTTCAATCATTTTCTTTGTTCATGGTTAAATTTACACAAATACATTAAGTTTAAGATCACAGTATGATTCCTCTGAAGATTAATAATCGATTAAAATATTGGCCAACCCCAAACTATGTAGTATCGTTTAATGTATTAGAGACTATTATAACCCACTCACATTTCTCGAAGTTCTGCATCCAGGAGTTCATTGCAGCTTGGTGTAATGGTGCCGTTAATAGCATACACCTAGAAAATATTTCACATTTAGACAAATCAGTTTTTTTAAAAGCCTGTTGTGCCATGATTTTGCACTTCACACTTAAATGATGACATATGGTTATTTTGAGTGCATAATAAACTTGAAACTACAGTTTTACATACCCCATATGTTATCAAAAGGCCGTTTGGTCTGAGGATCTGACCTGCTCCATTGAAAACACCCTTGGGGAAATTATCAAAAAAAAAAAATTGATATGAAACAGATATTTGCACATTTCAACCATTAAGAAATTCTGTGTTTTATGGGCCCTCATAAATGAACAATAGCATCATTTTTCCCAGCCTGAATTACTCAAACAATTTAGCTCAACATCTGAATTGTCTTTTACATAAGCGTGCCTACCTGTGCTGTTTTAAAGGAGCTGTACTGCAGTAAGTTAATGGCAATAATAACATCACAGGAGCTGCGAGGAAGGCCTGCCCATTTCTCCCACGGTTCACTGGCATCCAGGTGAACAGGTTGCAGCACAGTCTTTGCATTGGTTGCAGCAATGTATGCCTTAATACTGTAACAAAGGTGTGCAGACGTTATCTCACTTTTTAATTTCAAATTCATAGATTCCAATAAACCACTTGCTGCTATTTCATATACCAATGTATGAACTGTAAAATTGACAACCTGTTGGCCATGAAGCGTACTGCCACAGACTGTATCACTACTGTATAGCCATTTATTTAGATCATTAATAGATTAATTGAATGTGTCTGTTGCACATAAGACATACTCCATAACTAATGGAATTGTTTCTCTATAAGACTCAAACCTGTCCCGAGACTCCTCTTTGATGTCTGACGGTTGCCAGGTGACAAAGGGCATCTTCTGGGCAAAGCGTATGACATGCTGCCCGGTTCCAGAGCCCAGTTCTAAGGCGAACAGCTGCCTGTGGGACTGGTCCTCCAGCACATCTTCGAGTACTGAACACAGATCCTCCCAGTTCCTCTCTGCCTGAGGTGATAGCAACATGGTCTGGAGGGGAGAAACAGAAAAACACTGAACCCTGTCATCTTGTTTTGCCAGCCTATGGACTGTATTTCTCTCTCAGAGGATCCTTCTTACCTTAACTCGTGCTGGTTGACAGGGGCTAGCGGGGAAATGGCATATTGCTGCAGGCTGGATGTGGTAGATGACAGTAACAGCAGATGGGTGCAGAGATTACCTGGTTAAGAGGATTCTGTTTGCGCTCGTACCAAGTGTTCAGCACTGGTACAGTCCAGGTAGGACACACACACATGCACACACACACATGGAGAGTAAACCGAGACAGAGATCAATTCAAACAATAAATTTGTGTATAGATATTACACAGCAAGATTATCACAAAAAATAAATAAATAATACAATCAATAATAGGATTACTAATCAACATTATAATCATCATTACATTGCATGGTATCATATTGTATGGGATTGTATCATATTTTAGTTTAGGCCCTTTGTGACTATTAACAGTAGTAAAAATGGAATAATAGAGAATGGAAAATGATGGCATGCTTTTTTCTATATTTTAGCAATAAATTTCAAACAGATCATCTCACATAAAATATAAACTATGTAATAGAAGGGAAACAATCAACAGAGATTGTATTTTTAATGACAAATTGTAAGGTTTTTAATAAAATCTAAGACTAATTTGTTGTGATCGATATCTTGTTTCTCAAGACTACTGGATCTTATGCATGAATGTACAATTAAGATTAGGTAAAGATAAAGAGAGTTTTGTTGTTGCTTGTGTCAGGCTTGTGTCCTCAAAAAGTCCCTTAGCTAGCAGATAAAGGTCCTATTCATAAGCCTCAGTTCAATTGCCAGCACTGACAAAATTTTAAAAAACATAAATTTCATGTAATTTCGTCAAAACCTTCAAGTGTTACTCAAATTATTTCATTTTCTGAGGTGTATCAGGCTGTGTTGTTGCTCTGTGTTACAATAATAAGTGGACAAAGCTTCTCAGGAGGAGAGAAGGAGGTAGAGAAGGAAAGGAGGCTTCAAGAGGCTTCAGCAACAACATCACTTGTGGTTACAACTGTATTAATAATCCTTTAAAGGATAGGTTCACAATTTTTCAAATCTGTCTTAAAACAACAGTCAGGTGCCCATATGAACACTGAAAGAGGTTTTCCTTGCTGTAATCATTCCTCCTGTTCATACTAGCTATTAAAAGATCCCCTTCAAATGCTTTTGATGTAAGTGATGAGGGCCAAAACCCACAGTGTGTCCACACATTTTGTTCAAAAATGCATTTAAAAGTTTGTAATAATAACAATAAAAATAATAATAATGGATTACATTTATATAGCGCTTTATCTTGATACCGAAAGTGCTTCACAGTGAAGGGGGAAAACTCACCTCAACCACTACCAATGTGTATCACCCACCTGAGCTGCGGTGGAAGTATAATAACAAAAAAGACTGTAACATTTAAAGATATCTACTTTATTTGACTAATTTGGATGGCTGAGGCTTCATATTAGCTCCAGACAAACTTTTATACATTTTTGCATAGAAGGAAGGCTGTGGATTTTGGCCACCATCACTTACATCGTAAATGCATTATGAAGGGATCTTCTAACGGTCAGTATGAACAGGAAGACCTATTTCGGTGTTCATTTGGGCATCTGATTATTGTTTTAAGACAGACTTGAATTGTGAACCTATCCTTTAATGATGATTTACTGTTGTGTTGCAGTTCCTCACTGTGACCACTCGAGGGCAGTGGACACTCGTGATTTTAAATACACTCATGTCAATTAACTCTGAACATCAACACAAACACCACAATTTCAAAATGAAACAAAAAAGACAGCAGAGTTTCTAATGTTTTGCCTTAAATATGCAAATTGAGGTGGACAAACTTTCACATTTTTGCAGAGCTGGTTACTGACATGCATTACATGCTGCAGGCCTCCAATAAGTGTATATTATTAATGAAGGTACTGTTAACATTATACTACCATTATACTATGATATTAAATACCTCGATTGATACTTGTAGGAATTAATATTGTAGTCTGTATAATTTTCATTTACTTATTTGTTTATGTATATATTTCCAGGTCCCTTATGACAGTGGTTCTCAAAGTGGGATCCGGGATCTATATTTATTTTCTTAGGACGGCAAAGTCATGACCCGCCCTACTCACCCTCTGATTGGCTCACCCTGATATTCTTACCCCAACCCTAACCTCATCCCTAAACCTAAAGAGAAGGGACGAGTATTAGCCAATCAGAGACGGGTCATGACTTCGCCGTCCTAGGAAAACAAAAAATGGCGTCCGGGGCACCCCAAGGGTCCTTGAGGGGATTTCAGGTGTTTCCCAGCAAAAGGTTGATCATTTATTTTCACCATAATTCCATTCATAAGTAACACAATGACAGAATGTGTGACTATTTTTGTCATGGATTTCATACATTTTCTATAATAAAACATCTAAAAGCAAAAATCTTGTCAGATTGGGACCCCGGGACAAAATCTTATGAAAGGGGGGTCCGTGATGTAATTTGTGTCAGTGTAGGGGTCCTTGACGTGAAAAAGTTTGAGAACGACTTCCTTACGGGCACCCATACGTTTTCTAACAGTTCACGCAATGCATTGAGGGTAGGTCAGGAGCAGAGAGGACGCCATGTGCTTTTGAGGCAGAGGGACTGGAAGGAGACCTGGCTGCGACAAACTTGGCTGGTTTTTAGAGGGAGAAACGGCTCCATTTAACGAAAACATGTACTGCACCAGACGATGCCTCCGGACCGCGTTGCGGGCTGCAGCGAGCATTCACCGGTACGTAACGTCAGCTGAACGGGTAACAGTTATTCACGTAACACCGGTGCAGCGGTTACGGTACATCAGTGACTGACTGACTCTCTGCTTCTTCAAGGGCAGACAGCCGCTGACTGCTGCCCGCGAATTTGATTGTTAAAGCTGCTGTTGTCTGTTCAGCTCGTGTAAATACAGAATATGTATTTTATCCGCAGTTAAAATGAAGTTTCGTGTTTCCCGGCTGTGTGATAAGTAGGTTAGCTAACGTTAGCTTGGTAACTTTAGCCGGCAGTAAAGATAACTCGACTTAAACGCCATGATCCAGTCATCTGCGATTAGTCTCATGAAAGACTTTGTCTTATTTTAAGTTTGGTTGTAAAAACTAAATGTTGCAGCTGTTGGATATTTTCCTCCATTCAACAGCTATACTTCTGACAGCCAAGGTCACACTAGTGTAAATGGAAATTCACATTTGTGGCTGGTCAATAACCATGAGTTTTATCATTCAACGTCTGGCACTGAGCAAAGCCACAAAGATGACCTGCAGGTTTAATGTTAAGGAAACGAGCGGATTTAATTTTCTAGACTCCAATGTTGCTCTTTGTTTGTAGGACCAACTAGCAATGGTTTTCATTGTCATTTATTCTGCTGAATAGTTTAGCTGATTGGCTGTTTGGTCTGTAAAATGTCAGTAAATAATGAAAAATGTCCAGCACAATTTCCTGAACCCAAAAGTGATGCCTTCACATTGCCTGTTTGAACTCAGCAACAGCCCCAAATCTAAAGTTTAAGTGTTCACTACCATGTAATACAACAGAAGCAGCTGGAACTGGGGAATGTTTGTCATTTCTGTTATTTAAAAAAGAAAGAAAAAATGAATTGGGTATCAAAATAGTTGCTGAATAATTTTCTGTTGATTGATTTGTCTATTTGTTTTAGTTCTATGTGATTTTTCTTGTAAATTTCTGAATGACCTCACATCTTCATCATCAATCAGTCTGATCACTTGAACTAAGTGAATTAGAGATTCAGCGACACTGATATCGGTTATCGGTCTGATACTGACTCAAATAGCTAGATTGGGTATCAGTGACAGTGGGCTGATCTGGTATCGGATACAACTATTTTAATAAATAATAATTCAGTAAATTTACATCTATGTCTTTATTTGTTACATTGTTAACAAGTTTAAGTTTAACGAGTCAAGTTCGGAAAGCAATGTTCATGTCAAACCTATGTCAAACCATAAAAGAATGATCCTCTACCACACCGTGAGCAATACAGTTTATTAATTTAACACTAGTATCGGATTGCATCCCCAGTCTCAAGAAGACCATTGCATTGTTTAAGGAGATCATAAGCCAAAAAGATTTGAATCCACAGTTGCAGAGTGCAGCTGTTAAGTCTTAATAACTGAAATTCCTATTGTGTGAGCTTATTACATTTTGACTGCTGTAAGCACAGGTGTGAATGCAATCAAAAAGGCATTATGATCCAGCTACTTAAGCCAAATGGTCAGTGATCACATTGTGAATGCAAATGTATCCCTTAAATAAACTTTATAGTGCATATTCGGCATAAGAAACCATTGTGCCAGACAAGGATTGGAAGTCTGAAGCCAAAGCGAGGTACCAAATGGCCACTATAAACCTCTTACCTCACTGTGTGGCTGATTCGCTTATTTGTGTCAGTAGTCATCAGCAGTCAGAACAGAGTGGTGGAGAAAAAAAATGATCAGAAGTGATCAGTAAAGGCACATCTAAGATCCACACACACTTTGGATATATCTGTATAAGGAATGTACAATGTGCTGTATTTTGTGCTGTGGGGACCAAAGTTATGGACCAGACACAGTCAATCATTACACGTATCCACTTTCATTTTATAGGCAACAGCTTCAGCAGCAGACGCCAGCCCTGTGTGCTCTCAGGCTTCTAAGGACCAGTCCAGCCACCCACTCAGATGCCATCGCCACCCCTCCATTAGACGGAGCACCCAAACAGTATTCCCCTAAAATCCAACAGCTCGTCAATGACATAGCCAGCCTCACCTTGTTAGAGGTGTCGGACCTCAATGAGCTCCTCAAGGTATGTGGGGAAACTTCTGAAATACTGAATCTAAAGAGACTACGGTGATCCCTCTGTGTTGTCATGTTGAGTGAACATCATCGTTTTTTCTTGGTCACAGAAAACTCTGAACATTCAGGATGTTGGAATGATGCCAATGGGGGCGATGGCTGCATCAGCTCTACCTGGGGCTCAGGTGAGAATACTTGTGTCAAGGTCTACTTTGTGAGTTGGAGCTAATAGTTGTATTGGATCTGAGTGCACAAATAAATTTGCTAATTTTTTTTCCCCCACCCTCCTGAAACTAGGCCGCAGAAGAAGAGGAGGCACCAGTCAAGAAAGAGAAGACTCACTTCACAGTAAAATTGACAGAACTAAAAGCAGCCGAAAAAGTAAAACTTATAAAGGAAGTGAAGAACTGCATCCAAGGCTTGAATCTAGTGCAGGTATGTCTCATTTTCTGCCCTCAGTTTTGATATTCACCATTTAATATTTTGCCTCGACCTGGTACTTGTTTTTCTTCATAATACAGCTACACAGTACACACAGTCTAAAATATGCTTACAATATGATGAAATACATTTTAGAAAAGATACAACAGGTGAAAATCTGTGCATAAATAAAATATAATCTTCATCAAAGCTTTTCTATGGTGTTTGGAGTAAATAACTGTGGTGATTTGGATATTATCTCTTTATCTCCACATTAAAGAAATGATTTCTTTGAGTCTGATATGGTGTTAATGACAGTTGGTATATCTGGAGTGCTATAGTTTCAAATAAAACTAAAGATCAGGGTTTAAGCAGGCTTACTATATTTAATATTGGTCTAGCTTTCTAAAAATGTATTTGATCGGCTTCTGCAGATTTACTCAGGACAGTTATTCCAAGTCCTGTTTGAACAGACTAGGTAACCTCACTAAATCTTGTTTCTTTTTTTTCTTTTCTCTGTTCATCCTAAACCAGGCTAAAAAACTAGTGGAGTCTCTTCCCCAGGAAATCCGGGCCAACGTATCCAAAGAAGAGGCAGAGAAACTGAAGGCAGCCCTGGAGGCAGCAGGTGGCACTGTGGTGTTAGAGTAGATCTCCACCTGCCCTCCTGCCCTGCTGCTCATGCACTTCGTCCTTCATTGTTCCTTTTTTTCTTTTTTTTCTACACGACAAAGAAGACAAGATCCCAGGAGAAAAGATAACAAAGAAATGCCTTCTGACATTAATACTGTCTCTTGACAGCGTCAGGTGTGGCGGTACAACTCAGACTGAACTTTCCAGGTACACAGCCTGCACAAATGGCCGCCCAGCTGTTTGCTCGTCCATTTGCCTGCATATGTGTCTGTCTGATACTTGCGTAGCAAACAAGCTGCAGAAGTACAGGCCTGGGTGAAAAGTAAGTAAGTTGGTCATACTGTATGTGTGTATGTTAAAACTTTTCACAGAATGAAAGATTATGCTGTGGGGACATGGTTACCATTACCTGTGATGAAAAACACCAGATATCTTTTTCAGGGAATGGCAGGGCTGAGTCCTTATATTGCTTATAGAATTGTTGATAATGTGATTAAAAGTTGAAATATCCATATTTGTCCTTTCTCTTATGTGTTCTTATATTGATCATGTGGTTGAGTTTATGTAAAATGTTGGATATACAATCTTTAAAAAACATAACTAGAAAATGCAGTGTCTGAAGAAATTGCATGTGACTGCTGAAAAATGAAATTGATTGCACTGCATTGCTAGAAACTGAATTGCATTGAAATTCTACAAAGACTAATTTTGCCCGCAAATGGGATCTGGGAACTTATGACCTCATGTCTGTAAGAGCACAATGCACTGAGCTGATGTGAGATTTTCATATTTAGACTTATAATTGCATAAGAAATAAGGGTTGCAGCTGTGACATTCTTATATCAAAGGGTGCTGGAGCCGCTTTGAATGATGGTACATGATAAACATATAAAGCAGGGTTATGAGGAGAGCTGCCCTGGATGGATATCGAACCCAGAACCTTGTAATCTTAAAAGGGAAAGCTGACCATTACCAGGGCCTAACCGCAGAGCCAGCAGGGGACTGTGCCTGATGATATAACACACTGATAAGATCTGAAACTGCTGTAAAAGCCCTCAATTTAGACTTAAATTGCTCCAAAAGTACAAAAGATATCACAACACAGAATACAACTTTGAATAGTGAAAGTTTGCTGAAAGTTTTAAAGTTTTAATGGAGTCTGTAGGATAAGGGATGTACGAGCAGTTGAGTTTCAAAGTTATGAAGGTTCCAACTCAGTTCATTCCTCCCTGAGACTGCCATTATACATGTCTAAAAGATATACATAAAAATGCTGTAATATGCTAGAAAATAGAAGCATAAAAGCATACATCTGCTGAATGAGGTTCACAGTTTGACATTTTTCCTAGCACAAAGTATGCAGCAAGTATGCTGTTATGTTGCCTTAACCTAATAATGATGCTGTCTCACCCGTGGGACACTTTAACCTCTGTAACTTTGGTTCAGGTTCACTTCTACTCATTCTGACTTTTTGGTTGTAAAATTTAAAGATTTGGCTTTCAAATGAAGGGTTGAAGAACAGTAACCTTTATATCTTGGCTACATTATTTTGTGCACAAAAAGGGGGATGCCTGGTAAAAGGTTAAACATGAAATGCAATACAGGGACTGAAAATCTGTGTATTGAAACATTCAAGGAGGAAGTGAACAGTTAAACCTAGACAGCATCCTGCTTTACTCCTGCTGACCACTAGAGGTCATAAGATCTCTTTTAATCAACAAGACAAGGTGAGGGTGGCTATCTTAACCACATTTTTTCCCTGTTTAATTACTGAGATTTATTTTGACAAGAGTTGAAACCAGTTACTGTCCTGGAAGAGTGGAAAGCAATTTCAAAACTTGCGATAGTTTGGGCTTTGGCAGGAAACAATATATACTATTTGTAGTTACTACAAGTTTAAAAATGTACAGTAAACTCAAATGCAAAATTACCTTCAACCCTCGACTCCAATTATTCCAGTATTTTACTCCAGTTATTTTTACACCAATTTTACCCCATTTGGTCTTTTTCAAGTGTTTGAAGTGATCAGGTATACATACACCACCTGATGGGAATCTACAATCTGTGACATCATCAACAAGTAAAAGGTACACCTGAGGTTATCAGAAACAATAGACCTTTTGACTGGTTGTGGTAGCAATAGCACATGTTTTCACATATCTTTTGAATGCTGTTTCAGGAGGTCAATAGATTAAAGGTAAATCTGTGGCCTTTATTGTGATAGCCCACAGTATTGCTGTTGCTACTTTATCAGTATAGGGGTTGAGTCCTTTTTTTAAAGTGGGCTAATAGGATTAAATACTTACCAGGTCCACATAGATACCATATGGGTTATGTTTATGTTTTAGAGTAGCACTTGTGAGAATATGTTCAGAACTAACCAAGGGATAATTTTATGTGTTTTTAAAGACTAGGGCCTGTGCTGCCCTCAAATGGTTAGGAAGACAGTTCCACAAGTGTGGTGCAGCAGAGAGGGAGGCTCAATGCCCCATGGTGTGGAGCTTAGTAAAGGGGGCATGGAGGACCAAGCTGCTAGCAGATCTGAGGGTGCAGATGGAGGTTTGTATGAGTAGCAGGACTTTGCAGTCAATCCAGGAGGAAACGGAGCCAGTGCAATGAAAACAGAATTGGTGATATATATGTTTGTGTTTTCGCAATCTCATCAGAATCCTTGTAGTGCTGTTCTGAACCCACTGGAGCTTCAGGATGCTCCTGCCAGAGATCCCTGTGAAGAGTACATTGCAGTAGTCAAGTCTTGAGGAGATAAAGGCATGGACAAGTTTCTCTGCATTTGACAGGGTTAGAGAGGGGCAGAGGTGAGAGCTGTTTTTGAGATGGTAGAAAGAGGTTTTGCATAGATGTCTCATATGTTCATCAAAAGTCTGCTGAGGGTCAAACCTAACACCCAGATTAGTGTCTGAGGAGGTGCCGTCAAAGGTGAGATGAGGTACAGGGGATGACTGAATCTGGTGTGGAGCGCCAATAAGGATAGCTTCAGATTTGCTGCTATTTAGCTGAAAGAAATTTGTACTCATCAACTTTATCTCCTGAAGAAAGGTGCTGAGGCGTAACATGGCTGCAGAAGGGCTTTGGGCAGTTTTGATGTACAGATTAGACCTGCATTCACTGATAATGATGCAATCATCTTATCTTTGGTAGCACATGACAGCCCCTATATTACTCCTTTTTGGAAGATTACATCAATGTGCAAGGCAGCATTCAATGAGATCATCAGGAGACTGGTTCAAAACATAGATATTTAGAGTCCTAATAGTGCCTATTGTAACTATAGGCTACTGTTTTTTTTATTGTGTTTTTTTTATGTCTATATGTTCTTGAGGATTTTACTAAAGCAACAAAAATGTAAATTTTTTGTCTGGAATTCTGTTTTTGGAAGAAATGTTGAAAAAGCATCATCCTACATAGTGTTAAAGCTCTTCCCCTTTTGAGGCTATATTACAGGTTCTGCCTAAGTGCAAGGCAGCTGAGAAAGTGAAGGATGTTCGATGGGCAGGAGTTAGGAGGAGATGACATACAGATAAACACTCTGGGTTGAGTTGAATTCGTGGGTTAGCTAGGTGGTACGCACATCAGCCAACACCCTCAAGAGACCATGACAACTGAAACCAGGAGAAATTTCAAACTGACATCAGATTGTTTTCCTCTATCAGATGCACTGGAGAGCAAGCCGAAGAGCCTGTTGAAGTGTGATGTCAGAAAAAGGTATCCTATTAGGAGAATAATTTGCCCAGAAAAAAAATTAATGGAGAAAATGAAAAATAAAGAGAGTTTATTTATACTCTACACTTACAGGAACAATAAACACTGTAAATAATACATAGGTAAAAGGGAAAAAATGGATATTGAAACATATATGAGGTGGCATTGAAAATGGAAAATGAAAAAAGAAAAAATCCTGTAATTAAAAATGGATGAGTCAAATGTAAATGTTCATATTCAAAAATAAAAGAACACTTTAAAATGGCACAAACATGCTAATGGAAAGTGAAATGAGGAAACTTTCTCTTGTGCTACTGTGGAAAAGGCTCCTAGATTCTCTGAAGTGGAAATTCACTGGGTCTCTTACCTGTCACTCTTTATAACTGCCTGTTAGTCACAGCTAATTAGATTGGATCATTTCCGGGACTCCTAATTCACTTAGGTAGCTATATGCTAGTTAACAAGCAGGTGTTCAAAGAGCAGAGGCACTGAGACTGTTAGTTGCTGGATTTCTGCAGTTGAAGAGACAGTTCGGTTGGAGTTTTAAGAAGCTGCTTGTTGCTGTTGTGTGTGTGCAGCTATTCGTAAGTGCCAAACTTTTGGACTAATGTGCTGTTTGTTTAATTATCAGTTTTCATGTTTAGAATACTCCTCCTCACAGTTTATTTAGTGTTGTAGTTTAAGTAATCTGTTTAGAGGGTAATGTTTAATTACTGATAATATGGATAATGTTCATTTTAGCCACTGCATAGATGTGGACATTTTCTAATTTTATTTACTTTTGGCTGAATATGCTCAGTTTATAGTTTGGCTTGTTTTTCCTTTATGTAGAACCTTACACTAACCAACAAGTGGACAAGTGGAAAGTGTTGACTGGTGTGGTGATAACTTTTAACCTTAATCCTACCGACTGGGGTACCCACAGACACCAGGGGTATAGTTTTTGTCATATTTCACAAGTGCTTTATTCCATCATTCCAATTTGTCATGAATGTGTCAGTCAGTTTGTTCCTAATGACTTCATATCATTGTTTTCTGTTACTGTTGTAGTGCTTTTTAAATACCAATGTATTGTGGTCCTGGGAGACACCAGTTAAAAGCATACAATTCCACCTATGCAGTTTTAATAGACTGAACTATTTATTGAGTTCATGTTTGCCATTGGTCCTAATTTAAAGTATCACACACTGTCAGGGAAGGAAGGGCACTCTGTCGTACATTTTGAAGGCTTTGTAGAATAATTATACTTGGGATAAAAGCTGAAATTTGTATTAAAGAAAAGTGTATATTTTCATTTTACACAATATGCAAATTAACTAACTTTACTAAAATAATAATAATAATCTGTTTTTTTCAGATGACATTAATTACATAACTAATAATGTTTCGAGAAGAAATAAGTTAAAATTTTGATATGATGTTTGTTTCTTACTTTAGTTTATTTTTGGGGCCTCCAGGGACCCCTGTTGATAGTCCTTGTATGTTAAATATTTTGGTAGGAACATACTGCAATTTATGTGCCACAACAAGATGTATGTGGCTGTTCAACATACTGAACCCAAAGACTTTCTTCCAATCGGTCCTTCGAGCCGGATACCCTGGATTGCCACAGCGAAGATTTCTAGTCATCAGAATAATCAAGATGAGCCTGCAGAGGAACCGACAGTCCACCCATGACGTAATGTCCATAGAGCCTGCTATGACCTTAATGAGAGCAGTATAGACATTTGTCATCTACCAGATCACACATTTCTCATTGTGAAGCTAACAAATCAGATGATTTGATGATCCTTCAGTGTCTAGTGCACCCGTCAGCCAGCATTTGAGCCCTCCATGCTGGACAGTGGTGGATCGGTGGGATCCCATTGAGGAGATTCACATGGAAAATGAGTCTCTACGCTGTGACAGCTGACCAGCATCAGAGCCTGACCTGTATAGAAGTAACAATGAGATGAGGAGAAAGATTATGGAACTGCAGCATACAGCTGATCAGTTGCCTACAGTCTTTGAGGCATTCAAAGAAATGGAACACAAGATGGAGCAAATCAAGGCAAGCAGGGCTGATGAGCAGCTGAGGGTTTCAACACCAACAGAACGAGAGTTTAACCCAACCCAGGTTCCAGTCCAAAAGCCAAGGCTGCGCACACTACAGAGGGCTAGGATGGGGAAGGAGGAAGCCAACAGACCTTCAAACAAGGTGCAAAGTATGTCATTAGCCCCCCTAGTAAGCAGTGTGTGCAGCAGCCAGTCATGAAGGAACGACTGGAACCTAATTAGGTGCCACTGAGTTATGTCCAGTTTCCAGTTCCAGCACCAAGGCAGTCATTATCTGTGTGATCCTGGAGGGAAGACCATGCAGATACATGTAGTAAAGCTGCCAAGATTGATTATGACCAGCCAGTCAGAGCCAGTTATCAGTCCAGTCTCAAACCACCTCAGTTGAAGGATGGTTGTCACAGGCCAGGAACACAAGATTATGTTCCATATGAGCCTGGTTCCTACAGAGGGGACTCAAGGCCTCATCCTCCATCACTGGTTGAGGGCACCTACAGGGGTCCCAATCCAGCCATCCCCGACCAAGTCCATCCAAACCCCAGAGAATTTTCTCGGCTCAGAGTAGCTCTTGAGAATATCTTGCCATCTGATGCCTCAGAGAACTTTAAGTTTCAAGTCCTTACAGAGAATCTCAAGCTAGAAGAAGTTCAGTTAATTGCACATTCATACAGTAACTCTCCATACCCCTTTTCCAACATCATGGAAGCCCTTCACAAACAGTTTGGACAGCCACACCAACTAGCCCTGGCACGAATAGCTGAGCTAATGGATAGACCTGACATTTGCAGTGGTGATGTTAAAGCCTTCCGAATGTTTGCCCTTCGAGTTTGCTCCCTGGTTGGTATGCTTGAACAGTTGGGGAGGGAAGGCGGTGTTGAACTGCAGTGTGGGTCCTATGTATCACACTTGTTAAGCCAGCTTTCACATGATCTGAGAAGCAGTTTCAAGGGGAGAGTGCATCCAGTAAAAGTTCCAATCCCTACACAACATGATCTTTGAGGCTATTGGACTTTGAGATGCAAGTTCATGAAGATAACACAAGATTCTCTACTCCTTGTAAGGATGACACCAGGAAAAGGGAGAAGTGGAAGGACAAGAAGTACTTGGCCAAGGCAAAGTCTCTGCATCTCAGTGCAGAGAGGTCAACAATGGCTAATGAAGCTGAGATGTCACAGCCCGCTGTCTTCCCCAAGAAGAAGATGCAAACCTACTGTCCTTATTGTGACAATACCAACCACTTTCTGAATGGTTGTGTGAATTTTCACCAACTCACCAAGGAGCAGAAGGAAACCTGGATTAAGAAGTATAATTGGTGCTGGCACTGTGACCGTGGTCATCAAGCCGCAAAATGCACACTGAAGGCAACCGACAAGACATGCGGCCGTAGACATCTATTAATCCTACGCAAGGTCAATGACAAGTCACCAGCAAAGGTTAAACCACCAGACCAAAACACCATTGCTAGTTCTTGCCTCGCCAACACAGTGAAGGAAACACTCTATGTAGGGTGGCCCATGGGAAAACGCAAGGTTTTGCTCAAGATTTTAAAGGTTGTACTGATTCATGGTGACCAGAATATAGAGGCTTACAATGTGTTGGATGATTGCCAAAGTGAGGCTGAAAATTTGTTGGTTGGAACGATCGTGATGATAGTTGACTCATAGTTGCCATGGGTCTTTCCAGGGCTAGATGGTAAAACTCAAACAGCTTAAGTAAAGGTCGGAGACTGCAGCTACATTCGCCTAGTGGCCCGCCTGATAACACTGCCAGCTCTCCAAGACTAACCAAGTGATGTTGAACATTACACCTGACCTTCCGGAGACACACATGGCCTTTTCCTGATTACAAATTCCCCTGGAAAATTTGGGGGTGGCTGTGGAAAAGGCTCCTAGATTCTCTGATGTGGAAATTCACTTGATCTCTTACCTCTCACTCTTCATAACCGCCTAGCAATCACAGCCACTCAGATTGGATCACTTCCAGGACTCCTAGTTCACTTAGGCGACTATATGTCTGTCTGTCTGTCTGTCTGTCTGTCTGTATGTATGTATGTATGTATGTATGTATGTTTGTATGTGTCACTTCTGTCACAATATACTGTATATACAGTGTAATATTAACTATTAGTTGAAATAAGCATTATCTTTTCGTTCTCTGCACACAGAGGCTGCACCGCAATCCTGTGTCAACCACTTGATGTTGTTAAAATGAGACAAATGAGCTCAAAAGTGGAACACGGGGTGAGTTTGATTACAAGACATGTTGTCATTTCTTTATACACTCTGGATCTACCTTTTTGCTGGGCAGCAGGGTTGAGGTTTCTTGAGGTATCTCTCTCTGTCTCCCTCTCATCACTCAATGACATGTATGTTTTACTTTTAGGCTGTGGGGAGAATTACATAGCTTAACATGTCGAAGTTGTTTTTTGTCTCCTTGTTGCAGGGTGTGTTTCACTGTCTAACAGAAACTGCAAAGTTGGGTCTGACGGCATTCTACAAGGTAACTCTCTTCACTGTTAATAATACAAAGACATGATGTTTTACACTTTTCATTCTAGTCTAAAACATGTCTCCTATTTTATTTTTCTCATCTAAATGTTGCTGTATTTTAAACTTCTTTAGACTTTTCATTTACCGAAATGTTAATATGATTTGTTTCCAGGCTTGTGTTCCTGCAGCTATTCATCTCATCCCACACACAATCTTCACCTTTATGTTCCTCCGACAACTGAGGCAGCATTTTGGTGCAGTGGTTGTCACCTGGGAGAGTGTATCACAGGAAAGTGACTCTCTAAGATAGCAACAGCCAGCCTCCACAATTTCTGTGGTCCTCCATGTCATACATCATAATCATCTGTGCTAATTTTACAAACCAAACTTAGCTGGAGTCCACTCTGTACAACTAATGACAAGAAGCAAGAGGGAGTCACATACCAACATGCAGTACGTCTAAAAAAAAACATTTTTATGCAACACTTTTTCATCCATAAGAAAATGAAAGTGACTCATGCATTACCACGCAAAGTTCCAAATGAGGCCGTGAAATACAATGAAATCTGATGTGATTTGTTTTTCTATTCTTGTGTCTTCCAGAGCCATCTAGAAACACAGATGAGTTGAATTATCAGGTTGTGTTTACTTATACTGTCAAATCACCTGAAATGAGCGATTCTGCTCAAAGAATGACAAAGGTTGTAGCCAACAAGCAGGTTTATGAAACTTGAAAATTGTCTTTAAAATTAATATTAACTGATACATCACGTTGAGTCCTGCACCAGGCAATTGTATTTCTTTACTAGGCACTTGTTGCCCTCTGGGGGGAAGTGTTACACTGGAAATTAGTGTGCTTATGATTACATGAAGTGTGTTTATGTCCATGTTTCTATTCTTTGTAAGCTTTGAACAGATTTGGGCCACACAACCTTTGATGAGCACTGCCAAAATATGAATGTTGTTTAACATTGTTGACACTGCAAAGCATCATTTTCACATTTGTTGTCAAGTTAGGAGTTGAGATAAGAGAAAGAAAGATTTGGTTGGCAGTAGGAACATCCAAATAAATGTTCATGTAAATACAATGAATGCATAACTTAATTTCTGGGAAAAATCAGTAATTTACAACAAAGAAAGCAATACTGATTTAATTAATAAAACAATTTCACTTTATCTGATTGTCTGATCATTTATTCCTTTACTGAGCACAGTTATGGCTGCACATATTCAGCTGCCTGTCAGGTGTACTCTGTTTTAAACAGATTGATTTAACAAAAAACCCCAATTAGAAGCACTTTAAATACAATATATGACTTGTGCTTTTATGAGGACAATCAGCAGCTCTTTAAACCAAGGAGTCTGTGAATCATGTTCATTTGAAAATTTAAGAAAAGAGTTGTAAGTCTTTGTGCAGCTGCAGTATGTGGGTTTGTGGCTTCTTATTATTTTATATTGTTCCAGGTATTATTTTCCTAAGTAATACCTCTAACAGTCATGCACAATCCATCATGCTCAGCCTTAAAAGATACCTGATATTTTTCCATGTGCCATGGTTTACTTACTGTCTATATCAGTGTCAGTGTTTGAGTGATGACAGTTGTCTTCAGGGTCAAATTTATGACAGCTCTAGTTTTGATGCTCCTTCTACAGTGTACAAAATAAAGTAAAAAGACAGATTAACTTTCTTACTGTTGTCCAACCTGCTGAAAGACATACAGTATATCAACAAGAGATGAATGTGGATGGGCAAGAATATAACTAAATCATTACTTTTGATATGTAATATGAGTTTGTGGATGAAAGTTTGGAACTGTCAAGTTGTGCATGGAAAGGTTACATAACCCTGTAAAGCCTTTGTAAAAAGTCATCTAATGGAGAGACAATTATCATCTGCAGCTGTCACGGAGCTCGCTGAAAGAGCAGTATGATGACATAGGCAGGTAATGACAGATAATTCACCACAGAAGGATTGTACATCTGATAACTTTTTTTTCAGTTTTATGTCCTGCTTTACTTGTTTTTGTAGCGAAGCCACAGATGCAGGTTTATGTTTATAGTTTTGTCTTTATCAGGCACTCTGTCACTGATAAAATGCAGACTGTTTACTGTGCTGGAAAACATCCAGTTAATGATATAAATGATGCACGAATGCACACACTCACGCACACACGCATGCACACACACACACACACACACACACACACACACACACACACACACACACACACACACAGGCGTAAATGCATACCCGCTTCTCTGTCAATCTATCTTGGTTTCTGGAAGCGTGAATAAAAAGCCCTCAAACTTTGGTTTGAAGCTGACAGCTGACAGACTGGATGTTTTGGAATAGATAGCAGAAACTGAATTTGAGAATTCTAAACTGATATTAATTATTATACCAGATGTTGCGGCTTCATATCTCAACACAAGAAAAGAAGATTCTATTTTTACCCGATAGGATGCTCACTGTGCATATAAACAAATAAGCTTTGTAGCTTTTTTTTTTTTTTAATTTAATTCCAGCTACTCCCTTGAAATCATTTGAAAACATTTCAGTCTCTGTGAAGATCTTATCAAAAGGAGTGTGTTTCTCTCTCACAGAGTAACATGGCCTGTGCAAATACAACTGTAAAGAGAGTGTTAACAACTGTTTGATGAAAATCATGTAAAGGACAGGCATTCAATTTCATGGTGTACAGATGGTAGCATTAACAAGGTTTCTGTTCCACTGTTGTAGTGGTTAACATAGATAAGATATTTGCCTCTTAATGGAAAGTCAACACCAGAACAACTTATGACTTCTGTCTTACCAGTATGTGACAGGATTAAAGGAGATAAAAAAAAACACTCATCTATCACACCAAGTTGAGTTTTTATGGCTTTTATGGTTTTACTGTCACATTTGAGATATTCTAGCAATTGATTTAAGAAAGCTAAAATATTTAGGATGCTTATTTAACTGTTTGAATCAGGATCAGATAAGGTAATGTGCCACCTTCAGCAGTCAC
The DNA here is from genome assembly GCF_914725855.1 of Thunnus albacares. NCBI lineage: Eukaryota > Metazoa > Chordata > Actinopteri > Scombriformes > Scombridae > Thunnus > Thunnus albacares. The sequence continues at coordinate 17,733,868 of NC_058122.1, forward strand.
TACAGTAAGATATATTTTCTTGTTCACAGAATTTAATGTAAAATCAATGAGCATGTTAAAGCAGGATGTGATTTTATGTTTTTCACTTCTGCTCCTTAGTAAATCCATATCCCACACCATCGCTATACAGCTGCTAACAATTTAACACAATAAAGATTTAATTACATTACTTTTCCACATTCTCATGTGTGATATAAGAACCAGTGGGACAACAAACATCCAAGTGATTCATATGTTGCCTCAATTTAATTTACTGAAATAGACGTTTACATGATGTAACAAAAAACTAACAACTAAGTACTCTTTAGACACAAACTGGCTAAATACAGATTGTCAGGCAGGTTAGTGTACAGACTGTTGAGCTTTGCTCCCTGTTGCACCTGTGTTGGTGCCGTTGCTTCAGGGTCATCCGAGGTCATCAGCCAGGGGCTACCACTTCACAGTGCTGACCTATTTTATCCAACAGGATGTCTGTTTAATGGGGCAGTAATGAGGGATGTCACCTCCTTCAGCTGGTCGAAGGAGACCTGTCCCTTCCCCTCTAGTTGGTGATCTTTCATCCTTCCTGCTGTTACTTCACTTCTTCAGTTTTGCTCTGCAGCTTGCTACATTATACTTATAATTAGCCACCAGCTGCTTATAACTTCTTCTCCTTCCCCTCATGGGATGCCTCCAAACTGTTCTCCCATGGGATGGTAAGCTTATTATAACTTTCCTGGTGGTAACAGGCCATGATGTCTCATGTTTGCAAAGCTGCCGACCAAAGTCCAATCTTAATGTCCAGTCACTCCCAGAGGCCAGGACTGGGCCAGTTTCCCATCACAAACCCCTTCTTTATTAAAAAAAATGAGGTTCAAGGGATCTTGGTTTGCCTTTTTGGCCATGTTAGTGGCATGGCTCCAGGATGGCAATGTCAGTCGATTGGTCAGTCCAACACTTGGATCCAGACTGATATATGTCAACTATTTGATGGATTGCCATAACATTTTGTAGAGACATTCATAATCCCCAGGGAATGAACCTTACCGTTTTTGGTGATCCCATGTCACCATGAGGTTCACATTTATGATAAATGCTTCAAAAACCATTTGATGAAATTTGGTGCAAACCGCCAGGATGAATTGAAATAACTTTTGTGATTCTTTAATTTTTCATCTAATTTGTCCAATATTTTGCTTTATGACTGTATTTCTGGGGCCCGTTTAACAAAATTGATTTGAGAGCACTCTTTAGGCTACATGTAGATGACAAATGGTGCCATTGCCCCCTTTAATAAATGACAGTGACTCTCACATTCCAGATAAATTTGTCAGACCTACAGTCCTCTCACATGCTCATACATGGTTTGCAGGTGTGGTGTTTTTTTTTTAAACATGTCAAATTAAATATGAGAGGAAATGATCTCATTTTGCATGTCGCAGCTTGCACATTGCAAGTCAAACTAGCCCCTATAAAACAAATGACATTCCCTTTAGCCTCAGCCATACTTTGCAAGAGAACTTGCTAAACTATTATTGTGAACATGGTAAGCATTATTCCTGCCTAACATCAATATGTAAATGTTGTCATTGTTGGCATGGTAGCACAGTGATGTTAGTATTTAGCTCAAAGCACTGCTGCACAGCCTCACAGAAATGCTAGTAGCACTAGCCTAGTGCCCTTGGGGCAGTCCCGACAGGTTGTGCTGAAAGCTCAGTGCTCACAGGCCTACTAGAATGGGTGCTGCAATTCCACTTTTCCAAAGTGTTTTGAATGGGCGTCGTAAAACCAAATATGTGCAGCAGAGGAGCCAAAAATCTGTGAAATTATATTCAAGCAGGAAAATAACCAAAACTGCAGTTCCCAGGTTTTCACTTGACAACATCAACATGCCTCTCTTCCTCCCTCTGTAGGTATTTTGTTGCCTGTCTCTCACTGGGTGGTAACAGTGCTGATCTCCTTGGTTTGGAGCAGCAACAGAGCTGAGAGAATGAGAGATGGTTTCACATTATGGAAAAGTTTGTGGGATCGAGAGTGGGAGCCAGGCTTTTCTCTCGAGGTCTGACTGTGGATCTAAGCCTCCGGGCTCCAGCCTTTTGCAGCCAGCCAGATCAGTGGTCTTCATGCAAACAGGAACTAAAGCCAAGTGGGAGGATGTCACAACGATATTATATAAGGATGATAGTGAGTCTTGTAACTGGCAGATGAGAGCATTTGTCTGATTTTTCGTATTTGGTCCAGAAATAAACAAGCATATCAGCAACTTCACATCTTGTTTATTCTTTCCTGCTAAACTTCATTGTTATCTAAGCCAATTATATGTGAGTTTAAATCCTATTATCTAAACTGGAGATGAGTCTAAACTGCTAACAAAAGATGTGGCCCAATTTTCCATGCATTTATCTCTGTTCTCTCTTTGAATTGCAATCTAAATATAAAGTAGAGCCAGAAATGTTAAGTGGGACGGAGCAGGTGAACCCAAGTGCAGACACTCACGGCGAGGAGACAGGGATGTAATAGAAACAAGGAATTGTTGTAAAGGCTGGGGAAAGGGAATGCAGGCCTGGGGAAGCTTGAGCAAGTAACTGGGAACTGGAGCTGGGGCTGGGGCAGGTAGCCGGGAAACTGGCGCTGAGGCTTGGGTTGGAAGCTGGGAAGGGCGGGGATCCAGGGCAGGGAAGCAGGGCTGATGAGAAGAGACAAGGAGCTGGAGAAGGGAGCCGGAGACAGAGCAGACGGAACTGCAGGAGACAGGAAACAGGGTTTGGCATGGAAAACAGGCAACATCAAGAAAACTGGATAAATGCAGGTGAAGTTGCTTGAAGCGTGGTAACTCTGACCGAAGCAGAGGCTACGATCTGACAGGGTGGTAGTGGCAGCTGAGTGTTTGTAGAGAGCTTGATAACAGTGATGAGGTGCAGCAGGTGTGGCTCCACTCTGACTCCAGCACACCTGTCTCCACTCACATAATCACACACTGGGAGAGAGGTGGGAAGTTAAGGAGACACAGGATTATATCAAGAAACTGCAAAGTTGTAGCAGCAAGCTGCTACAACAAAACTCAGTATTAAACAGATGACAAGTGAGGGGCAGTTGCACCATTAGACTGGGACATCAGACATGTTTTGTAGGACTTGTTGTTTTTGCTTTCATGCTAAGAAGGATATTAGCTAGTGGTCGACCAATTGATTAATTAAGGAGGCTGATTAATGGCATTTTGAGATAATTGGCACTGGCCAATGCCTGCACTCACAAGGCCAATTTCCTCATGTGCAATGATGATCATGGTTGTGTATTCTCGTGGTAGATAAAAAGGTCTACATTTGACTGCTAAAATCTCTGCTAATGCTGAACAGTGGGCAGAGATGATTGCCATGTTCGTACACCAGTCTTTTGTTCATAAACAGGCCACCACCTCGGGTCTTACTGGACAATGAGGCAATCCTGTCCGATCGGAGAGCAGTTAGTTCAGCTAGCTGGGTAGTGGAGTCAGAGATAATCTCATGCAGCCATGTCTTGGTGAAGATGATGGCACGTCTGTTTGTCATTTCTCTTCGGGAGGTCAGAAGCAGTCTTATAGGTAGTCTAGTTTATTGTCGATGGAGCACATGTTGGCAAGGAAGATTGATGGGAGAGTTGGTCGACTGGGGTTAGCCTTTAGCCTAGCTTGGATGCTGGCTTGCTTTCCTCACGCACCGCTTTCGTCGTCCCCCTGGGCGGTCGTTCTCATGGGGTGACAACACAGATTAGTTCAGCAATTTTGTGTCTCATTTGTTATTATTATTAAATTGTTGTATTTTATCAGATGGAACCCCCCCCGCCCCCCCCTCCCCCCCAAAAAACAACAACATGATATCGGCATTATATACCGCCCTGCTCTCCAAATATTGGCATCAGCATCAGCCATTGAAAAACCTATATCCGTCGACCACTAATATTAGCCCACTGTGGTTCTGTCATCCAGTCTCCTCAGAAAGGTCAGACGTGACTCCTAGATCTAAAGTAACAACAGCTGTAGTAATGGAGACATTTTGTGTTACATAAGGTCAATTTTCCCTGTCAGAGCAATTTAGTGTTTGCTTTAATTTCTGTCCATTTTGGCTTGTGCAGCAGGAAGTGAAGTTACAAAAGTATAATGATGACTGAACTGTGGGGGTTTGCATTTATCACAATGCTTAATAACATCAGTGGACATACAGAAGCTATTAGTGGACCAAGGTAATCATATTGCTTATCAACCCAATATAGCCTAGACACTGACTCAGTCACACTGAACCCTGTTACCTTTGGTTTTTCTGTAATGGAAGCATGACTACAAAGATAGAGAGGAGAAAAAAGGAGCTTAGTGGAAAATGTATAACTAAACTTCCCTTAATTCTAATGGTGTAATCCACGTGCTTCGCTCTAAATTTCACTCGAGATTACGGGGGAAGTTTGTGAAAAACAGCGAAGTTCATTCATGCAGATCAGTAGCTCCATTAAAGAGGTCACTGCTGGAGGTTTGTTTCATGCATTTTATTCTCTCTTGCTTTTTCTCAGGGGATGCCATCGTATAAAGATTCACATTAAAGTTACAACAAATCACATCAATTTCTTCAGCTGACCTGAAAAGGCAGTATGCATGATAATTACCTAAAAATCAGGGTACACAATACGCAGGGCTGTACACGACACAGAGATAAAGTTTTTGGTTGAATTTGTGAGAGAAAAATAAAATTTGCTGCTGTTGCATCACACTGTTAAAAAGTTCTTTCTGCGATGATTTTATTCTCATATAATAATCCAGAGACCACTGCTTAGAGAGGAAGTATTATGTAATGCTTAACACCTGACCAATGACTTATAATCTTGGCTTCTTAATCAGCCAGTGTTAAAAAAAAATAAACAATTCGGTGTTGAACTGGGAGCTATTTGGATAATTGATGGAGCGCATGATCTCATTACTTTAAATGTTGAGGTTAAGGGCTGCCAAGTTGGTTCCAGTGGCTGGTTACTTTGGAGCAGAGACATCATCTTTGACCACTGTGTACACTGGCAGCCCACTCTTGGTGACAGTGTGGTTAGAGTGGTTTTCTCCTCCAGCAGGATATGTTGTTTTCACCACCTACCTAAATGTTAGAGCGCTTTCCCTCTCCAAAAGAGTATGTCCCCAGATCTGCGTGTTCAAACTATACTGCTAACCAGAAAAGGATAGTAGTATGGAGAGAGCAAAACAACGCTTGAGTGTGCCACAGGAAAGATTTGCACTCAATATATCTGAATTTGACAAGGTTCAAAGTGGCATAGCATCATTTTACTACTCTGGTATACCAATGTATAAATATTAATAGTGTAATCACTTAGTATACACTCTACACAGATACACACACCTATTAGTCATTGTATATGCACTTAGACACATGCATATACACAGTCTGTTCTTTCTGTCCTGCTGTTTTTTATCCTGATCTTGTTTCATCAACTCATTTGTTTGGCTGTTTGAACCAACATTTAAAAGCCTAGCCGGGGATGGAGGCTGTAAATTAGCATCAACTAGATGCCCTACTGTGTATACATTACATCTATTGCATTGCTTATCTGTGTACATAATGTTTATCTGTTTACTCAGACTCCCTGCATTCAACTTTCACTTTTTCCTAAGTCACCAGACATTGTTTTCAATCGAAATTCAGACTTATGTAAGTTTTTTAAATATTGCCACATATTACATAGTGCCAGCTTACTACTAATGGCAAAACAGACACGACTCTTGAACCGTTTTCCAAAGCAAAGCAGATTTTCAGACTGATGGATGTGTTTTTTCCTGCCTTTCTGAAAGCAGTTGTTTCACATCATGGCAGTACAGTATGAAAAGGCTGAAAGGCATCACTGAAACGCATGGTGATGGTGAAAAACTGTCATCAGGATCAAAGCGACGGCTGCCAAACAGCAACCTTGTCAATGGAAACAGATAAAAAATTAACATGATCCTTTCACAATGTTCATTTCTCTACATGTGCTGTGGATTTTATTTGCTGGCGGCACAGCTCATGGATTCATTAGCGTTTTGGCAACCAAATCCAAAAAGTCTTGCATATCTGAGTGGATAAACCGTACTGTACCACTTGACTGTGTTCTTACTCATTCTTCTCAAGTCAGTGCTTTCAACTGCATTACTGTGCAACAATAATAGTGACTAAAAAAGGCAACTAAATAAGGGATGGAAAACCTATTTAAAGCACAAACTCAAACTGGAACAATAGCCACCAAATAGGAGAAGCGCTGTCATTAATCTAAAACCCTGTGGTATGCTTTGGAAAGACTCTGTTGGTAATGTAGCATGCAACTTCACCAGATTAAATAAAATACATACGGCCCAAAAAATATTCTACATGCACAAAGTCGTGCCTTAAACAGGGTCATGTTTAGACACTTATACATCATCTGCTGTATGACTTATTGGAATGTGAAGCTACTATACAATCAGACTGACATATTACAAAAGTATGTCCTTGCAAAGATCAGAATGGGCAAAATGATAAAGAAAAACTCAATCAAACATTTTACTTTCAATCACTACTGTTTAAAAGTTGATGTATGATAGAAAACAATCTTTTACAATGTTTTCACATTTGCAACATTTCTGCAAATTTACATCATTAACTGGATTTCTTAGAAATAAAATTGTTGATAAGGAACACTGTCTTAATCTACCCAAGATGTTGATGGATCTCTGACCTTATCTCTCTCTCGTATGTTATTAGTCAAAACCATAGATTGTAAAAAATAATGGACATAGCCTTTGTGACATCACTCATTGGTTTGTGGATTCCTGTTTTGTGCCTCGAGTTTGCATTTTGACCATCACCATCTTGGATTTTCAGAGCCAGAAGTGACCATATTTGGACAAGAGGGTGGAGCTGACCCAAACGCTAGCTGCTAGCTTGATTAGCACGGTGCATTTACAGTCTATGGTTAACTGTGATAATGCTATTGCTAATTTTCACTAGTGAAAAACAGGCTGAACAAGACTTTTTTAGGTGCCCAAATTGTTATAAGTAACTTTCATGAACTGAAAACTCACCGAAACATAGCATAACTGAAACAAAGGTTATGCCCACACCTATACACTCTGTGAATCTGAGGTTATGTTATATAAAAATTCACCCCCCGTACAGTTGTCATGAACAGGGAAATTAGCTATAGAGACCAAAAACCTTTTTTGTACCGGGCTTGTAAACATGTTTATTTCTGCTATAAAGTTGGACAATTTAAAATGGAGGTCTATGGGGATTGACTTGCTTTTGGACCAACCCTCAAGTGGCCATTCAAGGAACTGCAGTTTTTGGCACTTCCGCATTGACTTCATTTTTCAGCCCCAAAGGTTGCTGTTTGGTCAAAACATAGACATTTTATGGAATATTAAATAGATGAGATCATGCCTATGTTTTCCTCTTTATTGTCGGCTACATTATGCCAGTTTTAATGGAGCATGAAACCACAGACAACCAAAACAAATTTCTGTAACATTTCAGACTGATGCATTAACTCTGAATGGCTTTTATTTTCATGGTAACATGTCTCTGCCTCTCTAAAAAGGCTAATGTATCTTTGTGAGACAAGCTAGGATTTAAATGAAAACCAACACAGCAGTGTTCCCCTTCACTTAAGCCTTGTTTGTTGTAAACTAGCCTGACATTTAGTCCAAATAGATCTCTAAAATAAATTCACATTTCCCAGCCCTTGCCTGCCTCTAACTCAGTTTTATATTTTGCATGAATGTGCCTGGGGACAGTTCCTTATCCATTAACACACAAGAACAGTCAAATATTGTTTTGTGGCCACATTATAAAACAATTGCTTTCATTTCCTTTCCTTGTATGCTTTGCCCCTGTGGCCAAATTGACTTGATTTAAAACAAACAGTAGATTCACCTATAAATGCATATTTCAGATGATGGAAATAACACCTGACATTATAGTCAAAACGTTCTTTTGGACGCATGCGGGAGCTGCTTGCTGCTGATGTCTTTAAGCTTACCATTGCAAACCTAATATGCCTCCTCTATTAAACAGCGGAAGGACAGAGTTAGTAGGATATTGTTTTGCTCACACCTTGGCCTCTGATATAGAAGCAATCCTGACGGAGGCAGATGTCAGACATTAGCAGAGTCGTGTGTCATCAACGGGGGGACCGAACATTTTCTGCCAAAAATGTGACGGGTCAATAGGTCTCAGCAGTCTGTGTTCTGAGTGGCACAGTATGCTGCAATAGGCCAAGTAAAGGTGACAGTTAATTTTAGTGTAGTATTATTCTGTAACCATTAGATTTTGACTTGTTTTCATATAGTGAACACGAATCCTTTTGGCCAGTGACCCCTCACAAAAAAGTCTGTCTACTGGAGCACTGCGGTTGCTCCTTTCCCTTTTCAGTGGGTCCTCGTTCCCAATATTACCAGTGTTTTGTCTATTAAAATGCTCATTTCACTCATTTTGTCACACAGATAATGGAACATATGGGTTTCAGTTGAGTATTTTGTGTTTCACAGTGTTATATTTTATTGAAGGGCTTCAGTCCTACTCTAATGTCTCTTTTTTGGGGGTTTTGTGATGGTAGGGAAGATCGTCTGCTCAATCAGTGATAGTGACAACAGGTGTGCATCATTTGCTGCACCAGGCTCTGTCAAGTTGAGGCAGAAAGGATAAAACTGTTCTGTAGTAAATGAGATTCTGTATATTTGGTGCACTCATCAGTCTAGCTCACCCTATGGTAACCTAAGTAAATGGTACATTCCAGTTAGGTGAGACTGAGAAGGTAAAAGGCCAGTCAGTGGATAATTGTGATGAGTGATGAAAGAGAGTAGGTGGCAGCTTAATGTGAGGCTGGAGATTTTATTTGTTTGTTTGTTGCTTTGCTTTAGCTTAAGTAACACTCCTGCCTGCCCACCTGCTTCATTTACATCCCTTTAAATGTTTCCAGTGCCAAAGAACATCATCTGCCCGTTATGGGGGCGGCTCTACAGGCCCCTGGTCATATTTCAGATGTCTTCAAGTTGTCAGTAGTTCTACGAAATATTGATTTCCTCTGTAAACATCTTTGATAGTTTCATTCCAAAAACTGATCAAGGCCCAAAGAGGTAAAATTATCCAATATCTAGCAAAAAAGCAAAGATTAGAGAATTGTCCAAAAAGTGAATACAAATTTGTGTAGCTGAATTTTGTTTTTAACACTGATAATATAATAATTATGTGCTTTTATTTAAGTAGGATTTTAAATGCAAGAGTATTGCTTATAATGGATTATTCTTTACATTGTTTGATTAGTACTTAACCCTCATCCTACCAACATATTTGATATAAAAGGCCCCAAGACTAAAAATGCAAAATGTTATTTCTTTTTAAAACAGTATTAGTTATGTTATTAATGTAATCTGAAAGAAAAATAGATTGTTATTATTTTAGGAACACTACAGTTAATTTGCATATTGTGTAAGAGAAAATATATACTTTTCTTTAATATGAATTGCAGCTTTTATCCCAAATACAATCTTTCCACAAATCCTTCAAAATGACTAACAGAGGCCCCCTACCCCCACTGACAGTGTGTGATACTTTAAATTAGGACCCATGGCAAACATGAATAATCAATAAACATTTCCATCTATTAAAACTGCATAGGCAGATTGGGTGCTTTTGACTGAAGTGCCCCAGGACCCCAATACGTTGGTATTTTTAAATAGCATTAATTAAAACAGACACAGAAAACAATGAAATGAAGTCATTAGGAACTAATTGATTGACAAAGTCAAAAATTGGAATGATAGAATAAAAAACCTGTAAGATATGACAAAATTATACCTCTGGGGTCTGCAGGTACCCCAGTCGGTAGGATTAAGATCAAGTAAAGCATTTTAGTGCCTCTTCCACCACTGTCAGTTTTATCCTTTTTTCCCCTCTGATGATCTCAACATGTGTTTTCGAATGGAATGACCGCTTATTTCTGTATCTTCACATAAAATAAACAGAACATGTGTTCTATGCTTTTAAATGTCATAATCTGGCTGATTTATTAATGTGTGTGTTTGTTTAACAATTCAGCACCAGTGCCTTATGTTTTATTTTGATAGTTTCACTAATGAGGTGCAGTTGGGTCGCGTTGCAGTCAGATGTGGCCTAAAAAGGTGAAGGAATGTAGCGTACTCGCTGTGTGCACATGTTTCCCACTGTGGGCTGTTGATGACAGTCATTCAGATATAAGAGTGGCTGGAATGGAAGATGTGATTGCCCTTGCTGCTGAACATCAGCCGCACTCATCACTGGGGTTATTTGCATTTTTACTGCATGTCCAGTGATTCTCGGATTAAAAAGTCTCAGGGGGATGAACAGAACAGGTAAATGACCCAGAGAAATGACACTTGAGAGATATGACAGGGTCCTGAATGAGAACACTGCCGGTGCTTATCAGGTACAGCCAGTGGAACATGATTACTGCCGACTCACAGGCTAACAAGGGGGAGATTTGGACGCTGCAACTCAGATGCGATCTCGCTGCGGTTCTGTCTGCAAGCAAGTGGCTAACACAGCTCCAGAGCCCTCGTCGTCACCACATAAATGGGCCCATTAATCCCACTTAACAGAGGACAATGAGCCTCTTAAATCTCTAATTGATTAATTATCCCTGTTGAGATTCACTCTCACAAAAGACATTCAAACAGCCATGAGTGGAAATGTCAAAAACATAAACAAGAGCCTTTTTGTACGTGTATGTTAATGTGTGTTAGTAGCTTTTATCTCTCATTTGACTGCCTATAAGGTCATGTATATGGCACTTTGCTCCCCAATATCCTTGCAAAGCGAGAACAAATTTATATATTTAGATTGTGTGTGAAGGGGTGGCAGGATGTTAACTCTTGGCAACCTCTTTCCAGTCTCCAGTACTGGATAATGATTCCCAGCAGGCACCACAAGATTTTCACATGGTTATAGTAAGCAGAGGTACAGACAGGAGCTCCCTTGTTTCACTGCATGTGTTTGCAGGAGGGCTGCAGCGAAAATATGTTCCCTCACACATCCACTAAGATGCAGATGGATCATGCAAACACACTATAAATTGTGCTGCTTTACATTCTGGATGACCTTTTCTGGGCCACTTTGCTTCAAGTCATTTTTGCAAATGGAGTCATTTCCTTCCTGAATTGTTTTTGATTGATTACATATTGGAGTTAGTATGAAATTCTGCCATCAGAATTACAATTTTACAGAAGGATAGCATAACTACAATGCAGTGTGATCATTTGTTGTGAGCATTTGCAAAGAATTAAAATATTTCCTGTACATCAGGGTGGTGAATTTCAGCCACACAAAATCTTTTTACACGCCTCATCTAATCTAAGGCTGATGTGCATTTGATTCCAAAGTATGCAATTACACAGTCTGTATAAAAGTCTGCCAAGAAAATCAACTTTTCATCATGCGCTCCCAAATGCTATTAAGTGTGCACTTCCATATGAGAATCCTCACAAATAATACATATTCATTAAACACTTGAGTAAAAGCCACCTCTCAATCACACTGCTTGTGTTTGGAGAAACAGAGGAAGCCCATCAAATCTCCTCTAATCATTCTTTCACCCTCGCTGCCCTGCTGGTGTTTTCATCAGTGTCTCTAGTAGGCCAGTGTTGTTCTAAATGGGTGCTGGGCATAGCACTTCACGCTGTCAACCACTGCGAGGCAAAAAGATTAATTACATCTTAGCAAGACCATTCTCACCTTCACATTCCCCCAGAATCAGTGAGCCTGCACGGTGTTGAATGGAAACAATGTTAAAACATGCATAATCAGACAGAGCCTTTAGCTGACAAGGAAATCATCGTGTCAGGGATCGTGTTGGTGCCATGGCACGTCCAGCACTGTTAACACTGGAGCAAGGAAGGGAAAAAAGCCCTCAGAAAATAGTTCAGACAGATGCAGGAGCATCCTTGGAGCTAAAGTAGGAAGGGGCTTTTGAGTGTCTGAAGGGGTGGTAGAATAAGGATTGCAGAAGTAGTTGACCTTTACATAATGAAATGTAGAGGAGGAGGCTGGAGTTATTCTACAAAGATTTGTGGAAAAACTGAAAGGTCACTTAATAATTCTGCTCAGAAGTTAGAACTTAACATTTCAGAGGCATGTTGTAGATGGTAATTTAAAAAGTACATATACTTTTGTCTAATTTTGTACCCTGTACGTAGGGTATAATTTTTTGCAAATGGACCATGTGAGTTTGTGACAAATGATTTTAATATTGAGAATTATGGGGAGAAAGTGCATGATAATAATAATGTTTATCATTATTTTTCCAAACCAAAGTTACAAAGTGCTTCACATAAAATGGAAACAGAAACTAGTGAACTACCTTATAAAATATAAGATGTCAAGCATAAAAGACTCACCCACACAAATTCACAACAATGTTTTTTTTTTTTTCAAACAGTATGCCATTTATTTATGTGTTGTTTGGTGATAATTTTTTCTCATTTCTGCATGTAACTGGACAAACAAAAATGTATTTCCAGTGCATCTCAGGTGGAAATTGATAAAATATTATGCAGTATATATAATTTAGAGGACATAGTTCAACTGTCTAAAACAAAAACAGTGACTATCAGGTGATGCCTGAAGATCAATGACAGCAGCCTTCTTTCTATGGTCACTATTTTGCAATGTGATCATAACTGAGGCAGGATTTTTTTTTCTTTAAAACTAAACACCAAAGGTCATGGCTAACACATGCTGGCAGTTCACATTAAAGCTAATTAATTTTATTAAGCAGAAGCCATACATAACATCAAAGGTTACTTTGCTAAGCTTGGATTCCTGCAGCATCATTTATAATACACTGTTATTTACAATGCATGCAATAGTTATTATGCATATTTATGTAATTTTTGTATGTACTGGTATATACATTTCTTCAACTAAACAAGTCTTTCATCTTTCCCCTATGACAGCTTGGTCACAGCTCTGAAACCAAGGCAGCATCTAATCCAACAACTAATGTGAACAAGAATCTCAGTTACATTTTTAAATCACTGCTTGCTACGGCAAAATAATAAGAGTCAGTTCCCAGTCTTAATACAATATCACCCTTTGAAAAAAAATGCCCACCCTCTTTTATAGCTGTAGAATAATTGTTTTTTATGTCACAGTGTTTTCCGCCTGCTCATTAGTGATGGCTGTGTGGGTCTGTGAAGAAGGGGCTGCTCTGTGGCCCCAGGCATCTCTGTCCCCACTGATGATGTAACACGGCTCCAAATTAGGAAGAGCTCTGTTACAACTGCCTCTAATTTAACCCGACTCGGAGCCGACCATACGGGATCGTGCCTTTAAGGTCAACATGTTAGACCTTAATATGAAAGACATCCGCTCTGTGAGTTGACCTCCGTGGTTTTGCATGTTAGGTGGTTTTTTATATCTCGGTGCCTTGCTGATGTGTTTGTTCCACTAGCGGCGATGTCTTTTGATTAATCTATCATCAGCAGAAGATTATTCATAACGATTGACCCTTTATAAAGCACCACTGCCAGGTCAAAATGTTGACTTCACCAACACTTAATGACCTGATATCTGAGGATTTTCCCCAAGCAGAAAGGTTTTTGGTGATATCCACATATAGTAATATCAACATCCAATAGCCAGACTGTCTTAAAAATGACAAAACCTATCCCATATTGGACACATTTATGCATAATGCTAACATGACATGAAATTTGCTGAGTGAGCACATGTGTGATTTTAATATTTCCACTGTCTTTCATAAAGCAGTGTAGGATATTTCTGAGCACAGCACCGGCAAGCTTAATGCATGGTTCTTTCCATAAAATCCCCATTTCAAACCAAGGACTCTTTCCTTTCCCACAGCTGTAAATTAGTTGTGAAGACCAGTTGGCTGCCTTGACCAGATACCAAACAATGACTGGTATTTACATTTAAGACAGAAGAGGAGGAGGCAGAAGACGGGATGGGATTAAAAATTGACTGCTAATGGCCCTTGAGGGTCTTGGTTGAGATTACACAGGCCTCTCTAAAGATAAGGGAGCTGCAGGCCTGCTGTGCTAAGTATTTAACTTCTAGGACTTTCCTCCAGCCTACACAGACTTCTATACACAAGAGTGGAATATTTCCTCAAGATGGATTAGACTGACAGAACCGAGGATGGAACTGCCATACTAAAATGTAAGTCTCATAACTGCACAACCACTCACCCCTCACTCTGGGACGCTACCCCAGACATTCAAAACCACCCTCCTTATGATTGCCTCTCTCTCTCCCCTTTGTTCCAAACAAAGAAACTTATTAAAGAAACCTGTAGGCTTTTAAAATGCTACAATGCTATTACTTTATTACTTTTTTATTGTTTGAAGAATCTATAAATGTGCAAATATTGCTAATTTCACAGTTTAACTTCTAGACACAAGATGTCTCCTACTTCACTGTAAAGTCCACTCTCAGAGTATGTGCACCGGAGGCTACAAGTTTCCACGGCACACGTGTAAGTTGAATTTGGGACCACGATTGGCTTCAAATCAGTTGTGATGTCACAAATCCTGCTCATTAGGTACTCAGATTTTCAGTGAGTGCAGAGAAACTTTCCACTTTCCGCAGATGAATGAGTACACAGCGTTCTAGCATCAAACTCTGCAAATACATCATTCTGCACAGTGAAGCTCAATCATCCAACTGCAGTAAGACATACTTTTGACAGATTTTTGAGTGGAGGGGGACTTTAAGACAAATTAGCCCCATTACTGTTATAGCTACAGTCCAAACAGCTCTACTGTGGAGCATGACAAACACTGCAGCCTGCAGGACCTCTAACAGGGGTTTAGACCATCTTGTTTAAAGTCAGTGTGATTAGACCAATCAATAAAAGACCAATTTGAATATTGAGTTTGGTGATATAAGTCAATCCTGTAAACAGTTTCCATCAAAAAGTTGTGCTTTTGAACAACACAAAAAGGCTTTAATTGAGGCTTTAAAACATGTTTTGATCCTCGAGTGTCACACTGATTATGATGATGATGGTTAGAGTAATGATACGGACCACACTATCATTTGTAATACTAATTAAACAGAGAAATAAAAAGTCCATATTTCTCCATAGATAGATAGTTTGAAACCTTCCATTCAGTACTTATTTGGCATTGTCCTGCATCCAGAGAAAACTTTGACGTCATTTTTCCTGAATGTCATATGACCTGTTCAGAACTGGTGAATCAAATGAATACATGTATTTACACACACACACACACACACACACACACACACACGCACAGTTGTTATTTGTGGTCAGGAGGGCACAGATGGGCAGCAGATGACAGATGTTGAAGTAGTGGATTGGCAGGAGCTGTTTGCACTCCTGTCCTCTTCTCTTCTCACTGGACATGTTTGATCAGCTGCCGGACATTATCCCGCTCTCCCTTTTCCACTCCACACTTCTTGGACTGCTCTCCTAATTCCACTCAATCTGCTGTGAGGTGTGAACTGCACTGTTTCCTGTGCCAGCATTGAATTATTACAACCTGCCTTCCAAAGATAACTCCCTGCCTCCGTTTCTCCCCTCGTCTATAATTCCCATCACGGCAATACTTCCACGTGCCTCACAAACTCCAAGCTGGGGAGTCAATCTGTCACGGATGCAAACTATTTTGATGTCAGTTTCATGTTCAGGCTGCTTTATGTGGAATATGGAAACCACAGAGTCTGTGAAAATGGCTGTTTTGTTAGGATGAAAATTCCTGGGAACTGACACTGTCAAGCAGATTAAGACCCGCAGTGAGGAAAAGATACAGAGACTCTGACAGAAATAGGAACTTGGAACTAGTTTTCCACTTATGTAATCAGCACAGTTTGTTTGGTGCTTAATTTAGATTTTGTCTTTAATTAGATACATATTATATCTCATTCTACACTATATATCAAAAATACTTCATATGTCATCTTGCAAGATGACCTTCTGTGAACCAAATCATCAGTTCAATCTTTGAGTCTCTGCTCCAGTTTTACTTGATAGATCAGGACAGACACACAGCGCAGTTGGAGCTTTTGAAAAAAACAAACCACTTGTAGCGTTGCGGGATGACGGGAGTTTTGCACTGTGAGCCCTGCTGTGAATGAAACTGAAGATTCACTGAGAGAACAACAGGGAGGACTGAAGTTAAGGATTAAAAAGTGGAGTAAAACAGTGATTGGGGTAATATTGTGAAACTGTCCTATGCAGAAAATGTTACTCTCCTCACACACCCCAGGGTTCCTCTGACATTTGAACATCATACAGCCATTTCAGGACGGAATCTAATTAAAAGATATTTAGCTGTATCCCTCTTAATTGCAAAATAAACCATTTACCATCTGTTTATTGCACTTTATAGATATATTTAGGATTTTTTAATAACCCAATAAAACAAAAAGTCACATCTCATCAGCAGTACAAGAGGGACATACTGAAAAGAGATATTTAAGAGAACAGATTTTCAGACATACAGTATAAACAAATGTCCTCTCTCATATATTATATTGTGCTATACCATGCAAAGATTTTTGAGCCTTGAAGGAAAAAATAGATGATGAGGATGACGAGTCTTATAATTAGATCATTTCCTTGTATTGCAATTAAGACCCCTAATGCTTTAGTCTTTCCTGCTATATTAAAATGCAATAATAATTCTTCAGAAAATGAGAATTGGAATAGTCCACCATCAATAACTGAGATCCACCCACTGCTAAGCTATAACTCTAATTACATTATATTGTGTTAATGGTAGATTTAGGATCATTGAGCATGTTCAACAGCAAGAAACCCTGGAGCCATTTTGAAGAGTAATTGGCATCAGTCTGTCAAAATGTAATACAGCTGAACTCTAATTCAGATACACTGCATATTCTCCTCTATGAATGGCCCTCATCAGTTATTCTAACCAAGATCTGAATCTTTGCTCTGACCTGAAGTTTTCAGCTGCTGATTTTTAAGATGCTCAATACATCTTTAAGGATTGCCAAGATTGAGAAATGAGAGAGGTGTATATATTGGTCTTGCGCCTTTGCAGGCACATCATGTTATCTTCATAAAAGGCTTATATAATTTTCATCATAAAGCAGTTCTTGCATTTACTTAATATTTCATGTTAAGTATATTTATTTATTGTATGGGGCGGCTGTAGGTCAGGAGGTAGAGCTAGATAGATACTGAACCCCAAATTGCTTCCGATGGTTTTGCCAGCACCCTGTGTGGTAGCTTGCTGCCATTGGTGTGTGAGTGAATGTGTGAAAGGGTGAGTGCGCAGCAGGAAAAACATTGTAAAGCACTTTGGAATAAAGTGCCATATAAATGCAGCCACTTACCATTTATTTAAGTGAAAGTTGTGAGTGGAGCAAATGGCTGTTTCTCAATCTTTTGTTTTCCATGCTGGAGGGTTTTTCTTGTTTTGTTTTTAAGTCGTAGTTCTAAAAAACTTAGGCGTTTGGGATGCAAAGTTCCTTCTATTACGTGTAGATGTGTGAGTGTGTATGTGTGTGTGTGTGTGTGTGTGTGTGAGTGAGAGAGAGAGCGAGAGAGAGAGAGAGCCTGTCTTTGAGGCTCTTGGGATGCTCCATCACCTCAACACAGTGCAGATTGGAAACACTTAACCTCAGGGCAGAACATTAATGTCATACATCCATACAGAGATGGAGGTATCCAAAGATAACCAAGTGAAGGAAGGCATAAATAGTGGCCTGATTATGTCTGCAGTCAAGTGGTCTGATTGCATCATATCTGAGCGTTTCCATTACAGTGGCCATGGTTCTCATGGTCCTCACACTGCCTGTAAATGAACCTCTCTGTCACAACGGGGACTTCTTAACAGTTGACATAAAGTGAACATTTAATTAAATTCTACAATAAGCAATTATGTGGCCTGCTTGGATTTATTTCACTGTAACTGTTAATGCGATTAGACCTGTACATTACACTGTTGGGACTTTTTGTAGCAGCTTTTGTAGCAGCTTAATGATGGAGGAACTAAAACTGACTTAGTAAAGCAAGTGGAGCAAGCAAGCATTTTATTTTTGGCCTCATAGCTGAGCATGCTTTAATTAAATGTGACTTTAAGTGAGAAAATAAATGAAATCTAGCTTGACATGTTCACACCTGCTCTCTGTTGGTTGTAGAAAAGCATTGTGGGAAATGTAGTAAATATTGCAATTGAAGAAGACATACAGTAGATAAAAAAAACAATATTAAAGCTGCTGTAATCACATTAACAATCTATCAAATGACAATGTATAATGTGAAAGGAGTCATTTTTAGAGAATTATCACCCAATTCTGCAGTTCCAGCTTTACTGAGCCCTTTAGTGTCTTTTTACTGGTACTCATTGTTCTGGTTTTACGGCCCAAAAGTTTACTGTTTTGATTAATTCTCACTGTTCTCATCAGTGTTTTCCAGCTGCATTAGCAAAAGCTCTGATAAATCTACTGTGTGCTGCTTGCCCAGCACATAAGCTAGTGTTTAAATTAAAATTTAAACTGACAGACAAAGTTAGCGATTAGCTTCTAAACATAATGTAGCACTTAGTAGCTAAAGAGCCAGATATTTCACTCCGAACTTGGTTTGAGTGAAATATCTGGCTGGGTACATCAAAAGGGTAAGATTGACATCATAACAGCTAATGTTTATTACACTCAACATGTGTATTAAAACCAAGCAGCAACTACTACTGATTGAGGCTGACATGAATGCGGAAGTACCTTAAAGTGCAATGCCACCAATGGCGGCTAGATGCTGGCTCCAAAAAATCCCTTGCTCCAACTGACTCCACTCAAAAAGCGTCAACTTCCCTCTAGAAATACTTAGCTAATATTTTTTTTCAACGAGTTAATCACTAACAAGCGTGCTAGTGGTCATTGTGGAAATTAGTGCGCTGTCCAACATGAAAGGCAACACCCAGCACTCCTTATTTGGAAGGTCCTTGTTCGAAACAGAAAAGTTGGCATTAACCATAAGCAGCAACTCTGGGCTTCAAATCAGCTCCAATGCAAACCAATGGGTGACATCACACCTTGATACATCCATCTTTATATACAGTTGAGACACTAATAATATACAGCTACTTATTAGACAGTAGCATAACTTTGGCCAGTGCTGCTTCATGGCAAATGGACTCTTCGGTTCATTGCTGAGTTCATTACAAAGAAAAACACGATAAATTCTTGAAATGGGGGGATATGATGTCTGTTCATAAACTTTCTTGACAAAAACCGAGGCTTGCTTTTGTGCTGCATGATCCACTAAATACCATATTGGCTGATGAATGGTGGTCTAATGGTATAGTGTGAGGTAACTAATGAGAAACTGTCAGTGGAGATATAGTGTGCTTTGCTCGTTCATTGCCAAGGTGCCTAACCATCGCCTGTCGACGATTGATGAACTGCTCTTAGAAATCATCACAACTCCTGTGAAAGTCCAAAGGCGTTGTGAGAGCTATGCCAAGTAGCCTAAATAAATGGATATGTGGTTAGAATGAATGTTGTGATAAATAAGGTCCTTATGTAAGACGAGACTTGATGTCCCTTTTACTCTCGGGGCAAAAACCACTACATCCCTTCCACAGGCACTGCTCAGCGGGTTTTCCATCAGACACATTCGCTTTCTGCCACTTTCAGTCTGACTGCAGGCACTCTGGCTTTGCTTGAGATGTAATACTCTGGATATGCAGCAAGAGATGTGTTACTGGAAGTCCACAGATGTTTTAGCTTCACTTGACTCCACACTTACAAATGTGGTTAGATCCTCAATCAGTGCTCTTGGTATTAAAGGCTCCACTGGCAATACAGCTCTCTGCCAGACGCCCTTGAAAGATTATCCTGGGATCCATTATTCTACTTATAAAGATATAAGAGCAGCATCAATTAGTTTATTAGCTACAGTAGTTTCCTCCCAGTCATTTAGAGTATTCGATTTTTAACCACAATAGCAGCATAGCTAGGGATGGCATTGTCAGTTTGCTGGCCGGTCGGTCAGTCCAGATTAAATATCTTAACAACTACTGGATGGATTGCTGTTATTTAGCACAGACATTCTTGTCCCCCTCAGGATGATTTATAATGACTTTGGTGATTAACTTCTCATTCAGTGGTAACTTTTCATCTAGCGCTGCCATCAGGGTAACATTTTTATTTGTCTAAAACTTTAACACTGATTACCTGCAAAACTAATGAATTCCCATCAGCCATATCTCTAATTTTTGTGTTTTGTGTTAATCAGCAAATGTTAGCGTGGTAATATGCTAACCTAAGATGGTGAACATGGTGAACATTATACCTGCAAAACATCGGGTTATGTTTGTCAGGTGAGCTTGTCAGCATGCTGTTAAATATTGTTAGTATTTAGCACAAAGCACCGCTTTGCCTACAGTATGTAGAGCCTTACCAAGCTGCTATCATGAGCGTAGACTCTTAAAACAAAGATATACACTGGTAATGCAAATAACAAAAGCCCTACAAACAATATAACCATTGCCAATTTATCTAGAATTGACCATACCAGTAACAAATTATCTGTGTTTTGCTCTTAAGATGTTGTTATCACCATCATCTATTACACAAACAGCTATAAAAACCAAAACCATTAGACTGACTCAAGTCTGGTCTTGTTCAGTCCATCAATCCCCCTATGGCAACATGGTTTTGAAAATACAGCTGTGTAGATGCACATTCACTTGTTTATTTTTTCAGTCTGAGTACGCAGACATGCTATTACCACAGTAATGACATCACTGTTGAGGAGCAGCCCTCAGCACATGAGTGCTAATGCTGTGGGATAACAACAGACAGAGTAGGTAGGGTTGATAGAGAGTAAAGTGCTCCTGTATCCAGCTGAAACTGCAGGTGGGATCAGGGATGAAACCAAATCATAGATGTCTCAGATGAGTAAACTAATCTTTTTTTATTCCTCAGATTATAGAGGCTTGCAAGTGGACAGCAGATGTCAACCACACAGAGGCTGTACGCTGAGAGAGGAGTCTGTGGTCAGGGGATGTGGCTCTGTGGTTTGGGGGCAATAGTTTGTTCTGTAATCAGGGGTCTTGTACTAGATGGATTACACAGAGAGTGGAGTGAACAGCTTAGATATGAATTGTTTTTTTCTTTTTCCATTTTCATAGAACAAGTCCTCTTGATTCCCCTCTTTGGATAAAACATTTGAACCTGTCTGTGTATCATGGAGAATGGAATTTTGAGGAAAGAAGTATAACTTGAGAGGTTTGCACAAAAAAATAAGATGACTATGAGACACTGAAGGTGTTTCAATGGGGAGTTGAGACAGGTTTGACCTTTGGTGTCTTGTGATCTTCTCTTTTGAGTACAAACCTGACATTATTTACTGATTGTTATGATGTACTCTAACAGAATGTTAACTTTTTTCACATTACATAAACAGTTTACACTGTGAATTCTGCATCACTTTTTCTTTGGCTCCTCCGATCCTGTCTTTAAATTACCTCATCCGTGAGTGCCACTCAGGAAAGCCGAGGATAAATCCTGTTTGAGTAGATACTAATGAAACGTCTGATTGAAACGCAACATCTGTGAATGACCACTCTGTAGAGCATCTCAGACAGGTTATCATTGTCTGCGACACTCCACTGCTCCGGTGGAGCCACCAGCACCAGGGATTTAGCATGCTTGGGGGGCCCTGGCACATGCGGCAAGGATTAATGAACAGGCATGAATTCAAAGCAGGAACATTTCTGTCTTTTACTTGAAACCACCTGCTTTGTAGGTGTTCAAACAGTCCAAATCCAACAGGTAATCCAACAGGTAATAATGAACTTCTTAGTTTGTTTGTTTACATCTCCTACCAGGGGGGTTCAGTCTTACATCGTGCATCAGTATTCACTCACTGGGCCGCTGAGTAAATGAATGTGCAGAGAGCCGGGGAGACAGCTTTAATCTCCTGGCAGCTACTGTTCACTGGACCTGTATCTTCACTGTGAGGCTGCAGCAGGTAGCAGAAGAGCGTGATGCCTCTCACTCAACAGTCTTACCAAGTACTGCTGCGCCAGATGGAAATGGCACATCATGTGTTCCTCGCTAACTCTTTTGTATAACCATCAAGGAGGTCATGAAATCTTAAGCAAGAGGTTGCAGTGGTAAAGTCAAACCTTGAGGCAAAGGGAGAAACCAGGGAAGGTGTGACACTGTAATTAGAAGGTCATAGTCTGGTCAGAGAGTCCCATTAAGAAGGTCACACAGATGTCATGCTGTCTGCTTCTAGTCACGAGGCTTATTGATTTCATTTGGCAAGAAAATCCATTCCATTCAAGTCAGGGCATTGTTGCTCAATTCCACATCCAGTAAAGGGCTTTTAATGATGTAATCCAGATAATAAAGAACCGAGCTGTTTAGTTCTAATGAGTTATGATACAGCTGAAATTCAATACCCAACAATGATGATGATGTCACTTTATTGCGTATTTAAAAAGGGAGTGTTGCCAGCAATTTGCAGGCTGACTGAGAGGGAGTGTCCCGAATTACCGCTGTTACCATTTACTATTTAAAAAGACTATACAGTTGTTGCAGTCTCAAACAGACAGGACTCCGTCTCCAGTTTGGCAACTGCATCTTTTTTTTAATATATTTAGTTTTTCAGACAGCAGCCAAAACTTGTGCACCATCAAACATACACAACTCAAGCACTGCACCGCAGCTGTGCACAGACTGATGGCATACTATGCCACTCAAAACAACAGGATATTACTTTGTTGGGATAAGCAGACATAACATAATACATAATAACATAATTGACAAGAAATAATTAAAATAATGCACAATAAACACTTTCAGGTTGCAGCACAGTCTCATTTTTTACTGTCAGAATCAGTGCAAGGCCTGTGTTGACTTTAAACTTTGGCATGTCTCTGATAGGTACAAAATATTCAGATACACTTTGTTATACCTTCAATCCATCTATTATGGCTTATCCTTCGCTATCCTTATCATTATCAAATAATGATTATAACAAAGATCCAGATCCAAAATGTCCGGAATGAATCACCGATGGCCAAAGGAATTGACAGAGGTCAGAAAAGCCTCAGAAGTGAAAAGAAAGGACAAGGAAGGAGCAAACAAGGAGAGAGGAGAAAGATAGATAGACTGATATATCTGTGAATAAACCAAACGTTTTAAAAGATGGAGATTTCTTCCTATTTTCCATTTCCTGACATCTCTCTCATTTCAATTACATTTCTCTATTTAAATTACATTTTTGACAAGCTTTTATGCTCACAGTTGTTAAGAAAGGTTTTAAAGGTTTCTCTGAGAAACCACATAATGGTCCAAACTGACATGGAGGAATTAATTGACGCCTCGCAGGAACTTTCAGCTCTGAAAAGTAAAATGTCTTTCTCTGATGGTCCATTTCATTTTGAAAAGGATGAGTGTTTTTATGCAGATAGTTTATCACTGAGTGACTCTGGGTCAAAAGATTATTACCACATAAATGTCATATTTTGTAGGAGCACATGTGTAGGATAATGTGACAGAACTGGAGTAACAACCTGTTTGTATTCTAGTCTCTCTCTCTCAGTTAAACAGGTCATATATAGTCAATGTGATCTTATTTTCTTTACACCTGACAGTAACGCATAAAATTAAACCTTTGGGAGCCTTTGGGAGCTAGAGGAAAATGTGTCCTCCTGTAAGCCACAATAAACATTTTCACTCCAACACCTCCCTCTATCTGTATTCAGATTCATCTGGTTTCATCAGCCTCATGGGTATATGCCACCTCCAGCTCCAGTGGAGCTTAGATGGAGATATTCTGGGCAGATATATATTTGACTGTTTGCTTAGTCAGAAAACGGAATTTTTGCCGGACATTAATTCATTCAAAGAGATCTATTTGGCATAGAAAATAAAGCAAATGCCATGATTTATGTCAAGTTGCAAACACTTCCAACACACACCTTTGCTCAGTGTCACTGTGATTGAAAGCCACTACTAGTAAAGGTCAGGATAGATGCAGTAACCTAAGGGAGTCACTGTCAGAAAAGCTAACATTAGGAGCTCGAGGGAACACAGACTCTGAAAAGTCTCAACAGTCTTTGAGGTACAGTAGATTCACTGGCACTGCCTGAGGTGAGGCGGCCTGATACTCTCTAGGAAACTCTGCTCAGCTGCTCTGACAATTACGGCTACTGTCACTCCCACAGAGAAACCATGAAAAACAGCAACATGAGTTTGGCTTCCAAAAACTCTTCGGGAGGTTTGCCATACACCATAATTGCTAATGTCCTTGAAGGAAGTATTTGTAATTCAGACTAAAGCACGTAATAGTAAATACCCAAAAATCTGTTTTATTGAAAGGTGATGAAAGCCTGGACCATATTTGTTTTTCTTAACCATTGTTTCATGGAGCATTTTGGCTTTTGAAATGAACAAAATACACTCCTGTATTCTGTGGATTTAAATCAGTGATTTTCAATTCAAATCTCACAGAAGTTTATTGCATGTTTGGAAAATCCAAAAGTATGTTTTTCAACCTTAATTATTCTATTATATTTGGAACTGTTGGATAAATATGCTGAAGTTTAAGATGAAGATCAAATGCCAAAACATGAAGATTCTTTTTTTCCAATCCTGATAGAAAGTTTCCTTCCTGACCTCACCTTGCAGTCTCCACTGACACGCAGTACACGGACAAATCTGTCTCCTTCTTGCTGCTTGAGTTCCTGCTTTGACTCGCATGAAACACAGCAGATGTGAAGCGGTTTACTAACAAAGAAACATGGACAAAGTTCATATGGGGCAGTGTGTGCAGTGTCAGAGTGTAACACAGTCAGTGGTGCCCTCACAGTATCAGTAAGTGTAACTGTCACTATGAATTGTGGACACACTTTTCGTCAGCAACCTAAAACAAAACATTGTGTCAAATATAGTATTTTGGGGTGTTTGTTGAATATCAATGTTTCAGTTCTGCAGTGCAGATTTTTGTCTTTGAAAGGAATGTTTTACAAGTCACTAGTCAGGTTGATTCAGATTCAATCCCTGGTGCTGCAGCTCTGTCAAGTTTTAGGCCACCCTTACTAAAACATATGCACTACTAGTACTATGAGGCACATTAAAAATGTCAACCACCACGCACAATTAAAATATCACATTAACAAGAAGTGCTTCTCTTCTCTGTGACAATAAACAGTAAGCGAGTCTGACGTTACACTGAGTACTTTCTGCATCATTATCTACATTAGCATCTGTTTGGTCAGTGTCTAATTATTTTCATCACAGTCTAATGACTGCTGTTATTAATTTATCTTGGCCATCGGAGTGAACGAATAAGCGAGTGGCTAAAAAAACACCAATTACTCATGTGTCAACTGCTGTTAAATGTACTTCAGTGGGTATGACAGTCACAAGCTGTTATGCAAAATTATCAGGTCATTTATTCGTTTTGACTTTACAAATTGCTCAAACTGTGCATGGACTTTCAACACATAATTGAGGTAAATTAGTGTCTTTTAAATAATAGCAGGATGAAAGCAATTGAAGGAGCTGTTTATAGCATGTGTAAAATTGCCTTTCTGTCACTGTCAGGGCTTTATTTAAGGCTATTTCTATGGCAGTTACATCCTCATTTGAGTAAATTATCATGAGGAGTCCGGCTGTCTTTTTTATCCTAATCTCCTCTGGAAATGATAAGCAAGCAGAGAGCTAGAAAAAAAGCTGACTATTAAGTTGAAATGATGGCCTAAATCAAGAATGAAAGCTTTGATAGCAGGACTAGTTTGCAGGTGACTGATTCCCACTTTGCACACTTAAAAGAAATTTGGACCTATAGTGTTGCTTCAGTGGGACATCTGCAATGACCATTTATTCCCTCAGCTCTTTTGGAGCCACGCTGCTGAGCACAGAATATTAACGTTCACTGAAAGCTCAACTTTTCATCCTCCTCTGAGAAGCTTTTGGTTATCAGACTCCCATCCAGGCCAGTGAATTTACCCAGAGCCATGTCAGTCCCTCTATCTGCAGCAGTGCTTCCGTTACCACCCCACTGTCTGAGAATATTGGATTTATTAACTTATTCTGTATTTGATGGCTGTAATCTGATTGTACATACATGTAGTTGATTTAATTTGGCAGGGGTGTTGACAGACTATTAGGCTGTGGCGAGGGGGGATCTCTTAGATGTGTGTGTGTGTGTCAGATGGAGAGTAAGCTGAGAGGGTCTTCTTCATACTGTATTACACGGGGATGCAGTGGCTTTGGTAGATTGGGTTGCTTTGACCCAGAGTATGTGTACCCAGGGGACTCTGCTCTGCTTGAGAGAGACGATAACACAACCTCTCAAACACAGCTAATGAGCTCTAACAACCTGACTGATGACGTTCATGCATTAACCAGACCAATGAATCTGCTCTGTCCCTCTCTGCTCGCACCTCGCCTGAAACAGAATAATGACGCTAATGTAACTGCATTCCACGTTTTTTGTGTGTGTGTGTGTGTCAGTCATGTGCCACGCTTTCATAGGCCAAAACAAAAATGATGTGACAAACATTTGTACTGAGTTGTTGTTGTTGTTCAGGGGAGAATATTTTAATTCACCCACATCTGCTCGCTGGGTTGCCAGGTTTCACATTTAATTTAAAAGACACAATTACTTTTAATTTACAGCTTCACCTAAGCCAAAGCCTATTCATTTTAAGTTAATTAGCTTACACAGTATCAGCTTTTCTGTTTGTTTTTTAATTTAAAGTCAAGTGCTATAATTTCTAAATGGCTTAAGGCCTAAAAGGTTAGAATAGAATAAAACTTTATTATCCCACTACTCACCAATAAAAACAATTAAGAGGTCAAACATCAGCAGTACTGCAATCTACTGTATGTGCAAAATCCCATATATATGTTTCTGTGGACCAGAGGTGTCCTATAACAACATCCAGAAGGCATTAACTCATTTTCAGAATAGAGAGGACGTTTATTGTCATTAATTAGATGTAGATTTCCTGTATAGAGCAGTATTATACTGAGCATTTAATGATCTCGGTGGTGAGCTACAATTTCCCCAGCTGCTTTTACAATCCTTACAATTTGCTTTTATTTGTCATGTTAAACACGAGGATGCTCTTTCCACATTTTGACTGATTCCAAAACTTTGTAATTTCCTGATAAGAAATAATCTCTGACTATCTTTCTAATATAGTGTATCAACATTGTCTGTGAAATTCAGTTTGTTTGAACTTAAATGAATATAAAAAAGCATACATTACTGCTCTTAAAGTGCCTGAGGACAGGGTTGAAAACTGAATGCGAACTTCTTTTTTCAGCTAAATCCCCTCAATGCACACTTAAATCTCAACTCTAAAAAACACCACAGTGTATTAATGGATTTCATGGCTTTGCAAAGGCTACTGGTAGACAACCAAATGATTTTCCAGTTAAAATCATGTTTCTGCTGTTTTTGTTAAAACCTAAAATAGTACTGTAATGTATATCCAGATGCATTGGCTAACTTTAGAAATGATAAACTGGTCAATGCAAAGAGTCCAAAACAAGAGCAGCTCCTGAGACTGTCCCTGCTCGTTCAGTGTGGGTGGTACGGTGTGATAAATGGGAGCTGCCTGACTGAGAGGATTTACAAGACAATAAAAGAAGCTGGTAACTGATGACTCCATTCAGTGTACAGTGATCAATAGCTAAAATGAGTTAGCCGTTTAGATAAGCGCCTGACGTGATTGTTTCCAAACTGCAAAAATAAAGAAACTGTCTTTTACTTTTGGTGTCATTCTTCACTTCTTAGTCTCTTGGACAAACAGTGGCACAAAAAAGAGACCAAGAAAGAAAAGAAATAATAAGAATCTAGGAGTAGAATAAGACAGCATCAATATACTCCACACTGAGAGCAATCTTCATTTCCATTTTACCAGTATGATATCTGATACTTGCTTGCTTTTGAGCCGAGGGCAATGTCATAACTGTAGAGCTAAAGCTTGTTTTTTAAAGCTTGCCTCTCACACTTCAGTATTTCCAGTGAATGTGCCGCTCCGAACCAATATGACACGATCTCTTCTGCAAATGAGCGGATCAAATTAAGAACTTACTTTTTACTCATTTAGACATCAATATGTTTACAACAGCACTGATACCATTACCATTCATGAATATTGCTTTATATAATATGTGTAAATTATGCGCTGATGAGAGCTGAAGTATTTTTAAAAACAACACTGAATTAATCTCTTGTGGTGTAATAACTGCATTTGGCCCGAAGCAGTCAGGGTTCACTCACAGTATTAACTAATTTAGTAATATTTGCGTGCACTGCATTCAGACATAGAATATGAGTAGCTTGGTATGTTAAATATTCATTCACAAATGCACAACCTCTATGCCTCTCCAGCTGTGGCGTTCTGAGGTTCCTGGTGCCCTGATGATAGCACGAGAGCCACTCAGCGGCCTGGAAAGTGTGTCAGAAGTCTGAAGGTGGAGGATAACTCAGTAGATTTATAGCCCAAACACGCACAATTTGTTTTACCACATCAGGACACAAGCCCAGTTCAGAGGCCTCAGGGAGAAAACATAAACTCTACATCCATTGACCCCCCCAAATCCCCCCCCCCCCCCTTCAATATATTTACTCCTTGTGCATAACTGAGTGCAGACCAGATGCTGTTTCCACCACTTCCCATCTTCTTATACCCAAAGGACATTAAATCGTTCCACACAGAAATAAGCCCTGCAGTCTGCTCGATCAAATCGTGTTCTAGTTACTTATTACTTTTCTTAAAGGGCAGCAACCTTGCTAAACAACATCCTGTACATAATGAGTTGTTCAGGCAGACAAGGACATTTCAGCATTTTCCAGTAAATATACCTTCTTTGTCTTCTTAGTTTGTTTTTTGTCTGGGTGAATAATACGTCACACAGGACTCTTACTTTTGGTAGAGGTGTGTATAAAAACCACATTTCATCAGAGTTCAAACGTGCTTTTCTTACATTAATCATACACTGCTAAAAAAGCAGTCAAGACTACTTTACCAGGCTTTTGGAAGTGAAACATGGTCCTTGACAGCATTATGCTTGAAAGAAAGAGACATCAGTGGGATTAAAAGGAATGGGAGCTGAAAACCATGTTCAAAGATGACACCCTTTTCATTCCAGTGAAAGTTGCTCTCCTCAGGCCCACACATGCGTCTTAGTGTCCTTCTCTGGCTGAGCTGGCTCGCTTCCTGCTGGCTCGCCACACACATGAAAGCATGAAAATAACTCACTGCTACAGTCTGCAAGACTTTTTTTTCACATTTTATCTGAACTACTGGCCAAAATTGTGTTTGTGATGCTCAGAAAAATGTATCATTTTTCATTTTACAGCTCTTTATTTTATAACAGTCATGTATGGGAAAACATTTTTTGAGTCAGTGGATGTCATCTGATCTGCAGTTCCAACTATGATTACTATGTCAAAATGTCCTTACAATGCAGCCCCTGAGGGTTTGCTGCCTGCTGGCTGTTAAGAGATCGGCAGGTGATAATCTGACTTCATGTTGCTACCTGAATTGACACTATGAGCTCCATCATTGTTTGGATTTCTTGGATTTCTAAAACTAACTGTAAATATACTGTGTATATTATCAGTGTATTCAGTTGCAGTGCAATAATCCTGTAACACTATAAAACTCACTGTACCTACAAATTATTTGCATTTACATTAGTTTAAAATACAGAATATGTAATAACATGCATACATAACATCATTACTGTTATATATACTGCAGATTTGAGGGTGTATATACTGTACATAACCACCTACTGTATGCATATAAAGTAACTAAAGTAACTAGTAATTAGCAATCTCTGCAGTCTTTCACATATTTTTGCACTGTTTGTATCCTGTTTACAATTTATAAAAATGGGTTTACCTGTATATAGACATTGTATGTTGTTTTCCATTTGTTGTTTCTATATGTATGTATCTATATTTTTACCCGTACATAATAGTGATATGTTTATATTTAATTATCTTTGTTCGGCTTGTTGTCCTTTGCACATTGAGAGCCGCTAGAAACCAGAGTCAAATTCATTGTATGTTTAAACATACTTGGCAAATAAAGCTGATTCTGATATGGCAAATCTATTGTTACCATCTTGTCTGTCCTTTTAGTCTTTAGCTATTACACATGATGCCCTGCTATCAGCAACCACCACAGAGTTACTGCTAAGTTAAACTGAGCACTGTTAGCAAGTCATTGTGGGCTGATCCAGTGGCTCTTGGCCACAATAAGAACAGTGTGTGCTATCAAACAGCACCTGACCCTGGGGTAAAATCAATACTAACCTCTCTTATAAGCCAACATGGCATTCAGCCAGCTGGCAAGCCAGCTAACATCACCAACAAGCCAAGAAAGGTGATATGCACCTGCTTTCTCTTTTTTTTTTATTTTAACATTATGAATACCAAAAGAGACAGCAAGTTAAAACCATTTTTCACATACATTGTTATTTATTCTTTCACCATTTGGACAAAGTTTGCTAAGCGGACACAATATGTTATGAACTGTATACACCTGAACACAGTCAGTTTTCTACTGATTGGTTCCTCACACCAAATATACTGTACAAAACCAACTTTAAGAGAAAATAAAATGGAACATACTGATTTGGATCTTTAAAAGAATACATTCAAACAGAACCACTTTGGTCCAAAAAGGGGAGTGACCCAAGCTGCTGGCTTCAAAAACATACATGGTTATGGTCACAGCTTAAAATACATGTATTAGTCTGAAATAAAATTAGCAATATACTTTGACCATACTTATATAATCTACTGTATCCTATTTTACTCATGGTGCACAACAATCCTTTATTACCATGTCAGTATCCAAACACTTCTCCTGCTCTGCAAAAGAAGAAAAACACTGCAAATTCACCTCTGAGCAACAGCAGCACCAGTGTGTGAATCATACTCCAAGCTCAATTCTGAGTATTGGATATCTACCTGCTCTATTACAATCCTCAGCAGATGTTGATGAAAAATTTGCCTCAACACCTAGCTGAAGTGTAAATGCACAGAGCTATTATCTGAATGACAAACACGCCGCTGTTGTGCTCTAACCTAGCTCTGAGCGACAAAATGACATGGAAGAATCACACTGAGAACAGCTTCCGTGTCCTTCTCATGCCTTTATATGGGCATGACTTCTGAGAATGTCCTGTGGTGTGAGACTGTATATGCTAGGAAGGGACGACTTCTGACCTCTGCGCTCTGTGTGAAGCCGCTTGCGCTGGTTTATATCAACCCATTGCTCCTCTGGCTGCAGCCAGTGATTCATCCAACTGTAACACATCTGGAATACTGAAACTGCACACATTCATACCAACTTAAAAATATGCTTGTGCACACACACACACACACACGCACACATACAGACATCCATTCCATGAAATATATTGACAGCAATCAAATAAATCACCTGTATAAACACATATATACACACACAGTATTTACCAATTATAAATTAACATTGTGCAAATAGTCATACATACAAAGTCAAGTTGAGTTAGTTCTGGCTTAGAAACTCAAAGATGAATCAATGCTCTGCAGGAGGCAATGTGTTCAGAAGCAAATGTACCACTGCTAATTTAAGTTTCTTTGTCACTACAATGCTTACTAGAGAGATTTTGTTCTATTTTTAGGGTGCAGAATTTTGTTCTATATGTCCACAGCCCCTGCGGACAGAATCAGGCTGAATATTAAATACTGGAGAGTAACTGGGCGCATGCAGTCATTAGCACAGTCTGTCTGACTTTATGCACTGATGTAATGGCACTGTGCGGCACGCATCACCGCCGAATGATTCACACAACGTAAGCTCACTAAATCTGTGCAATCTGCATGCATGACAGCCTATATTTAACATAGCAAAAACACCCTTGTGCCAGAGGTGACATGTTATTTTGAGTCACAGTGTTGGATTCATACTTTATGCATGTGCGACTTTGCAGGTCAAGTCTACAGTATATTTTCATCCTTGATTTGAGTGCGCGGTTTCCCGTATTAGCTTTCATCTCGGGGGTAGAGCGAGCTGCGTAGAAGTTCATATACTACACAGAAGACGTGTGAGTCGCACAACATTTTGATGGCAAAGGGAAACAGAAAACATACTGTATTTAATGGCACAGAATTGCAACTATTCCCCTTTAAAACACACCTGGCACATTTACACAGTTACAGCTGTCGTACTGAACTCAGCAATAAGGTTGAGACCTATATAAAAATATTTACTTTTATCGGAAAACACCAAAGTAAGTCAAGCGATGATCATTTTTAGCTTATTTATAATTCATCCGATACCATCTCTTGACCTCTTTTAATGTCTATATGTAAGCCAGGAATGACCTGGTGAGAGCAGCTGCCAATTTCCCATGAGCCCTGGATGGGGCCACTTGAACAACACTGTTGTCACTTTACTGTATGAGGTACAGTCAACAGAATGCTTCTTCTGTACATGTTTCATCAAAATCAATATAGACAAGAAAAACCTTACAGATATCAGAGCAAAGCAAAAAAAGACCCCTGTGTTCCCTACCAGCTTGTTTTGTGTCTCTTATTTGGTCTCTTTTGTGTATGCAGTCCAATGTCCAGTTTGTCTTTAACCTCCAGTACCACAAAACACACATTTGATACTCAACACAAATTAAAGCAGAGGCTTAAGCAAGGACTCTGTGTCTTTTTTTTGTTGTTGTTGTTGTTTTGTTTTGTTTCAGTTGTTGCTATTTGAGGTTTCAGGGTTTTTTTTTTTTTTATCTGGTTGTCCTATTATTTTACACGGCTTATCTGCCTTGAGATGCTGTTGTTACATCATTCAACATGCAGCAGTTTCTTTCACTGTCTGGCAAACATCTACAGAAATCCATTCATGAGGCTTGCAGCACATTAGAAATTTCAGCGTGGATGTCTGCCGTATTGTTCTCCGTTCTCAGGCTGTGGAGAGGGCTGAGTGCCGCTCGGTCTCCCAGTGACACTGATCTCTGGGCGAAGACCACTATGACAGATGACTCTATCAGCCCAGCTCTTCACAGCCACCCAGTGCAGGATGTCAGAGCCAGATGAGAGCGGAAGGCCCTCCATCTTTCTTCACAGAGTTCTTGCTCTTAGTGCCTTTCAAAGGTGGCTCTCCACATTCTCTCTCTGAGCCTCGTAACACTGCCCCTTGTCCGAAAGGCTGATGTCCTCCACTAGGGTGCAGTTACTGATGGTCCCCTCGTGCAGCGGGGACGCACACTGGCCTGCCTCTTTACTGTGGATCACACCATTGTGGCAGCCAGCCACAAGCATGTGCCTCTCCTCAGGGCTGCAGATCGGGGCAGAGGTTTTGGCGATGTCTGGTAGATGAGGCGGCCGAGAGACGTGGTTCAACAGGCTGCCGGTCTTTGAATTGGGGGTATTGCTGTAGGTATGGCGGTATTCCTCCTCGATGTTCCTCCCTAGCTTCCAGCGTTTCCAATTCTTCAGGACCTCGGACTGCACCTGTGGAGACGACAGAGATGAAAGTAGATGTTATTGACGCCATGACTTGAGAAAAGTCAGGGGCTGACAGAAGTGTGTTATAGTGCAAATGAGGAAACTCACTTCTTTGTTGACAAAGCAGTACAAGATGGCCACAAGGAGACCCTGTAGAGACAATCAATTCTGGGTCAGTGCAGGGCAGCTGTAATATTCACTCACAGTATGGCTCTTTATATACCAGGTTTTGAAAATACAGTGTCTGAAGCAATAAAAACATGTAGCCTAGTATAGTGCACAAATCAGTGGATGGGGCAGTTTTAACTTCATTTTATAACCAAGCGCTGAGAGCAACACACACACAAGACTATCATTGACTATGTCAATGATACATGCACAAAATATTCTGTTCTTTGCTCTTATTCCAAAAACAGCAATATTCCTACTAAGCTGTTTACATGGCTAATGAAAATGAATATTCCTGTTTACATGCAGAGGGTTTTCAGGGTTGCTCCAGTGGGAACAGGAATCACAAGATCTCCGCAGGCAGTGAAGTAAACCAAAAAAGTGAAAATCATTAGTGAGCTGCTGCCTGATATTTATAATTTACATTGATATGATTGATGTTATAAATTTACAGTTCCAGGCACATCCAGTCCTTGGGTTGTCCCATGATGTTTACTACACTTCTGAGTGTTTTTGGTGCATCACACTGAGTCATCACCGTCAGTCCATGGCTGCATGTCAGGATAATAACCAATCCCCTCTGTCCCTGTCGTAAAGAAGGCACGCTCTGTTTTTCCAGCCTGCCCTAAACAGCTCTCCACTCTCCTCTCATTCCTCCCCTCTGTCTGCCTTCCTGCTCCAGTATATGTCATTTTGCCTGCACAGGAGTAAACTGGCCGGAGACATGTGACCCGTATTTCAAATGCACTGTATACCTGTCCAAAGAATGCCCCTAAAACCCAAATAATATCGACATATCCCACATGTCTAAATTCGGAAAAAGGCCTAATTCTGAATATCCAAAGGGAATATGCTGTTTACATGACCTGTATCAGACTCGGAATATTGTCACAGTCGGAATAATAGTGGAATATTAGTGAGCATGTAAACGTAGTGTCATGGCTGTCCATCTTTGACTTTAGGATTCTCTTTGCATCCTCCCTTCCCTCTGTCGCTTTCATCATCAAGACAATTCCCCTGGTGGTCGGCTGTAATCTTGACGCATGTCATCTGTGTCCTCGTAGCAGAAAGGTCACTGTCATTGTGTCACAGTGTCACACACCCGGTTAGCAGCATAGACAGCACATTATGTTAATGTAATCCCTCCTGACACATAAGTAAATACAGCATTTTAGAGCAGCATGCTTAACAAGCTCATCTGGCACAACACTTTGACTCGATTGGTCTCCTGTTGGCATGGATTTTTAAATTTGGATTTTATTAGAAGATCATTTTAATTCTCAACAGCAGTCATGTGTCTAACACCATCTTATTTAAGCATCTTATTTAACCCTTTACGTCCTGTGTTACTCAGTTCTCACATCTCTCTCCCCAAACACATTAAATGCTTTCATTTTCAATTTCTGTCTCAGTACAGGTACAACAGGGGGAATTATGGAACCATAAATTGCCTCATCAGTGTCTCAACTCTCAACCAGTTAATTCTCAAACCACTGGACCCCTGATTCACCACCCTGCTAGCCACGACCCAGGACATTCGCTGTCTGGTTGACATCTGGTTGATGATGCTGATGGTGTGGTCATAGATTGTGAAAATAATAAGAGATGCTTTGGTTGAAGACTGAAAGTTCTCACCTGGAAAGAGGAGAAGAAGAGGTCGATGAAAAGCTTGGTGAGACGCAAACCGATTGTGGTCTCGGTGGACTCATCTGTCACAAAAATAAAGACCACCTGATGGATACCCAGCAGTGGGATCAGGGTTAGAGTGGACTTAGCCAACCTGAGATGGACAGGATGAGAGACGAGCCAGAAAGAGAGAGAGAAAGCACAGAATACAGTAAGTTCAGAGAAAGAGAATACACAGCATACACATCAGAGATGTAATAAGCGCTTTAACATTTGAACTCACCTGAACTTGTAATCTGTGTATCTCATTTGGTGCGCTCGCAGTTTTGACACGAGAATTTTAATTATATGGATAAAGATAAGAAAGTTGATCTGTGAAAGACAGACACGAGTGTTAATGATGATAGTTTTGATTGGATGACAAACAGATGTTATCTTTAAGGGTCACTTTACCCAGAACATATTTTCTCACTTCGTAATTTGTGTAGTCATGCAGATAGTTTCGGTTTTATGGGCAAAGTTTTGGACATACCACTATGTTGAAACTTCTGCTTCCATCCAAATACAATGGAGGTGTATGAATTTTTGTTTGTTTGCTGTTCAAAGCACTGGAAACAATACTTGACTCTTTTTCAGAGACAGTGTTCCAGTTACACAGCGTAATCCACAGACCTTGCAGTTAGCTGTTTTCATGGACTATTGCTTCAGTGAAAATTATTTTCAACAAAAATCTCAGAGTTGGATATCTCCAAATATCTCTAAAAGTCAATAAAACCACAACTACCTACGCAGATTGAGACCTCTAGGGTTAAAAACCATGCTTTTTGTGATTGGAGTGAACCAATCCTTTAACCTTATTACAGACAGCAGAAGCACATTGTTATGAGGGAACACTTTCACAGCAACTGGCATTTCAAGAAACAGTGGGTGTTCCCCTGATGAAAATTACTTATGATGTGACCTTTTTAATTTACAACTAAGTTGTTACCAGTAATTTGCAGTTGCTTTGAAGAAAAAATACTGGAGCTAGACCCAATTTTTGCACACAATTATTGGCCAGGTTTTTTTGTTTCACAGTACAAGATAGTGTTCCAGATATAACCTTAACAGCTGTCTCCAGCTCCGTATCCTCAAAATTAAGCACACTCTGTTGAAGTTTTTATTGCTATAAGTGTTTCTACTATGATGTAAAACATTTTGAGATCAGAATAAAGAGGGAAACACTCAAGTGGGAACCAGCCCTGCTGTTCCTGCAACAACTCAAGCACAGGAATTCCTGTTAGATACAGGCCACTTAGCAGAACGATTAATGCATGGAAAATGCCTGGATGTCGATGTAACTGGCCTGACATAAGAGCCATGACAAATCCGACTTATATAAAAGCTCAGAACTGACCTTTGCAGAGCACAACTACAATTAAAGGCCTGGTCACAGTATGGATAGGGGGTAGCTAAACTGTGTATTTGGTCACAGTGCAAAAAAAAAAAAAAAAAAATCGTATTTCTTTAATCCAAAAAAACTTTGAATTTTAACATGTTTCCCAGATGTGAGGCAAAAAGCGTAGACAGCCTTTTACACTTCATGAATAAATTAGGTGTCTTTAATATTGTATGGTGTATGAATAGTAAAAGAAGTAAAAGAAGAAAAAAAAGTAAATGCAAGGGTGGCGGGTACATATGTAAGATTTCAGGGTAAATACACTTATAAAATATAAAAATAGTAAACAATTTACATGGCATGTGTAAATTGGCACAATGGATTATATGGATTCAAGTTTGAGGAATGATCATTACTTTTTAAGAAAACACTGCATGATGAGAGGCATAATGGTCAGCAAAAGCAGGTGACAGAGAAAGAGACATTACCACAACTGCCAGCAGTATTGGAGAACGGATGATCCACCAGTAATTCATGTTTATATTTCGCTCCCAGCACCTGTGAAAGAAAAGCATCGGAGGAAATATCATTAAGAGACAATTAGAGAATACAAGAAACACATGTCATATGCTTTCAAACAAGGCTCACTCTGTCTGATAGTCAAAAGTAGAAAGCTTTCATTTCCTTGTCTGACAAAATGTGAGAGACTGGCAGTCATACGGTTCCACCAGAGTGGGGACACAGACAGCACCACAGTGGCTTTTAAAAACTTTACATAACAACACAATGTGTTGGTGGTTTTGGAAAGTGCGGCCTTAAAATCCATTTCACCCCACTTGCTGCTGAAGTGTGTATGTTAGACACTAAGAGATTGCATAATAAAGTTTGGGTGCTGAATGTTAACATGAAATATTGAGAATGTGCTAACGCAAGTGCCAACCCAAAAGTGTTCTGACATGGTTCCCATATTGGGAAGATAAAACATGCCTGTGTATGAAGTTAAAGTGCATCCAACTCCTCATGTAGTAATTACATGTTAAATTGACCACGAGCTGCCAAGTATCAACATTCATATGTTTGGGAGAGAGACCATCTGCCACCCTGTTTTGATATGCTGTACTATTATTAGAGTGGAATCAACAAGAAAGTGCTAAAATGTTTGGCAGCTTCTGAGATCAACTGCAGAATAGAGAAGAGAAAAAGGGATGGAGAGCACTTTGGAAACTTACTCTTGATTTTCATAAAGGTATTTAGATATCACCCAGGGCACGACGAATATTAACGGGGTACCTGTGAAGAAATGAGGAAATGTCTAAATGCAAAACAGTCATTTTGCACACTGTTGTTATAGCCTTGTACATTAATCTGCTCTGACTTAATTTCCCTTCAAACAGCACATAATTAACTTGCATCCTTATTACTCCAGTTACAGACACACCTGCACAAAAACACACACTCACAAAAACGAGCCAGCTCACCCCAGCCAATGCAAAGGTAGATTTTAAAATAGTTCCTCTCTGTAAACACAGTGATGACCAGGAGGTTGTGGAGGTAGATGCCTTCCACCAGCAGCCAGTAGCTGTTGGCCATAATGCTGTACTGCATCATCACCACGGCGATGCGACAGCTAACCATTGTCTGCGAGATAGGAGGAGTGAGGTTTTGTTTCAGAGAATATCAAGCTGGTGGACGGTAAAACATTATTTAGCTGTGAATGATGTGAATGATGAGATCAGTGCTGCGGCAGATGAGAGCTCCTTCTGCTGACAGAATTCATGCTTTGTGCCTACAGCGATCAAATTGTACAACAGTAGCAACTTTAACCCCAGCCTCAGCCAGCTGTGACCCCCAACATATACAACCCAGCACACTGACCCTCCCCCCTTTTATGGATAATTAGCTGCTACAATTATCACTGTGGCTACCATAATTATTTTCTCTACAATTTGTACCACTATTTTTCCTTGGCCTCTTTATATACACAATCGTACTGTTACACAAGTCATAATTATGGCATTACATATCCTGGTCTGTTTGCTAGGTTAAAGAATTACATTTACAGGGTTTTGAAGCTTTCTAGTTTTGTTCTGTTCCCACTGTGTCAAATTCTTAATAACCACTGTAAAATGATGACCTTTATAGGTTATTATTTACCTGGAGATCACCACTGACCTCACTGTTGACCAGCATCTCCACTGGAGGCATAGATGTCCGTGTGAATCCCTGCTCCTGGTCTCTGCTGAGGTCCTTTGACATAATGTTGGCATCCAACAGAGCGTCTTTGATAAGGATAGACAGCGCTCGCAGGATAAAGGAGGCAAACAGATTCATATGGATGTTGTTCCTCATGCAGTGTAGTTTCCTAATGAATGAGAGGCAAATGATCATTAAGATAGAGCTTAATCTATCATTATAAGACACAGTAAACAGCAATTGCAATACAGCTTTCTACTTAAATGTCATTATTTCCCCTCCTTGCTGTGTCTGATGAATGACTTATACTTCGCTCAATTTCTTTGAAATGATTTCAACGAACAATCATTATTACCTGAAGAATATGAGGATGCCAAGTGCCAACACCAAAGCCACAAGTGATAAGGAATATCCCACTGTGTACATGATCCGAATGTGCCCATAGTACTGCTGCAAGTTAAAACATGTTAGATTTTTTTCCTTTATTTGACATTTCAGTCTCATGTTTCTAGTTTCTTTTAACCACAAGTATTTCTTTCCAAAGAAGAATTTGATATTTCTTACCTGACTTGTATCATTAGGGTCACACTCGGTGGTATTGTTCGTGGTCACCCACTGGCCGCTTGCATTACATTCCTGATACACCATGCCATGCTGAACTGCAGCACACACACACACACATACACACATACACAGCCTTTGTGATTTACTGAAAAGTCCAGTCATAATAGACAGCTGTCTTTCTCTGCAGCATATTTTGAGTTTACTCTGCACCAGCATGACTAACCCACATTGGGCTATTACCTTTATGGTGCCACGGCAGATACCACGGACATGGCACACTGACAGTTGTGTTGGGGAGTCCATCAGGCCAACAGACGTAATAGTCAAAAGTCCTGTTGCACACAAGGCCTGTGGATGAAAAACAAACAAACCATGAAATATGGGTGAGACGCCCTTACACACTGTCCCCTTCTGGCCATGGCCTGGAGAGGTTGAAGTCATGGAAGTCATGGAATACAGTAATATGTCTTTGAAGTGATGGCTGCTGGCGGCCATTATGGCATCTGTACACATCATGGTCTTTCATCTTGGCTTCAGAGTAAAGTGACCCTCCGCTTAATCCACATCTTTCATCTTCGCGGCAAAGGCATTTACTGCATGGATGCTCAGGTGTATAAAGTGGTGTGTGCCCTCTCTGCCACACCTGCTAATTCTCTATTACACATATGGGGTGACAGGCAGGATATAAGAGTGCTGCGGAGTGGGGTGATTTTGCGCGCAGCGTGGGAAGCAGCCTTTTTGAAAGTTCTTTCGCTCCCATATTTGCCGCTCTATCCCACGAGCATAAAACATGCTAACAGACCATAATGCAACTGAAGGGCAGCCACATAGTTAAGAGCCCTGCGATGGAGCGAACTGGAGCCGGTTTTCTCTCAGCGTGAGCAGAGCGAGTGCGGTGCAGCAAATAGAAAACTGGGAGCAGCTGCAAGCAGAGTGATTATACAATGGTTATCAGCAGGGAGCGGAAATTGCTGCTGCTCCATAGTCTGGTGACAGTACGACCTAACCATTACCTGCTCTACTGCATTAGATAGCTGCCACTGTGCCTCAAGCTGAGGGTAAATACTGATTTTTTTTATATGTATATAATGCAAATTATATAAAAAATCTCTTACTTTCATGTTTATGTTTTTCAGGAGTGTTGCACTCAGTGTTTTTCTGGATAAGACCATTACCTCAATGCCTTATAATTGTTATCATTATAGAGATATGTGTTGTTAAACATTGAAAATTACAGTATGTTCAGCTCACCGGTGCTCGGTGGGTCTTGACTGTTGTTGTTGTTACAGTCCGTCATGTACTTTTCCCAACTCTCCTTCAGCTTATCCAGGGTAGCAGCAGGAGACATCTAAGGAGGTGGTGGAGCACATGTGAGGACAGTGCAATGAAAAAGCTGGCTATTCATTGACTTATTGATGTAGCGTAAGCAGGTAGGCAAGAAAAAATGTTGAGAATGTGAGCCTCACACATACCATGAAGACACAATGAGTGCATTAACTAAATTGATGCCAATTTGTTTCACTTCACTTCATTTATACAGTAGCTGTAAACAACCCATCCTCATGCTGGGGATTTAATCCTTCAAGGTGATGCTGTGTCCCACTCTAATGTTTGTCAGTATGGGGGGGCTTGTGTTACTGTATGGACTTGCTGATATAGTGTACCCCTGCACACTCATGTCATTAACAAACCAGGGAAAGACAGTTTGTTTAGACATCCACAACAGGACCCTCTGGGTTGTTTCAGAAGACAGCAGAGCTAAAGAAACAACATCCTCCCCCGCACTGTAAAGGCCAGCGACTAATGGAAGTTCACAGAGTTATATGGAGGCTGTGTGTGTGCGCACGTATGTGTATATGTGTATGTTTGTGTCCTTGTGGGACCCACCTGGATGCTGCTGGAGACAATGAGCGTTGCCAAAAGGAGGAACAGCCGGGACATCCCTTATTCCTGCTGTTGGTGCTGGGAGGGGATACTGCAGGACGAGGAAGGGTTTTCACCTCATAAGGGGGCTTATCTACACTCGCCACACTACCTGGATGACACAGAGACACACAATCCATCAAAGCTCATTGCAAACACACCGCTTATTACCTCGGCTCAACTTGGCTGGGTGAAACAAGACGACCAAAACAGGAAAAGGCTGGGTCATATCTATCACAGTTCAGTTACACCAAGATTTGAAGGCACGAGAACAAAGAGGAAGAAGTAAAATAAAGAGAAAGGTCGAATGTCAGTTTAACTTGCATGCTAATCAAGCCCAGTTAAAGTAGAAGGAAAAGATAACCATTGTGAGCCTGACGAGTCCCATTTCCATCCCGGCCACTCATTCGTACCTTGCGACATGCTGCCAGGCTTAGCCACATTTAGCAAGGGATGGACTACCCAGAATCAGACTGTCCAGAACATCAAGCATGGGGCCAAAAACCTCCAGGAAATGCTGTTTGTACCATCAGTGAGACAGCTGCGGCTCAGCAGAGCTGCACTCACTCTGTGACTCACAGTTGGCTGCTGTCCACCTTAATCTTAAAGCCTGTCAGTGTTTGGTTGAGCATGTGTCAGTGCGTGCCAGGGGTTACTCACCTGTGTATCGATCGTTCCCTCGAGAGATTTGGTTGAAGCCGGAGAACGAAACGAAATCTGAAACGTTTCTGCAAAAAACACCTTGACCATGGAAACATTTTTGGCTAAAACGTTTCAAATTCCATTCTGTTCTAGTCTCATGGCAGGGAGGAGGACGGGTTCGTGTTGATGTGTTTGGAATTTCTTTTGTTTACCGAGGAATTTGCTCAAGAGATAAGAGCACAATGTGTCATGACAGATGTATGTAACATAAGTAGTCTCGAACAATTTAAATCAGAGAGATGTTCAGTCTGTGGTTTGACTGAACATGTCAACAAACTTCTAAAGTCTGGGTTGTTACAGCCAGTCACAATCTAAAGCCAGCCTATATATCACAAAGCTCTACTGGAAGTCAGACATCAGATAATATCTAAACCAAAGGGCCATATTTTCTAAATGGCCTGTTCAGTGTAATGACCACAGGATGCAGTTAACATTAGCTGTAGTACAGACTGACTGATTGTTGGGCGCCTGAGGGATCAGAGGTACTCTTGTCTGGCCTGACATCGGGTCAGGACTGGTCCAGTCAAGATCACAGCACTGACTCTTGTGCCCTTAACTCCATAAGAAACATTAAAGTCACAATCCTGTCTCCACAGCAATTAACACATAAACAAATATCTCTGGTATGAAATGCACCTATTAGATGATGAATTTACAGCTCAATAGGAATGTGAAAGTATGCCAACTACATTTTCTTCGTGTAAATGGCATGAACAGCCAACCAGACTGGACATTAAGCTTTTCTTACCGAGGAAAGTGATCAGACATCATTCTGGGAGTGCATGACATTTTAGCGTCTGTCCCGGTACAGTAGAAAGGCTGACATGCATATGGGCGAGCACATGCTCTTGCTTACGGCATCGAGTGTTACATGAGTGTGTAACAGTTTTTCAAGGGTTTCCCTCTCCCTCTCTCTCTCTTCCCACAAACACATAAGAGACTCATTTCCGAACACATCGGCCTGCCTGCACCACTTTCTGCAACTTAGCACCAAGTAGCAACAATGATTAACTAGACTCTGTAGAGTCCTGCAACAGGGATGATGAAAGAGAGAGAGAGAGAGAGAGAGAGAGAGAGAGCCAGAAAGAGGAAAAAATAGTTTCTCAACCATTCTTATGTCCCAACACTTGTTAACACCAGCCATTACATAGTTGTCAAGTTGTCATGAATTTGATATCTCTCAATATGTTTCCAAGAGCATTGGCAGAGCTCCAAATAGAATATATAACAATTACGACACTACCTGTCTCAGAAATATCCCAAAACTCAAAAATATTCAGAGCCTACATTAGTGTCTTTTTAGCTTGTCCTACATTCCATTCACTAATCTTTAACGCCACACTGAAGACTCATGTTTAGGCAAATTCCATGACCCTCACACCATCTTAC
This sequence comes from Thunnus albacares, assembly GCF_914725855.1. Classification (NCBI taxonomy): domain Eukaryota; kingdom Metazoa; phylum Chordata; class Actinopteri; order Scombriformes; family Scombridae; genus Thunnus; species Thunnus albacares. The sequence continues at coordinate 17,777,300 of NC_058122.1, forward strand.
CCTCCCTCAACAATTGTCCAAAAATGAACATTCATTAGTTGCTATGCACACCGCTCAACAAGAGCGCAAGGCCAGAACAATAGAGAGACTTTTAAAGACACACGCCCTGAAGACGTATACTTTCATAAATCTCTCATGCTTTATTTGTGCAGATTTGCCTTCGAAGCAGGACGACGGGAACCACATCAGCCATTTGGTGGGAGCTGGAGTGGAACTAATGGGCTTGGAGGTGTGAGGCTAATTAGGCTCCTATATTCTGCGGTTATGATATCTTGCCAGGGCTACAGCTTTGGGCTCCCACCGCTGTGGATCCAGACCAATCAAGGTCCTCTGAAATATGTGTTGTTTAGCCCCTTTAGCTCTCTGTTCTAGGAAATAACCTGGATTTTGTATCACTATTGTTGCACTTTGGATTTAAAAGGTGGAGCGATGGCAGAGCCAGAGGGACCTGTTGGGTTGTGTTTGGGCCTGTTTCCTTTGGTGTTTTTCATTCTGAAACAAGTTACTGAGCCAAAATGTTTCACTCCTGCCTGGAGATGTTTTCAGTGTGTGAAAAATGATGTCATGCTCATTTTGTCAGATAAACAAAGCAATGTTAATGTTTCGCCTTGGACTTAAAGTATCAAGTATTAAACTAAATAGATGCAATTATGCCTCAAATAATAAAGGTCATTGCTCCATTTGATTGATAGGACAGACGGCTATTAATTTAAATAACACCTGTTCATTTACTTATATTTGTGTAAAGAAATACACCAACAATCACAAATGAATGACGCAAATTCCCTGAATGTCGCAATATAAAAAACGTTCTGTGTTCAAGTGCACGTTGGATGGCTCAATACAATGGCCACTAACAATTACTGTTGTTTGTTGGAGGGTACTTACCTTTCATTTGATTACACAGTCTAACAAATAAAATTATAAAGGGGAGTATGCGCGCATGAATGCGGGCAGAGGGGAACAGCAAGGATTAAAAACAAACCTCTTGGAAAACACAATAACTGTCCAGTTCAGAAAGTGCCCCCGAGCAGCAATCTATCATGCAGCTTCCCAGATGCAGAGATGCTGCTAAGAGTAAAAACCTCCCTGCATCACCCATCGTATACAATTTACCTTGCCATTGATGAGGCCTAGGTGGCTCTATGAAATACTGAAGTAACACTCAATAATCTGGCTTTGATTCTGAAATATCCAATAGAGTCATTGATCAAATTAATGATTGCTACAGCAAATATGCAGCACCACTCAGGTTTCCCATGGTTTGACTAAATAAGCTGAGGCAAAGCATGTCACATTCATACCTTAGGGCTGCAGATGTTACAGTGCTGGATGAGAGTTCCACTATCTGATAACGGGGTGAAGGAGAGTTCAAAAGAGACAGAGCATCATGCTGCAACACGTTCCGCGACTTCACTGCTGCAAGGAAGACGGGATATCACTTAAATCTAGGCATCGCATTCTGCTTGACCAAACTGATCTTGAGTTAGATAGCACGCTTATCTGTTACAGTGTAAATGCTCCATCAACTTCAGCTATCTGACTTTTCTCTTTCTGACTTTCAAAATGCTTGAATGTGTATTTCCTGTACAGTATAATTAGAATAGAGTAATAAATAATGTTGTATGCAGAAACCTACAGGCCCACTGTCTATCTCTGTGGTGTTCTGCAACCATTAACATACCATAGATCGCATCTTAATGGATTAGCTCTCCCTTGGATACTCCGTTGACACATTTCAGCCGTTAGTTTCTGAGCAAGTGTTAATCTGATCTCCTGCTACCTGTCTACATTTACTTCAGTTACTCATTTCCTACATTCCTCAGAAATTCTTTTGAAAAAAAAACAAAAACAGCATGCTTGTAATTGCATGCATGGCGCCTTGTATTTGATCTGATTTCATTTATATTTATATTGATAATGGGCACCCATCACTCTCTGTGACCAGATATGCAAGGTGCAAAATTGTCCTTTAGGTGAATGTTTCAGAGAAATTTGAATCACAAAATCAGCAAAACCTAATAAAGATCAAGGCAAAGTTACGGTTCAGATCACTGTGATTCAACAGGAAATTCATCCTGACTCACAGCTTCCTGTTGATGCCCTACTTTACAAAGAGACGTATTAGCAAAAAATAAATAAAACCAGATCTATGATACTGTTTGATCTGAAGTTACAGCACCACACCAACATTTTACAAAAACCAAGCAACTGGGTTCTCCCAGGGAGTTCTTTGTAGCTGGAAGTCCTTCAGCTGAAAAGATAACAATTACACAAATCAAAGTGGAAGCTTTCACTCTGCTGCTCATTGAACTCAGACTATCAACAAAAGCCCTTTTTAAATCAGTACATGCTCTGTAAAGTTTGATATTGCTCAATAAGAGAGCTAGTAATATCATTAACGAATGGCTAAAGTCTAAAGGTAATTGACGTGCATATTTGCCAATTTTCCTCCCTTCTGAGAAAACCGAGATGAGGGAACAGACCAGCCATCCCTCTTCATCTTCAGCCAAAGTACCCATGTGCACCACATCAAGAGAATTGCTGGTTTTAGTGTGTCAACATCCTCCTGCAACCACTTTACAAGACTGAGAAACTGCTGCCAAGGCCTGAAGTTTACTGTTGATATTTTAGATCAACCCAAAAATGCATCATTAACTGACAGAGCTGAAGACATTTAGGATATATATATATATATATATATATATATATATATATATATATACATATATATATATATATAAAAGGCATAAAAATAAAAAACTGTTACCCCTACCTTCAACCTTCGCCTCCTCACCACCTATTATATAAAAGCTATTGCTTGGAGAACAAAATCAATACATACAGTATCAGTTATGAGTTTGACCACACCGAGTTCATGACACAAGGTTTCACATAAAACAAACCCAAACTCCTATGTTTCTTTCACCAAGTCGACATAATCCAGGACATTCCTGTGAAGGACATTATCCCCTGTTATATATGTTGTATATACATTCTGCACTTGCTAATAACCATGTAACCATCCTCTTCCGTATAATGGCCTAATTTGGTCAGTCTGGGGGTTTCAGTTGTCAGGCTTGTTGGATTTGTTAAGGTATATGACATGCACTGCTCAGCTTCTCATTTGCTGCCTGCTGGCATGTCTCTGCTGTATGGTGTTTGGAAAATGTGTCAAGTCTAAGATTTTTCTTGTCCTCGGTCTCTTGTGCAGACTTATATATTTTGCCTTTTCCATGCCTCACTGAATATGATAATGAAATTCTTGCTTGTGGCACAGAGCACTAAAGTGCCCTTTTCTTCCATGCTAAAATATTCCACAATTGGGCCTAAATTGCAATTACATGCATGCATTTTGGAGATGTGTTCAAAAAGTCAATGAGAAATTGTACTTCACTGAATATGCAAGTCAAATGTGTTAGTTGGAGCACTGGATTGCATTTTGTTAAAGGATCAACACAACATTGACTTGACTTGATTATGCAATGGTCATTAAATCTACTAATTTTAGTGATTTCTTCCATATAAGTATATTAACAACATCTATAACATAAAAACATCAGTACAAATACAGTGAATCAAATGTTAATAGCAACACACAGTAGAAGTGTTTTGATTGATCGGAGGTGTGATTATTCATCACCTTTTGTTTGTCTCCTTTCCACAGGTGACGTAGATTACAGCCTCCGGTCAATATGCAATCCAGCAAAAAAACATGACAGGAATAGTGCTGTGTGCGATATATGGTTTTACTGGTTAGTGTCTTCCCTCAACAACATACAAAATGGTGCAGATTTTGCAGCTGTGTAACGTGGCGAACCTCTGAACTGCTCCAAATGTTTGTCATTGACCCTGTTATAAAGCAGGAGAGCAGATCAGAGTGTGACCTATCGACAAAGATGCACACACATCTCCTGTGAACCATCGGCTGGATGCATCTGATGTACGTGGGCGGGAAACAATGACAAACAGTTGTGTAACATTTGAGATGTACCTGTATTGTATGAGAGAGTGTGCAGGGCCTTTCTGTATTGCACATCAGCATTATGTGTGGGAAGTGTTTGGCAGTGGCTGGATGCTGTTTCACACGCTCTTTGATGAGGTGTGTTGGACCAACAAACTGTACCTGCTGTGAAGCAACAACAACCCTACAGGGAGACTTTGATTAACAGCTCCTACACTGTTTCTGCTGCATCTGTGGCTTGATTGATTGTTTAGTTGAGTAGTCCTGTTTAAGGATTTCCATGTACATTACTTTTTAAAAAAGAAAGCTGGAAAACTGAATAAAGTGACTATTTGATTGTGATTTATAACAATGGATATGAGTAATGACTTCATCCTCTTGCTATTCAGTCAATAGTCATGACAGATGACAGAGATTTTTTCTGGCAAACTTGTAATTCTTTTGGCTGTACAGTTGTATTTTTTCTTCTTTCCTGCTGATTGTACTTAGTGTTTGGTAACAATAAAGCCTTGCAGTGCAAATTTGGTGTCAACGGTTACAGTATTTTCTGGAAAATGTCAAAATAAATTACATGGTGCATCAATTCCAATTTGATATACAGTAATAGTAATTCCCTCAATCAATCTCTCATTCCTAATTACATTGTAAGGCCACAGACAAACTGTCCCTGATGTTTGCTGCCAACTGTTAGCTGACCCATTATGTATTATTTTATCACCTGTCAATGTGATACTTTTAGTGATATTTCCATTAGCACAAGAGCCCCTTCACAAAGTTTCCTCCTGGGAGAACCTGTTTCATGGTGGAACCTACTGCGCTCTTCATCATAAAACAGCCATTACACAAAGCACTCTGCTTTTAAAAAAGGGAATTAAAGTGATCATGATCCAAGCATGGTCATGATAACAAAACAAAGCTTCTGCCATGAAATGAACAAAGACTAGTTGTCTGGCAATAAAATCTGATTTTCAGCAAAGGGCTGAAAATCAAACAAGGACTTAGCTTATTTGTCTGTGTCTGTGTACTTGCTGATTCTCACTGACCGAACTGGCACAAAGATGCGGGGGGGAAATATTTACATTGTTTGTATTGCTTGCACACACAGCTTGTAGCTGTGTGTAGCATCCATTGTTTCTGTGGTGACCCATCCACTCCAACTACAGACTTAACATTGAATTTGAATCTCAAAAGCCATGAAGTTTTCCCGCAAATGGGCCTCAACCACTGGCACTGCAGGTTACAAACATAATAGTCTATAATATATGCAAGAAAAAATATGCCAAATGACGCAGAATCAGAGACAATAAAATTAAATTGTCCTTAAAATTGTCCTTAAAATATCCTGGCCCTCTCATGCATGTAAATTAAAGTAGACAAAACTTGATTAGATGATTCAAGTACCCAATTAACACCAAGCCAGAGCGAACAACCTATGTGTGTGTAAGCAGAGGCCCTCTGTGCCTTCAGTCCCACCCAGGCACAGCAATCACGGGCCTCAGTGTGATAATGCTGAACCCACTTGTGCATCAAAATGAGGTCAAACGCATATCTTGAACTAATTCAGCTCATAACAACCCTTAAATCCATCATCAAGTCCAATCAATGACCTTTTTTTACATTCAACGACTGTATTTCTCTGGAGAATATCCACCATATAAAGCACAAAATATGTAAAGCATTTCAGAGTTGTCTCTTGAGAATAAAAGTGCTCTGTCATTGTAATTAATCTCTCAGAGACATTCGCACCAACTGTCTGAGATTTGGTATAAACATACGAGCAAGGAGTGAAGCGAACGCAGCGATTTCAGCTGTCAACACTTGCAGGTTAGCATGACAAGTCAAACACACTTACTCAGCTGTCTGCTAATAGAAAGCAGTGCTTGCTGCGACATTTACTAAAAGCCTTATCTCTTCCAAAAGTGTATGGTACAGCCGTTAAGTTTGTGGTCTCAACGGCCTCAATACGTGAAAGGATGTGGTTTGATTTCCAAAAAAAATGGTGACTATGTTCTTCTGACAGCGGTGAGATTTAATGACACTGTTTTTATTCTGTTATAGTAGAAGTCAGAATTAAGATCAGAAGAAGTCCAGACTGCCTTTCATTTTAGATGTGACTCTCAGGGGCTTTTTTTAAGATGCTCTGACACTGCACAACTTTACTTTTAGTTCTAATAAGGGTTTGAGCTGCTGTTTGACAAACAAACACTGTTATCAGAACCACATGATAAAACTGCTTAATTAAGTCCAATGGGGACTACATCTGTTAAGGGAAATAAATAAATGCAAAGCTTAAAGCAAGACCAAATAAGACCCCTTTCACTTCGTTCAAATTTGTCTCTGGACACAGTTTCTTCCCAAGCAAAAAAAAACAACCCAAAGTTACTGTACAAGCACAATCACACCAGGAAGAATGAAAGAAGACTTGGAAGAAACACAAAGCCAATCTGAAAACTTCACAATCAAAGAGTAATGATCAAACACTTTGAGGAGGCATGAGTACACCGGACACCAAGATTGGTATCGACTAATGAGACTAGCCCTGATAGATGGTGTCTGTACTGCATGATCAACTGATGAGATTGTCAGCAATACTGTAAACATAACATAGGGAGGTAGAAATGATGCTTGAGGACAAAGCAAACAACAGAGAGCAGACAGATAAAAGAGATAAAAGAAACATACACAAAGGATATAACTTACTTTGAGTCCCTTTCAGTGTAGTCACACACAGAGATATGCCCTTATTCACACACACAAACATAAAAAAAAACCTGTGAAGAGCTTTAGCATCATTACTTGATCTCAATATATATGAGCAGGAGAGGAACTCACACAAGCTCCTCCTATAATACTCTCTGTAATGTTTAATGTTTATGAGATAACTCCAAATAGACCTGCTGAATTATGAAAAGGCCTGAGTGATTCCTACGCTGTGTCTCCTCCACGCTGTGCGTATTGTATCCACATGGCTCTACGTTGAGCTGGCAGGGAGTGTTTATGTGCAGTAATCCCCGGAGCTCCTTGAGGCTGCTCTGTCAATCTCTGGAATTTTTCAAACACTCAGAGAAAGTGGAGGTTTGTCATACACAGCCAGTGGCAAAGCTGTGCAGCATAGTGAACACCGTGCATAGCACTGGATGTCTTAAGCCTTATTTAGCCAGACAGTTCAGCCCCCCCCCCCCTAAAAAAGCAAAACATTTTACATCATTTAGAAGGGGAGAGCTCCAGGGAAAGAGGCCATACTGTGTGCTCAGAGGATGCTTAGAGGAACCAAAGGAACATTTGAAGAATGGTAATTAACCCTAACCCTGGGCATTTATGATAATTGTTGACTTGAGAGCATTCATGATGGAGGAAATGCCATCAGATCAGGTAAAGAGTGTCAAAGTCAACAGTAAGGACAGTCAGTGCAGATGACGACTTCATATGTTTCTTCTACATTTTCATTTTTATCTCAAACCAATTGTGGTTGTGTTGTTTCCCCACATATCTCAGCAGCCGTACAGAAGGAAATTACACTTTAGGGACATTAAAGAACCCCTGAAGAAGCTTAGAACAGTAAATCTAAAAGCACTTGTTGGTTGAATCGCTACTGTAATAGAGAGGATAAGGCTGGAATTGTTTTGTTATTATTGTTATCACCAAATCCCCCAAGGAGACCAAAACCAAATAAATTTATCCCACTAACAAGTACTGTCAGTGTAGCTACAATCTGATGTTGCTTGCGTCTGTGTCTGAACCCAAAAACTACTTATAAAGTGCAATCCTTGCACTTGCTGACAAATTCCTTTAATGCAATGAACATTACCTGTTAAGTTTACTTTGAGACAAAACCACAATTTTCTTTCTTTTTCTTTCTCTGGAGAGTAGCTCCATGTCTGGCAGACGTCACAGGGATGACTATGTTCATCATAAAGACAGTCAACCAAATGCATTGTTTTGGCTCTTTTGGGTTTCACTGCAACTGCACAGAAACTACAATACATCAGGCTTTGGTTTAACACACAACACTTCAACAACAACAAGATAAATTCATTGTTGATTCTGTTCTTTTTGCAGTATTTATTGATAATAATAAAAAGATAAAATAACAGATGCCTTAATTTCCAGGAAAAAGTTGGTCCAGCTGGTTACTTTTTAACCTTCAGGCTACTACAATGATTTAGTGAGTATATTAATGTGTGTGTGTGTATCTGTGCGTGTGTGTGTGTGTGTGTGTGTGTGTGTGGGTGTGCAGCGGGTCCTTAAAATAACTGGTGAAGCTGATGTTCCTAAGAGCTGACATTAATGGCATCCCAAGAGGCGAAAAATGAATAATTTCATGTACTAGAAAATTCATATGACTGTTGTACAAAATAGAGGGCAGCATTCTGCCTCAGCAGATGATGATAATGACTTAATTGCCTTCTTAACTATAACACGGACACAAGCAGAGATCAAGGAGGTCTAATGCTGCGATTCTTAATGCAGAATTTGTTGGTGTAATGTAATACGGGGACTTCCATAAAGTAAATCAAGGTGATTTGTCTCGATTTCACTTGGCTCCCACAGCTCCCAACCTTCCTTTTCTGTATTGCTCATCCGCATCTGTGTTATCTCACTCCATTTCCCCCTCTCAGCATCTGTATTATCTTTAATCTAAATAAACTCAATTCCTTACTACCACTTGACAGAGAGTGCAAAACGACTTTATCTGCCGCTCCATCTTCTCAGTTATACACACATAATGCTCTGCCACTCTCTCTGGCTCACCTCTCTTAACACACCCACATACGGACACACAAACACGCTCAAAGCCATCATTATGTTAACTTCGCCTCAAGTACGTGTCTGTAATGCTCCCAAAATAATTTCAGTTTGCCGGAGGTGTCTCATTTGTGCAGTCTATGTGTTGTTTTTTCATGCATACCCAAAGGTGACCCACTGCTTACCCAGTTGATGATTTGTTATTGACTCCAGCTGCTTGTTAGCTACAAGAAAAAAGTGCCTCAGTGTATTTGTATCTTGAAGAGCCATCTGTGCTGCAAAGAGCCAGTGTGAGGCATGTAAGGCAGCTATACGCTAACGCTTCTGTTCTTTTCTGAGCTGCACAGATATCTAAATGGGCCTCAAGTGTTATTTATTCTCCCATGAAGAGCTATGGGTTCACTTGTTGCAGCTTTCCCCACTTGGAAGAATGAATTAACCACACAAACAGTCCGGGTCACCACAACAGACGTTATCTGCAAACATAAATCAGCTCACTCAGCCTGAAATACAGTAAAAAGCAAAACAGAGATCTGATCCACGAACGTGGACTGTACGTTGTTGAGTGCTTCTGGCCTGGTTTTGTTTTCAATCATCTCATTAGGCAGACAAGACCTACAGCGTTATCATTTCCCATGTCTGTACACTGGAGATACAGTTTATAGACTGTAAAATAACATATCCTGCCTCTCATCACCAAGGAGGACTGACATGCACTGTGCAGCATCAAAATCTTCAGTCATTCATGAGAAAGTGTGGTGCAAGGCAAACAAGATATTAACATGTCACGCAGCAGTGAGCAATAGAGTGAGCGAGGGAAGGAAAGCAGCTCAGTAGCTGTAGATGTAATGTAGGTCAAGAATGTTAAGAATAAACCAATCTACAGTCTCATCTGTGCTGCTATAATAAAGTCATGTCAATTTAATATACTGTATGTAGTGTGGACTTTCTTTACATTCTTAATAAACAAAACATAAGTATTTCACTAAATTAGTTCAATTACTTTTGTTTATCTTTATCTTCTTTTAGTATACTTTCACCTGTTCAAACCAAAAAATACTAACATGGAAAGTAAACTAGGGAGATTCCTCAAAGAAAGGTTAGGGTTAGGGTTAAGGTCCCTGGTATTTTTGGAATTTAAAAAACAGGTAAAATTGAAATGATGGGCTTTGGACGTAGTATAAGAGAGTCATAATACTGTAAAACAGTTGCGTCACAGCTGCAGTTATGTCAGCCTGCAAAAACACACCTGTTAGAAACGTTTCGGTGGCTATGTAATGCAGGTAATGTAATCAGCAAACAGAGGCTAATTAGGCAGTAAAACAGATGAGCACACAAATATACACACACTCGCTCACTCACACACACACTCTTGCACTCCTGTCCTTATGAGGACCCTTCACTGACTAAATTCACTCCCAATCTGCTAGCCCTTCACTTAAAGGAATAGTTTGACATTTTGGAGCATGAGCTTATTCGTTGTCTTGCAGAGAGTGAGAATGACTTTGCATGAAGAAGGCAACCTGCTGTTGAAGTGTAAAAACTATTTCTTGACTGAAAACAGTTTCCAGGCAACCAGCAAAGACTCCAGGAAGTTACTGGCACATATTCCCCTGTAAAACAGCAAATTTTGCACTTAAGCTTTTGCACAGATTTTACAAACATGATATATCGTTTTAATTAGTGAGCTTTAGAGGAGCTGTATGCGGATTTTGTTACCTTTAGACTGAGTTTCCAGTTAAGTTAAGATAAACAGCTGCTGGCTCCAGCTACACATTTACTGTTTACAGACATGAAAGTGAATAATTAAACAAAATGTCAAACTATTCCTTTAGCCATCAGTGCTTCAAGTCTAGTGTTACCATAAGTACTGTACCGTCTAATTCTCACTTTACTCATGTCGTAAACCTCAAATGTCGTCTTGAAGAACTGAGGACTGACCAGAAATAACCTCACTTTGCCAAAACAATTTAACTGCGGAAAGCTAAAACTGTCAAAATGGCTATGACAAACCCAAAAAGAATCACACACAGAAAGACTTTAAGCACATATGACAACACAGTACCTCTACTGTAGATGGATTTATGTACTTAAGAGAGTACAGCTTCTCTGGAGAAATGTCACAGCCTGTAGCTATAATAACCTAACAGACCAGAAAAGGGCATACAAAGAGAGGTGGGATTATGCATAAGAGGGATAGAATTTAAATGTGTCTGTCTTCCGTTTACTCGTATGTTTAAGATCTGTTATGCTGATAGCCAAAAGCCTGCAGTCAAACCTTCTGCAAAGAGCGGCTGGATGGATGTTGTGTGAGGTCGTCTTGAGCTCTCGATAGACCTTGAGCAGTTCAACACAGGCCAGTGGTGAGAGCATGAATATAATACTCCGTAGCACTAGTGTGCTAGTGCATAATGAATATTTGATGTGTTTAGTTTATGGCTCAGGGAAGGGAGGAGAGCATAGTTAATGGCAGTTCTTTAAAAGAGAGGAGGAGATGAGGTTTGACAGGAGAGAGCTTTAGAGCAGAGGTGATGAGCATGAATCACTACGCAGAAAGAAGCCAGCGACTCACTCAGCTGCGGACAGGTTCAGAGGGTCATGAGAGACATATAAAAGCCGTGACATTGCTCAGTTCTGCAAGCCTTTACACAGCACATGGTGATAAAATGCCAGCAGATGGTAAAAATTATCTGTCTCATATATCTCAGTACAAATTCAATTTGAGAGGAAATTAATGCATTTCACAGACTAACTGCTTAGTTAGTTATTATCAGAATAATATGAGGGTTTGATGACTGAAAACTGATGCTGTTTGATGCGCCACACCTTATATTTTCCTACTGATTATTTGTGATGTTGTCAGATATTTGCTCCTCAAACTGTTCCCACACAAAAAGAAACATTCACATTATGCAACATACAGTACAGTGACAATAGAGTCTATTTCCAGTGCATTGTACATCTATTTTTAATGCATGTTGGCCAAAAAAACCTACATTTTAAATGTAAAAGTCTTTCCTCAACTATTGTTTTTACAGAAACTGAAACATGAGGGGCAGAGTGTGATCCCATGTATCATCCCACTAAGTGCAGAAAACATTTGAACACTCAAGAGAATGCATTTAATGAGAGTTTTATCACATGTGCGCAAAACACCACTGACAGCTGGCAGTGCGACATATCTCAGTGATACATGCATAAATTATTTTGCTCTATAAAAATTGCTCTTGGCAAGCATTGTCAACAGAGGCTTTTGCACAGAGGGTTGATTAAGTCACTAAAACCAACAGTAAACCTTATGGGTGTTTCCAGTGTTCTTGTGACAGCCCTCAGCAGGGAGTGTGAGTCTGCATGTGTGTGTGTGTGTGTGTGTGTGTGTGTGTTACATGTGGATGGAGGTCAATGTCTCCCGCTGTGTACACAGTATGGAGGCCCATGTCCAGCCATCCCAGGTCAAAAACACACCGACATCAGCAGTCTTTTCAGTGACGCAGGAGGACATGTTGTTTTTCAACTCTAACAATCCACACCACTGTAAACTGTACGGAGAGGCTTCATTCATTTGAAAGGTGAAACAGACAAAGACACTCCTCTGGAAGATATTAGTCTGACACGGTCTGCAATTCAAATCCGTTCATTTGTGTGCGGCACTCATTCCAAGCCGTTTACCTGTTACAGCACTAACAACAAGCACACACTGCAACAGTGTTGACTGCTGCAGTTGCTTTTTATTACATTTGGTTCTGTGGAGGTAGATGAGTGCTGTGTTGTTCACTCAACACTTTTTTTTTTAAATATGCACATCCGATTCTACTAACGGCAGACAGGAAAAGTTGAAAATAAGAAAATTAAAAGCTGATATTCAAAACTGCTTTGAGATGGTTGAAGATTTTTATATAAAATCAGGACAGAAAGAATTTTATTAACAGTATCATGTGAATGTTATTCTATATTTAACACTCTTTGCTTTTCTGTATCAGCAAAACAAAGCTTTTTTTCTTCCTCATCTTCCAGATGTTCTTGTATGTCCTATATTCTCATGCCTGTAGAGCAGATATCCCAAGTTATTACACGGTATTGTGACTATGAGCCTCAAAAAAGACACTTTGTACTATTTCTCCCAGTTGTGGGAATAGTCTCCACTCCTGTGGATACTGTATGCTGCAGTAGCTCATCACGCATGAACTGCACTGACTCTACAGTTAGGGGAATTATATCTTGTATCAAAATTCACATACTGTATGTTAATCCTGAAACCAATGACTACTTTAGTGTGTGGACACATCTCTCCCACAAAGCTGTACGCCAAGATTCCCTCTGTGGTTTCATTGTTTTAAAAGGAATAAGGGTGACCCTAACTCTATAACAAATACTTTGAAGTCAAGATTCATTTTTGAAGGCTTTGTGGATAGGTTGTTTGGCTTTACAGATTTCTGAGATGATGAAGACTGAATAAGAAACATAGGACATGTATCCACTGACTAATTTTACCTTTTACAGTTATACAGCCTGTTGGTCTTTGAGATCCCAGATGCGGTTGAGCCTTTGCAGTCAGAGCCCCCAAAATATGTCATTAATCTTGATATGTGACACAGAAAATGTCTTAAACATTCCTTCCTACATTTTTATGTAAAAGATTTGGACAGATATAAAACCATTGCAGCTCATTATTTTAGTTAGCAGCTCATTATTTTTATTTTAGAAACTGTAAAAATACCATTAGCACCACAAACACTGTGCAGCTTAATATTGCTTTCTTTCTGACTTTGTTTGTTTTTTTCCCTGTTTTTCACTTCACTTTCTATTACCAAAAGCAATTTCTTGTCACATGAGGACCTCATTTACAGTAAACTAGTGATTTCTTCTTTCCATTTTTTTCAGACGGAAATATAACAACATATGACTCCCTGGGGACATAAAATCTGTATCAGTTTGCTGTTTTTAATGTGTGTTTTTATTCACTATTATTGCTTGTCTTTGCTTCTGCCTTTGTTTGCATGTTTTTTATTCCTCTGAAGTCTTTGTAATTTAAAGAAAAGAGCTTTTAAAATAGAGATTATTATGATTTTATATACATGATGAATGATTATAAACATAAAATAGTCTAAAGAAGATGTTTTAGTCAGACATTCACAACTTTCTCTCCTCATATTTGTTTAATCAACTTGAAAAAGGAGAGAAAAACAAAACCTTTCATACTGTAATGACCGTATACTTACTGACCGTTTGTTTGTGGCTAAAGAAAAGTTGTTGTGTGCAGCCCAAAGGCCACGGCAAAGGCATGGTTGCGACAGTTTCCAGTTGAGCAGTTGCAGAGATAAAGTGACTGTTGTTTGTGCTCTGTACTGTGATAATAGGCTGTGTTGGGGAGCAAAAGGAGCAACACTTGACCCTCGACCCACACACGTTGCAAGGGAGGAGGGGGTATTTTTAGTGCCTCACCAACGTGGATCTGCACAAACAGAAAATGGCTCAATACCGTTAACTCCTCTAGGGGTTTACAAAGCAGTTCAGAGAAAAGCAAAACCTTGTGTTCTTTTATCTCTTCAATCCTTTGCTGCACCTCTACTGGTATTGATTCTTTTGTGATAAAGCGTTTTTTTTGCTCCTGTCTCCACCCTACATGAAAATGAGTGCACTGAAGAAGAATTTACTTCCCACAGGACGGGCAGGTTAACTCCCCCACTGAGTGAGATGTGAGCCAGACATGTCCACAGCTGCCACCTTTCAAACTCTAAAAAAAATCTGATCCACAACTTGTCCAGCAGTGACCCCCGAAGAGTCACGTGCACATGGCCTCTGTTCAGTCGACACTGGAGCGTGTAGGTTGGTCATTAGTGAGTAATCATATAAACCACATTGAGCCTGATTGTGTGATTCATCTTGGAGCAAAGCAGCACAAGTGATGTGTTTCCATCATCACAACCCACTGATTTCTCTCAGGCCGACATGACTTATCTGAGCCCTTAAAGATAATTCCAGTCACGACCTTCTGAGAACATCTACAACACATGAGCTCAGACTTAATTTAATGGGCAGATTGATTGTCTGTAAAGCGCTATTTACCAGTGGTCCTTAGAAGTTAGGTTAAGTATTAACATATGGGAGGGAGCACTAAATTATTATTATGCCACATCTGTTGAGCTCAAATATCAAAGACGGTTGGCTCTCCACTCTCATTCCCATACCTTGTTCATTTTATATAATAAAGGGTGTTGACAGCTTAATATATGTGACGTCAAAATCAAAATCTGGATTTTGTTTAGGCGATATCTGTCAAGAATAGACAACAGAAAAAGTCTGGATTTGATTTAGACGAAATCTATCAAGAATAAAAATCCCCGCTGGCTGGTTGAAATCATGCATAAGAAAGTCACTGTTTTGATTCAATCTAACTAATATTTTATGCCAGAGACTTAGGAGCATCCTGATACCTCTTACGTGTTACAGTATCTGAGATATTATTGTTTTCATATAATAATAATACTATAAAGTGAAAAGGGGCGTTTTCTGCAGAAGTGCATTCTCTGTAACAGCTATTTTAAACAGGATTTCATTTTGAAGGATCAATGGGTTGGAAAAAAAAGTCATTATTAATGACACCAACAACAACAGCGAGCAGGTATTGATTTCAAATAATGAATGAATTCTCTCTACTTCCCTCCACAGAGCCAGCTCTAACTATCAGACAGTCGTCTTTACGTGAACCTTGTAATCCTCCAACTATTTCTTGTGGGACTTTCTTGAGCTGATTGAGTGAAGACAGGAAGGATATGATTTAAGTATTTCAGTGTCTGGCTGATACCCAAAGGGAATGTGGTGAATCTCCGTGCTGTGAGGCTGAAATAGCAAAGCTCTTACAGAACCAAGAATGAAATAACACGTTGGGTCTCTCCAGAGCGCTGCTTCTCTGGTTTTGCTTTATTTACTATTTTATAATAGATTTCTTATGTCCAGTGTGTATGAAAGTGGAAAAAGGAATGGCGGAATGTTTTCTGACCATGGAAGGACACACACTTATTAAATAAACCAAACAAAAACACTTTTCTACCATCTTTGTGTTGACAGCAGCTGAAGCTCAAGTGCAGATCACTCTTGACCCGCGCTGCAGAAACAATTCAGTCTATCCAACTTGAGGGGACGTACGATTCTTTTGGCATGTCAAATTGATTAATGTCGCTATTTCCCCACTGCAGTGCAGGCAACATCAAAACATTGTCTGGATTTGTTCACAGGGGCAGGAAGGTAAGATATTGGCAGCCACCCAGACCGCAGAAAGTGATGGAATGTGCGGCACTTCATATCTGATTCTGGTCATGGTACTGAGCGGAGAACGTGGAGGGAAGGCAACAGACACTACCCAGAGACCAGAGAGCCACATCAGGACGCGGCTCAGATGGGCAGAGAAGTTAATGGTTTCCAGCAAACACATTAGGTGTGCACACATCCGCAAAGAAACAAGAACACAATTGCTCTGAGCTGTCACCTATATGATGAAAACTAAACGACAAAAACAGGCAGCCATGGCTGAAACAACGAAAACAAACAAAATGGAGAAGCACTGATACTTTTAGCCATATTCATAACGTATCTCAACAAAAAAACCCGTCAAAATATGGAAGAGTGTCACCAGTTGCAAGTGTATCAGCTTATTGCTCTATAAAAAACTAACAAGTAATTCAATTTTCTTGTTTGGAAGAGGTTTCATTAAAGGAAGAGACAGTTGCTCTGCTTCTGGCACACTGTTCGGTGTACTTGGGAAGATGTAATAAACTCTTAACTTATCCATTTAACTCAGCACGTGCCTGAAAGTTGGACAGCAAAATTACCCATCAAATTGTGACTCGGAGCAACATGGGAGTCGATGTCTATTCAATAAGCAGTAGATGTTTCCTGCCGCTAACAGGAAGGGTTAGGTTGGTTCTGATCCTTCCCGTTAAATTGTGTATATAAACACTGTGTATGTGTACATATACAGTGTGCGTGTGTGTGTGTGTGTGTGTGTGTGTGTGTGTGAGAGAGAGAGAGAGAGAGAGAGTGAGAGAGAGAAACGGAAAGAAAAGGAAAGAGCGCACAGTGTGTATCCAGGTGCGTATTCTGTATGGTTGCAATGCAAAACATTTTTTTTCAGCAAGTCGTTTATTTTAGTGAAACAAGGATATATTTAGGCAGTTTTAAACTTATTCCTATAGTGGGTGTGCTTGTTTTATATTGTATAATTTTATATTGTGCTGATATTTTAATAGTGTAATATACTAATGGTGTGGTAAGCCTCTTCGTGGGCAATATTACATGATTCAAGAAGCCAAGCTACATAAAAAAACAGGTGAAAATATCTATTTTTTTGTCTCCCCACAACAGAAACTGAATATGAACTGCAGATTGGCACCAGTTTCATTTTTATAATATAGAATATCTTTGATACTACCAGTTGGCTATTTACAAAACTGGTGAGAATGATGTGTATCATTGCTCTTCTTTCTTTCAATCTTACTCAAACTGCCCTAAGAGAAGTACTAGATTTTCTTAATTGCATATACAACAGTCACAGAACCTTGGTTGCTGCCGATCTGATTTTCTTAAGGGAACAATACCGCTCACTGCTCCTTATTGCTTTTTTTTTTATTATTTTTTTTTTTTTAGAAACTGCACAAATTGGCCTAAGGATAGAGAGACAGTACAATGTTTGTTTACTTGTTGGTGTTTGGCTCAAAAATGTGCTGTTTGTATCATTTCTGACATTTTTTGCATGTCTTATAAAATTAGGATTTTGATCTCCTGACCAATTTTTATGCTTTTGCATCCGTGTGAGTGCATGAACGTGCATGAGTGTGTACATGTACGTGTGTGTTTGTGGACAAGGTGTTAGGAGCTAGATGGCACACAGGGCTAAGTGGAGCCCAGCGGCAGTATCCAGACGGACCCTTATCGTCGCTCTGTTACAATCCAGAGTGACAGCTCTTTGTAGTGTGTGCTATTCTTAGTCCCCCCTGGGTCCATCATGGGGGTCCGTTTGAACTGGAGCCTGTAGAGCCACATAGGGCGTCCATGGTCACCTGATGGGTGCTGACATCTACACACCTTCTCACATCTGTCCTCTGCACCCCTCCGGGCCGTCATCCGGCGGAGGATCTCCTGATCATCTCTATCTGTAGATCCTTCTCTTTTGTTTGCCCGCTCAGTCTCTTTGTCTCCATTTTAGTCTGCCTTCTATTTCTCTGATGGTCTCTCTCTCTTCTTCTCTGTATCTTTATCTGCACCGCTGCCAAAGAACTTTGTGGAAACATCTAGAACCACATAAATATAAGCAAAGCCACTGTGTAATCTCTCTTTTCATATATCCGTCTTTCTTTCTCACTCGCTCTTGCTCTCTCTCGTTTTGTGAGGTGACACTTACTCAGGAAACCACAAAAGACAAGAGATATGTATGATTATCCTCTCTCTTCCCCTCTAAGGCGTTACATCTTTTTTTCGCTCACCTCGTTTTAACCTCATTCCTACAGCATGTCAGCTATGTTCCATGCTTTTGACCTACCAAGTGCATTTCAAGTGCTAAATAAAAGTTTCTTTCAGCATTTTTTCAGCTTCCCTCTTTTCAGCATTGAATACTTGACAGTCTATACTGAAAACATCAATCAAAAAGGACAAAGCAGTTGGCGTCATGTACAACGCATCTAATGGTGGCAATTTGTTTTGAAGATGTACAGTACACTTGAGTCCAGAGAATCAATTTATCTCCATCATGTGTCCTCCCCATCTTTGATTTACTCCTAGCTGAATGTCTTCACCATATTTCTGCAGCAGCCACAGATACCACAGACAGAGAGCTGAAAGTTAACAGGCAGAATAACTCTTGTCTTGGCAGCCCGAGGATCCAACTCAGCAAGTTACAGATCAAAGTCATACAGGATGAGCAAATGTTTGTGAACAAGGAAAGCCTGAAGTGTTTTGCAGACAGCACTGTGATATACTGTATGTCTGTTAGACCTGGATCTGAACTGTAGCTAAAGACGTTTCCTATTATTACATTTTCATTTTTCTTCCATTTTTGATTTGTGAATGTTTTCTTAAAAGAGTTGAAAATCTAGCTGCTGCACTCCGCTCCAATATAAATCAACGTTTCTTCTATCAGAGACAGTTTCTTCTTTCCATTTCAGTGCTGTTCTTTATGATCTTACACTCACTTCTAGACAAATTCCTGAAATATGTGTGTTCGTATAGACTCTTTCTTGCTTTACCGTAGGGTATGATATACAGTTATCTAAGTTGCCAGCTGTACCCACCTGTCATCATGTCTGTGACTGAGATAACTACGCGTATATCTTGCTGCGACCACAAAGCCTCATCCAGATAAACCACAATTCCAAAACACAGCATGGGCTCTCAGCATTGGTTTGCAATGTGATAGAACATAAAAGGTAAAATAGAAAAAAAAAACAGCTGAGCTTCAGTTTCCAGATAAGTACACTCAAACTATGATAACAAATTGCAGCGGAGATGATATGTGTGTAATAATGCTGCTGTCTTGCTCAAGCGACAAAATGACATTGCGGACACAGAGAGGAAGGAGTTTAAATATCAGTGCTTCATTTCACACACTCTGATACAAATCCTTCTACAAGACCGATGAAGCCATGAAACACTGAAAAAGCCCGTCTCTTGTGCAGACCTCAGGATGCTGGAGCTGCGCAGTCTCATGTGGTGTACAGTACTGACATACAGTTCTCTGGGGTGTGAAAAGATCAGAAAGCACTCACCGCTTTCAGTTTTCGCCCCTTGAGGCCAGATCACAGTCTGGCGAGCCTTTCAAATGCACAATGTAATGCATGCATATGAGGGTCAAAGATATATGCAACCTATAAACAAGAGCTACCCCAAACCCTGTATTATTATTCAGCAATTTCATCCACATACATAATGGAACTTGAAACCACGAGAAGTTCACCCTGCTGATTGTAGCACCACTTACAGAGCAGAAGATTACTTTATGCAACAAGAGTCTACACTAATCTGTATTTTGCATGCATTGAAGCACCTGTACTGCCCACTAATGTTTTCAAATTACCACTAAAGACAACACACACCGAGGCATCACTCATTCATTGAGTGCACCTGTATACGCAGGGCTGATGCCACTGCTTCACTGAGGAGCATGCATCTCTTATCGCTGCAACAGATGTGTTGTCTTAGTAATGAATATGTTTGTTTAGTTATGTGTGAGTGGTGTTTGCCTAACAATAGGGGCATTTATTAGCCACGCTCTGTGCAGTGGAATACAAGATGCACAAGGGACCAGGGGCCCACATGTTGTTCTATCACTTGCGTGATGCTGCTCAAGTGGGTCTAATTAGGATCAAAATCACTCCTGGACAATTAACTCCCCAAACAATTAAATTCTTATGCGATCAGTGTGAAAACGGGTTTTGCAGACACAACTGGAAACTCTCTAATAAACAGCTGATGTTGCTCATGATTTATCTGCTGCTGCTAATTTGCAGTCCTTTGTTTAGATAAAGTTAAAATCGTCATGTTAAATATTTATTGTACAAATACTTGTCCCAGGCTTGGAATATGTCCCATTAATTTGTGTAAGAAATGCATGTTTTATACAGTGAACAGGGTGGACGATAAGAGAAACACTTTAACGCTTTAATAATGCAGTTACACCACATTTTACAACATCAGAATTTCGTTTAAGTTCTATCACCACAAATAAAAATTGTACTTATTTGCTTATTATGTTCACCCCTCAACAGCTTGATTAATTCTTGCTCTGAATGAAGCAACTACTGACTATAAAATTAAGTATTGCACAAAGCAGAAAAGTGCTTGGACTTTTGTTTCTCTCACAAGTATGCAGCAATAACTAAACGTCTAATTTGAATCATTTAGGGAATTAAGCAGTCAAAACTCTGGATTTGCATTTCACAGTTAATTTGTAATATAAAACATATTACTTGGGGGAAACTGTGTCATTCTATTCGTGCACAGCGCGGGTCACGTTTACCTTGACGTCCACTTGACACACTTGTGGGTTTGACAGACTGGTCAGACCAAGTGCAGATAGGGGATGGTTTAGATAACACGGCATTTGAACAGAGCGATAAGTGACACTAACTACAGTTGCTGGAATTCAAAAATGTAACTGTGTCCCAACATGTTCCTCAGGAAAAATCACAAGCCCTTATTGACTAACAACATGTCTCTGATCCTCACATAAATCGCATTTCGAAGTAAATCATAATCTCCCTCTAAAGTCACAGTTTTATTGATATTTGTGCTGAGATCTTATAAGACTCACAGCAGCCTGTAATTGTGGGTTTTTCCCCATGTAAGTGATGCCACGGCTCAAATGAAGCAAATGTGGAAAAAACATTCAATTAGATCAAATAAACACAAAACAAGTTACCGTTGACAGCACGGGGCTCCGCTGATTTGTCCTTCACTGCTGCTCATCTTCTGAGCAACATCTGGCAGACACAATATTTCCTCTCAGCTCAAGCGGCTCCGCTGTAATCCAACTTTGAAAATAAATTACCGCCTGCCCTCAGCTGCGGCAGGAAATCATCTGTTCTGTTAGCGACTGCAGAGAAGTTGATGTTGCTAGTTTTAAATTTAAAAAAATGGGAAATTAAATCAAAAAAAGCAAAAGTACGCGTTCAGCTCTGCGTGTGTAGTTGCTGTTGGCTTTGTGAGGGCGAGACGCACCGCTGCATGCGCTCCTTGTACCCGTGTGACGTAACGGGGGGGGTGGTAGAGGGCTATCTAAATTGAGGACCAGGTGTGTGTGTGTGTGTGTGTGTGTGTGTGTGTGTGTGTGTGTGTGTGTGTGTGTTATTATCTCTGGTGTTATTATGTATTGACTGTCTCCTTTGTTTGTTTATGTTTTTGTTGTTGTGCTTACCATTTTCATCATCATAGTTCAACGTGCTAGCATGCTCATTTGCAAATTAGCCCTATACACAAGGTAGCATACACCTGCAAGCAGATTTTGCAGGTGTATGCAATGTAAATATTGGACAAATTCAAAAACTTAACTGATAATAAAGCTAGATAAAAAGTCAGGGGATCAAGGTTTGGTTTTTTTGTTGTTTTTTTTAGGTTGTTTTTTTCTTTTTCTTTTTTTTTTTTTTTTACAATATTTATCATCTAGGAAAATGAATGTAGGATTTTCACTGCAATCCATCTATTAGTTATCAAGAAATTTCAATAACGATCAAAAAATGTCATCCTGCTGGTGGTGCGAGAGTCAAAGTAAAGGGATCACTTAAGTCATCTGGGAAACATGCACGTCAGTTGGATTCATCCTCTGGGAAACATAAATGTCTGAACAAAATTTCATTATTATCCCTCCAATAGTTGTTGAGATATTTCAGTTTGGACCAAAGTGGTGGACTAACTGACCAACGACTGAAATTATTATTCAAGTCATGCAACTGGCACGGCTAAACTGAAATAGAGCGATGTTCTTACTGCCATATTTGTATAATATTCCTTTAGGGACTCATAGTGTTTGAATTTCGTGACTTCATTATACCACACTTCCTTTGTATTAGTGTATTGCTATTATATTCTGGGACCTATTGCGTGTGTGTGTGTGTTTCTGAGAGACAGGGATCACTAAACTTTATTCCAATTTCCTAAATAGTTTAGTGGCTGAGTGAACTTTGTCCTGCTCCCTCTGGATGCCTTGTATCTCTGATGCGCGGTTGTCGTTTTGCAAAACTGTTGGGCATCTTTACCCTTGGCAAGGCCATTTCATTCTCTAGACTGAGCAGTGCTCATGATTTTATTAAGGGGATTTTGGGCAGGAATAGTTCTTTACTGCAAATGAAGCATGAATTCCATGTGATCACTGCTAAAATGTCAAGCTGAAGTAATCTATGCATATTCAAACTGACTGCAGCTCAATTTATGTTTTACTCAGAGGATCTATCTCGTGAGAAATGCGGACTGCGTTGTCGGGTGAAGTCAGATGGATGTGTTCACAATGGATTCGTCTGAGCAAGCTATTGAAAATACTGTCATTGTTTTCAGAATTAATTGGGTGATTGTAGTTTTCCCACTATGGATCCTTATATTAACACTCACAAGCTCTTGACTTTCTTGGACTCTTAAGCAATCAGTCAATCACCTTGTCTTGCTATAAATTTGGCTACATACACGGTAAATAACATCCCTTCTATAATGTCACTTAACTGAAAAGAAGGTAGACTGCTGCGTGCTGTTGCACTAAATGCCTGAACAAAACACTGTGTTTCTTCTTGCAAAACACACACAGACACACACACACACACACACACACACACACACACACACAGAGAGAGAGACTTTTTAACATGAACTTTGCCCATAAACAGGGTTCAAGGACCTTCTGAATGTGGCAATAAACTCTGCATGTCAGCAATGATCTGCTAGACAGAACTCTGCCTCAAATATAATGATATTACACACAGTATTCTGCTATCTACAATATACATTCTATTAGTTTACACCATTGTTAATGCTTAGAAAAACTATGGTGCATTTAGATCAGTCACACTTTGTTATTATTCTGTCATCTTATTGCATCTGAGTTATTGCTCTTGACCCATTAACCCTTTCACCTTTTCTTTATTTTGTTAAATAATCTAATTTCTTTATTACTGATAAGAAAAGTCATAAATTCCCAGTAGGAGTGGACAGAATCAGCAGATCAAATTTCTCCACCTACACATGTATTTTTATCAGTCGCGCGCTGTGACAGCTGCTGCTGAAGATGCTTGACTTTGAAGAGGGCAAGAGATTTTGTGACTTTTGTCCTCTTGACATGAAACACGAGACATGCAAGAATAGGACATGACGGAGCTGTGATACTAAAAGAGCCTTGAGCTTTCTGAGGCTGCAGTGTCACACAAAATGAGAGCTTCCGCCAGACAGGCGTCATTGCCTCGATATTGAATTGCTTTTAAATCAGCTGGAAATAATGTTAAATTGTAAATGGACTGCACCCATATATCGCTTCTCTAGTCCTATAGACCACTCAAAGCACTATACATTCACACATATATTCACACACTGATGGCAAGGGCTGCCATGCACGATGCCAACTTGCCCGTCATCACTTTCTATCCAAAGTACATCACAATGTATCTACCAGGGATGTGCAGAGAGCCCAGTATTTGTATTTGTTGAGGCAGCAAAATTATTTGTATTTGTATTTGTATTCAAATAAAATTGGAGAGAGGCTTAAAAATCCTGTTTTTGTACTCATTACGCTTTTAATTTTAGAAAATTAAAGTGTTACAATAAGTGTTCATGAATAAACTACCTTACGGAGGAGGTCCCCAAACCAGGTCTCGAACTGGAGTCTCCTGGATCAAAGATGACTGCGCTGACTACTGAGTTAAAACTTTACTCATCAACTCATTGCAGACAGACCTCTACCTATTTATGCAAAAACAGAGACAGCACACCATGTAACATGTAGAAGAACTTCAAAGGTGATTCTTGCTTTGCACTTTTCATTTATTGCCTATTTTTTACAACCTAACTTTGTGGAAAGGAGAAGAGGATCAACAGGTTATGGAGAGTCCATTTGGGACTTACCCCCGATAGATGTAACAGTGGAGCAGAGGAGAGAAACTGAGATAACGATGTAACCGACCTGCAAACTGGTATTTGACATGTTGGTTTTTTTCCTCCCAAAAACAAATAATTTTTAAAATATTTGTATGAAACAAATATTTGTATAAAACCTACTATTTGTTCTTTGCCGAATAATGTATTTGTATTCGGGCACACCCCTAGTTTCTACGCTCACCTATTCACACACACACACATACACACACCAATGGTGCAATTTAGGGTTCAGTATCTTGCCTAAGGACACTCGACATGTGGTCTGGAGGAGCTGGGGATTGAACCACCAACCTTCTGATTGGTGGACGACCCGCTCTATCTCATGAGCCACAGCCGGCCCTTAATAATATTGAAAAGTTCAGTCAAGAGCGTAATGTACATCTTTCTGTGCCTCTCCCCTGAGATATTATATATAACAGCATCTGAATTAGCCTACTCATCTATTTATAGGCTCTATTTGTCTCTAAATAGCAAAGGCCTCTTGCTCAACAACAATTTGATCATAGCACCATCTGTATCTTTTTTTATAGAGGCACTCTATAAGCTATAAAAGAGAGAAATGACTGATAATTTAATACCAACCGTGAGACATATTCCTTGTTCTTTAAAGCAGACTCCCAGGGCACAAAATGGAAAACACATTAAGTCTATTCACATATGCAAGAGTGTTCTGGCTGAAAATAGAAAAAGCCACATAGTATTAACCAAATGACAGTGAACGTGTGTGTGTGTGTGCGTGTGTGTGTGTGTGTGTGTGTGTGTGGTGATGTGTACGGGGGGGTTTGTGGAGGTGAGCAGTCCTTAGACCATCCAACAGAGGGAGCCAGGGCAACAACACACAAGTGAGACATGCAGCTCTATTAATATTAATAACATGACTCATACCCTTATAAAATATTAAAATATGGCCAATGGTGCATAAATAAGATACACATACACAAAAATGTTGTTCTGATTTCCCTGGTGTCCTCCTGTAAACTCACCCCTTCTCTGTTTTGTCTCTGCAGGCTGCTGTCTCCATATTTTCTATGTACACTATCTAGTCAGATTAGAGCACACATCTGTCAGCAACTGTATACAAGGTAAATATCTGAACAGAGATTAGCCCCACTGCAGAAGCAAAGTAAACGCTGGATATATAATCAATTAATTCAATCACAGAGATAATTGGAATGTTTTCTGGTTTTGGAGCATGACAAGGTTACGAAAAGTAACTACACATAAACACAGAGGAGCTCTGTGTTGTTGTGACGCACATAAAAAAAAGCTTTGAGCCTAATACAGTCCGAACACACCACTGTACACCTGCTGAGATATCTAAAAGCAAAAAAATAGCTTTTCCATTTTGTCAAGATACTTTGTTTACATCAGAATAAAGTGCATATGAAATTTCACCCGTGAGGCATACGGCCGCAGAGACCAACTCTGCTCAAAAAACATCTCAGCTGCACATTTTTTGACTACCATGAAAACGAACAGTGGAGGGAACAGTTGGCGCTGAGGTGACAAAGGTCTACGCTGGCAGTGGGAATAGACAGGTGAGAGTGTGGTAAGTAGCAGTATGGTGTGTGTGTGTGTTTGGGTCAGCTGCAGCCTGGCCTCTGGCTCCACCGAGCCCTCGGACGCAAGCTTGTTTTCATCGTCTGGTCACGCTCTTTGAGTCTGACCATTCAACTGTTACTTGGCAGGATCGTATTTTCCATGCCAGACAATGAGATCAGTGCTCCGTGGCACGAAGAAATTCTCTCAAGTTTTGGACCAGATTGGAGGCTTTTGATGCATGTGTTGGCTTGGTTTTGTTCATAATATTCAGTGATTGGTCAGAAACTTCTGGGTTTACATTCCAGTTCATTTCAAAACAATTACTGTACATGAAGTATATGTAGGTCATGTAAAGAAACAATAAATGGCATTCTATGGATAGTTTCACACTTCACTTCCTTGTTATTCACCGCATTATCTTCCAAAGGGGTTTTAATAGAAGAAGAAGAAGCAATTAGGGCTTTGTCAAAGATCATCTAAGGGAACTGCAACATAAAAATACAGTAAAAGTCTACAATATGCTGTTGTTTGATTAACTATTTTAAAAATGGGTCTTTGCAAAGTTTGGAAAGGAATTCACAGTGTATAGTGCAATATTGTGGATAACAGATACTTTGCAGAATACAGCATCCAAAGCAATTCCTCTTTGCTCACAATCACATAAAAGCTCACTCCAAGTCCTTCATTTTTCAACACATAAGGTTTGAAGAAGAGCAGAAGAATTATGACCAAAAAATGGCATAAAAAAACCCAGGTCCAAGCATTCAAAGTAGGTTTGAAAAATAAAAGGCCTTTATTTCAGTTGGCTAGAGTCATTAAAAAACACACCAACGGGTGTCAGCTTGCACCTTCTTCAGGTTCTTCCATGAACACAGGTGGTTTAAGGGACACCAGCAGCGCTCCTGTTACTTCTCTCTTTTACATAAGGTTCGAGTTCAGCTCTTGTCTTCTTTAAAATAAACTCACTTCCTTCTCTTTATAACAGTCTCACTTATTAATAGGCTTTATGAGATAAAATAAGCAGTTAACCAAATTAAGTTATTAATCAAGTTAACCAAGCAGTTCACCTGTTTGACTTTGGAAAGAGGAAGTACCTGAGCCACAGTGATGGCATGAGGAAAATAGTGTGTTGGGGCAACACGTAATGGAACAACATACATACATTTCCAAACCAGTCAACTTGAGGCAACATACAACAGCCGATCTCTGCATGTCTCCATTCAGGCATTCGTGTGCACTCCTGTGAGTGTTCTCCGGCCAGATCTCCATCAGCAGTAATGGCAGGGTGTTCAAAGACAAGCTGATAGATGTACAGTCATGCTGAAAGGCTATCTGCTCTGTTGTCACCCTGCATCCGCCGACAGGCAGCTGGCCAGAGAATGATTCCCCTCGGGGAGGCCACTACAGAGACCAGAGTGGGCAGTATCCACTATCAGACCTCACTGCTCCCTCCACTGGGTCAAGTGAAACTACAGCACCCTCTCTGAAAGCAGGCTGGGTTCATGGCACCTGGGAGAGCTTTTGTTAAGGATGGATCACAATTATTTAATAGTATCTTTCAATTTTGCACGTACGCATGAGGTAATTGTGCTAAAATGCTTCTATGTAAAATGTTAAAACTAGAATGAAGAAAAGCATTACTTAAAGGTTGACAATGATGCATTTTTCTGTTTATCTAACAGGTTTTGAAATTGTTTCATAACTCCAAGGACTGACCTTTTTCCACTCAGAGAGGAGCTTTTAATTTCTATAATTTAAACTTTTTTTAAACCTATTTTGTTAGCGTTTGCTGCCATGCATCAACTATAATCTATTCTTTAAACCTATTCTTACCCAACCATGGCTACACAAGAAAGTCTTCCTCACTGACAGGGCAGCTCAAAAAGTGTGTATAATTATTCTGAGAACAGCGGCAGCTGTTTATTCCTTTGGACTATGGAGATACAATAGAGCCCAGCAGCTCATGTCACAAAGTTGGACCATGTCCCTGAGTGTAAAAATAGCCATTTGGCAGACGGTGTTATCTCTCTATTCACACAACTACTGACCAACAAAGACATTACTCTTTTACTCCCCCCACTTCACTCCTTCACGTCGTAAACTCAAAGCCATGCCAACTCTCACGTACATCTAGTTTGCCATTTTGCCCAAAAATTACTGTGAGAGAGGATCCAAAGCAGAGTCAGATTCAGTCAGAGAGTTGAATAGCGATAAAATGGTTTATTAGTGTCCAGTAAATACTTCAAACAGACAAAAGAGCAGCCCAGGGGGATTTCCCCATCTCTCATGTTCATTAAAGAATGCTTTCTGGCAGCATTGGAGATATTTTGAAATGTATTCAATGATTCAATTTTTTTTTTTAAATGTCTATGGTTTGGCAATGTCGAGCTAGAGTTAACATCGATTTAGAAACCATAATTCATACGGGGTAAGCTTTGTTGTGTATTCATAAAGCTCCCATGATTGAATAATTCAGTCTACCTAATACATCTCACAGTCCATTTCAGACATCCCAATGTAAGCAGCTAAGGAAGTGCCTTTGCTAACAAATTATTTAGCAAAACATTAGGAAGCTTATGTACTTTCGAAAATATGAAACATTAACAGCCAGACACAGTTTAAAAGTGCATTTAGTCCTTTAATATGCGCCAATGTGGGATGTATCTGATACTGTTGTATTCATGTTGGTTTGTACAATATTGATATTTATTGAAGCTCTTCTGTTCAAAAAGCTCAAACATTCAACAGCAAGAGTATGTGAGGTTTCTGCTTCCAAAATGTGTTGTAGTGGTTTGATGGAAACTAAAACAAATAATTTATTCATTCAAAAATGAAGTTTAAGAACTGTACATGATATTTTAAAATGAATAATACTTGTTTTCTATTTCCACTCATTTATTCAGCAGTGTTACCAACAGTTTTTGTTCTGTACACAGCTGAAAAGTACATTAATACTATGAAAACACGTCAAGAGTTTCAGATTTCAGTGCATGCTGGAACTCTTCAATCCCACATTGGTGTAAATTTAAGAATTGACTGATGGGAGTTGGAGTGGTTTATAACATATTAGAGTCTAGACAAAAAGCAGTTCATAAAAATAGATACACATGACATCTCATGTCAACATTCTGGAAGATTTCTGAGTCTCAAATGGATGAGCAAAGTAGTTTTTGTGAGAGGTAACCACTCCTACCATGTTGTGCCGCTTAAATGCTGACAATAAAACAATTCTGCAAACAGTTGCAAACGGCTATTGTGTATCCAGTCATCACAGGAAACTGAAAACAATCAGATGCTCAGTTAGCGGTAAATGTTCTTTGTCAGCATGATTTTTGTTTAATTTTGCTCCAAATTACATTATCCAACAGCTATATTATCCAACATCAAAATAGCTTTGGAAATGATTCCAGAAGTACTGTGTTGACTCAAATTATGAACATTAAGTCTCTTATTCTAACTGGCAATTGACCTGAAATTCCCCCACTTGCCATAACACAGTGTGGCTTAACTGAGACACTGCTTAACCTAACTCCTGTGTAAATGGAATTACTGAGAATTTAATTATGTGTGAAAAGTGGAAAGAGCAGATAAAGGCGCAAACAAATACAATAATGAACTGATTGTCCTTCAGAAATGTTATTACTGACAAAGAAGATGTATGCATGGAGTACAATAAAATCCCCATTTCAATACCTGTTTGACAACAGTTTGATACCACACAGCTCTGACTTAATGCTGCACTTGATTAAGATATTTGAACAATTCTACTCTCCCACATCAATTTTATGTTGTAAAACATTGTTGTGGTCCCTGAATTCTCCAAAGCAACTGAGCGCTACTGACAGTAAAGCAGTAAATCATCTCTAAATAGATCTCACGTTCTATTTCTTAAAACAAAAATGTGCATGTCCATATTGATCTGACACGCATCAGCTAATTGGATTCAGGTTTGATAAACCACAAAGCACCTGTTATCATGAGACACTGAGACAAATTTAGCAGCTTATATTGTCTTGTAGCTCCTCACACATTTAATAAACTGAAAAATGCTTAATCACATCTTGTTGTTTGATTCCATAATTAACTCCATTAAGAAATGATTGCAAAATGAAACTCTGGGTTGTTTGTTTGTTGGTTAGCCGCCCCTTGACTAAGGGGCCATAATTATGGTGATTACTGCATATTTAGAGTGGCATAATTGTAATAATGGGTGGAAAGCTGGTGGGCTGCCCATTCTTCCTATTTTGGCTACAGGCCATTCAGTTAGTTCCACTGTATACGTCCATGTCAAAATCCCATTAAAAGGAGTCAGCTCAGTAGCTGCTCACCCTGCACAAATGTCCTTTCATCCAGTGGAGCTCAGCGCATGCAGTTAATGCTGACATTTATATTTGTACAGGAATGGAAACAAAAGCGACACTTTGCCACAATTTTCTGCAAATAAATAATAATGGCATTTCCTGCAGCCTTGACGGTCATGCTGTTTGATCAAATATCATGCACAAAACATCAGTCAAACTTTAGAGCTCTAATTGCTCCCCAGGGATTAATTCTTCTTCATTAACAGAATTTATTTAAAAAGAGGCGTTGACCTGTCTCCTGTGCTTTTCTATCTCTGTCTCTGTCACGCTCTCTATGCTTCTGTTTTGCACTTTCATGCGTCTGAGGCAGCAGGGTTTTTGATTGATGGCGGTTTCTCCAGGGTGTGTGCTTTTGCTTAAGAGTTTCAGTCCTGTTTCTTATTCCAACTCTCTCTGAGAGAGATGACGCACGAAGGTTTCTGTTACAGCCAATTTAATGTCTCACAAACATCACAGCGAACAGACAGAAAAAAGGTTTAAAAAACAGAATAGTTGTGTAATAGTGTTTTCCACCTTTCTGTTATTCAATCATTGGATTCTTTTTCACGTTTAAACATATGATTTCAATAAACACTGGAAAAAAGAGAATAGCTCCATGAATGAGCCACATATTGTACAATGGAAATATTTTTTATCTTTTCAGGTTGGATTCACTGCCACAATATTCCAAAAACATATAAAATCCATGTCTCTACAAAAAAAAATGCCATGGCTGTGCAGGTCCTAAAACAATTATTTACCATAATATATAGTGTTTCCAGGTGTTTGTACAACAAATGCTGTTACACTGTGTACTCTGCCCTGCTCTCATGTTTGTGTGTTTATCTACTGTATGTGTTAGTGTGGGAGTCAGAGTGGGTGGGAGCATTGCAGAGTGATAAAGGGATGGAAGTCACCTGTCTCACTTCTTTCATCCTGAGAGACTGGAGGCAGAACTCTGCTGAATATCTGAAATGCCTGCACTGTGAAAAATGTATTGAATGCTAACAATGTAAACACAAGATATTTTCACTTTTTTTGACCTATTATGTGCTTTCAATTTTTAGAATACCGATGATTCATTGACACACACACACAGCCTTCGAGAGACATTTGCAAGCATGTTTAATTGCATCACTGGTGTTATCATTATATGTTGTTGTTTTTTATGTCTTAGCTAAAGTTTTCAATATGTGGATTTCCAGTGTGTGCTTAGGGTTTCTGCACAGTGTCAATAAGGACTCAAACTCTAATTTTGGTTTTGGTTTTGGCATCTCAAAAGACCTCAGCAAAATGTGTGTGAATGCCTGATCTTGAATGGTAACACATACGGCTCGTTGCCTTCTCCAACAGCGCGCCTCTGCTGACATGAATACATTTGAGACAGGAAATAAGAGAAAAAGGGAGAGATTTCCTAACAGTACAATTTTACAATGTGTTTATGTAAGACATGACTCAACTCTCTTACAATTATGTGAATCATTGAAGCAGCCCAGGATATTTCCTGTGTTCCAGTGCCTTTTTATATAAATAGATTTTTCTTGATTTAACATCAAATTGAAGTAGAAATGTCCAAGATTAGATTGTGCAAGTTTTGGGTGTTTTGTCGTATATTCTTGATTCCACATGAACACACTTTACTTCAAACTGTGTTAGTCGTTGTATGTTCTTCCTTTCTCTGGCACCACTAGCACTGTTTTTTGTGCCAGACGATCATCTTGAATCGACATTTTCAATTGAAAAAACAGAAGTAGAAACAAACACAGTAAGCAGATGAATAGTTTTGGGGTTTTTTTTGAAAGAAATGATAAAGGGATTGTACAAAATAGCAGAGCCCAGAAAGTATTACCGTAATATACTTGAATGTCCTGAAGTACCTGTAGCAGTCACTGCTAAGAACTAAAAGTACAATCCAAAATGACATGCACACTTTGAGATGTTTCATCTGGTTGGCAGTACATCGCGGAATTTGAAAAAAAGATGTTTATTGAATAGAAAGGAGAAAGTAGACCTGAGGGAATTTAATACAATATAAATATTTGTAGTGTTTATATGTCTGCAAAAGCTGCAAATTCTTCTAGTGAGACTCTTCTGTCCTCTTCAAGTATCTAGTATGAAATGCAGACTGCTACTGCCCCCATAGACCAAACTGCAGTAAAGCAAAGCAGTATTTGTTCTTTGAGTCCGTTTGCCTCTCCCTCTCTCTCTCTCTCTCTCTCTCTCTCTCTCTCTCTCTCTCTCTCTCTCTCTCTCCCTCTCTCTCTCTCTGGTAATTTACACATCAATAAGACAATGGATCAATGTGGATTTTGTCTTTGTGTTCACAGGAGAACAGAACATTGGGTTCAACACACCCAAGCAGTGGCTCAAATGCAATTAACCACCCAGTGAAGCAATCAGTCCCAATACACTGTGACACATACTCACACATGGGCGTTACACACTTACAAACGGTGTCTTTTTCCCCCTGCTGTTATTAAGTGATGACTACTTCAGAGAGAGTCTTCACCACCTGTACTCATGCATTGTAATTTTGTTTAGATGCATATGAGAGGCAGAGCATGTATGCATTTGTTTCACTTAACAGCGTTGAAAATGCACCGTAACAAAACAAGCTTAGACAGCATTGACATTTGCTCCAAGGCTGTTGATATTGTTCTTGTGCACCTGTGCTCAGAGTCTCCAGTACCAGAAAGAGAGGATGAAGGGCTGAGTGGGGATGACTAATATGGCTCCAGGAAACCCACTGCATCACCAGACCAGTCCCACAAAGCCCCCTGAATCCACATATCCAGCCCAGACTAGCAACCCAGGAGAGTGACAGAGTGGCAAACACATCTGTAACCACTGGCACAATTCAATACCACATCTTCAGTATCAGATCCCTAAACATGTCTATTTTTTCAATACACTGCCACTGAGAACACGTGGAGGCATCTTAATAAAGAGGTTTTGATTGGAAGAGTTCCTCAAGCTATCAAAAACTCCAGAGGGTCCTCCCCTCCTGGTCAGCGTCAGATCTACGACACTTCAGAGAACTTATAAATATATCCCGAATGAATCCCACAAACAGATACACACTTAATACACTGCACAGAAGAATATTCCACTCTGGTGAGTAAGAACAATCTGAACTTTTACAAAGCTCCAGTAGGTCAATGACATTTTGTAAATTGGTTGCAAAGTTTAATCTCTTTTCCAAGCGTTTCAATCAATGTGTGTCCCTAAATAAGTAAATAATATATGCCTGTTGAATTCTAGTTATCATCATTATGTTATCTTCATATATTGTTAGTTGGACCAGTTTGATATTATTTCCTGTAATTAATACAATTAATTTGTCTACAGATCAGCCTACAGTAGTAACATACTAAAGGGGTTAACTCCATTTTGCAAAATAAATAAATAACCAGATGAATTGAGATTTATCGGTTTCCCCTCATCATCTTACATCCCCCACAACTTCAACATTATGATGTGACTTGAAACATTTTAGACTCTTAATTGATAGATTTAATTTCTTCCTGCCTGAAATTACTATGTTCAGCAGCAAAATAAAGTATTTAAGCTGTAAAAGTGTTTTCCATTTGAAATCTTATGTAAGAATATATGTAATTTAAGTTCAAATATAGATATACTGAAACTCTTTTTTATTATAAATCAGACTGATCAGTGATTTAAAGCACATCAAATGCAAATAAAACATAATTTATAGGACAAAAAAGTATAACTAACGAATAAATGTTTCTCTATGTATACTCAATGATCACAATTACAGATGGGAACATAAATGTTACAAATTAGTTACAAATACTTTCCACCTTTTAATGAAACATACTTTTAAACTTGTAACAAAACATACAAAACATCACGTAAGTTGAGTCAAGTCCCTTTTTGTCCAAGTCTAAACTTAGCTTTGAAATTTTACATGTAACAGTTCATTTTACAGTAAACAGTTCATTATATTGTAGGGTATTCAGCACTTAATTAAATGCTCCAAAATAATATTTAATATTCTGTTTTGTTTATTTCATTTTCAGTAGATATGCCTGCAGAAAAAACACAATTGAATAAGTCTGCCATCTCCAGGGACGAGCATCTTAGGCAAAGAGCTTCACTCCTCTGTCAGTGTGATTAGTCCCACAGGAGTGTGTTTGGCCTGAGGTAGAGCCGACACAAGAGGGAGGCAAGAAACACAATCCGCTGAGGGAACAAGAGAGAGAAAGGTCCATGTTAAACCAGAATAGGCCCCTTGATGGCTGTGCAAAGAACAATCACTGCCTCTGGCTCCAAAAGTCCATTTAGTGGAGGGACCTCAGGTGTACTGCATGTGAAGACGCTCACGTTTTCAATGAGGTTGTGCAAATCAGCCTGACTCAGAGCCGCTGCAAATAGTCCCAGAGTCCAGAACAAAACCTGACATTAAGCGCCTAACATTAGAAATACTGAAGAACTTAAAAAAAAAAAAAGCTTCCATTTGTCGTCTTCCTATGGGGACCAAAGATGGAGACACAGAGCTCAAGGCCCAGGACCTAATGATAATGGCTGTGGTCGTGGTTTTACTTCATGTCTGACTCCAGTTATTATGCCATCAATCCAGCCATTATTAAATTCATTTTCCAGGTTATCCTCCTTTTCTGGTTAGAAATTAGCTTTAGGAATTGCTAAATGTCAGAAACAGGCTTTTAAGAGCTGCAGGAAATGACCAAATTTCCACTGCCCTTCCCAACAATAGTCTTAAACAATGGTCTACGTGCAGAATACTTTGCCATTTTAATTTGGGAATAGCTGCCCTTTTATTCTGCTGTGAAAGGGTTGTGCTTTTATCATGACTCCCTTAAGTATGTTAGATGTCCCTTCATACAGAGCCATGGTTCCCTCGAGGAGCACTTTTTATAACAAGACAATAACAAGATAACAGCCTGAGGAGAAGCCCTGACAGTGTTTGTAACGTGTTTTTGCTCTCTGGAAACTGTCTTGCTTAACTCCGCAGCTAGTTTAAATCTACTGAGACTAAACTTCTCAGCAGATTAGAAACAAGGATTCTAATGAGCAACAGTATATTTGACTGTATTATCAGTTCTGAGCTAGAAAACAAGATTAAGTATTAAGCCTCTTGAGAAACACATGACTTTAATAGGAGACTGTATCATTTGCTATTGATTGAGTGAGTGCTGACTGAAGATGCTAAACCCTGATCATCACTATATATTCTTACTCTTCTCCCATCAGAGTCCTGGTTTTTGCAGAACTAGAAAGATGGAGAAAAATGTATCCTCACCACTCAACTCAACCTTTCACCCAACTCAACTCCCTCTCAATACCACCGCTGACATCAATGCCACAATAAAACCCTTCAGTGTGTTTGATGGGTGCGATCATCAAGTAGAGGGCATTCTCTTTGACCTGACCCTGCAGTCCATCAATGTAATCGTGGGAATCCCTGCCAATGTACTTGTCATTGCGATCCTCATCCATAATCGCAAAGAACCCTCCACTTCAGACATATATTTGGGCTTCCTGGCCTTCATGGATATCTACTTCAGTGTCATGACCCCCATCATCTTCCTTAACCTTTACTACTGGCAGAGCAAGGAGGTGTGGTCCGCCGCTAAGTTCTCCTACGGTGTGAAAGACACCAGTGGTCCGCTGTTTTTCTCCTGTATCTGCCTGGATCGCTTCATGGCTGTGCTCTTTCCTATTTCATTCGGGCAATTTAAACACATCAAGTACAGGTTAAGTCTCACAGTGCTGGTTCTCTGCCTCACCTTTGCCTACTCCAGTGCTAAATGTGTGGGAGGCCTGCCCAACTTTGAGAAGGTGTTCACAGGTGAGATCCTGGCAACATTTGCCTGGATGGTTGTGTGTAACATAAGCATCCTGTGGACCCTGAAGAAGTCCCGTGGTGCAGGGAAAGACGAGATGCACCCCATGAAGAAGAAGGCCTTCAAGATAGTGCTCTCCATCCTTTGTATTATCGTGTTTAACTACCTGCCACCTGTAGCAATGTTCCCCTTTGAGGACTACTACTCCCCAGATGTGTTTCGCTGCTACGTGCAGCCCGTTGGCTTCGCATTCATCAACATCAGCAGCACCATCCAGCCACTTGTCTACCTGTCTCGCCTGGAGAAGGTGCTTTTCTTCTCTGACACCTGTGTCAAGAAGTGTTGCACCTGTGTCACTGCAGAGAACAACAAAACCCCACCTGCGTAGGGTTCAGAAGATATAATAAACATATTGAACCTCATGGATGTTGAGTCCACTTGTCTCCAGAGAAGAGCTGTGAGAGTAAGAACTGGACACTAAATCCAACTGTGGTATTTTTATTTATTTCCCTTTATTTATTTATCTTCCAAATGTATGTTTTTATGGAATAGATGTTTATGCAGAGTAAGGGAGAGCAATCTTGAAAATAACATAAACGTGTTTAGATGAAAATGTTTCTATCTTACATTCATGGATTAGTCTTCACAACAAGTACACAAGTGGAAAAAAATCAAGAATTAATTTCCTGTTTTGATTAACTGATAATGAATTGATTATATTCTAGACAATGATTTTCTCCTACCCCCATGAGATACATGTGTTCAAAGAAATGACGTCCTTTAAAATATTTGTTTGACTTTGGCGCCATCATGTGTACAAAAGAGAGAAATAAAAAGTACCATGTAACCCCTCCACAATAGGCAACCTTTTGATCCACTGAATTTTCTTCATTTGACAAATTAAACATTACTTTATGAAACTGTCATTTAATTACAAAGTAAAGTCGCCTTCACTGTCCAAATTTACACAATAAGCAACGTTTTCTAACAAAAAAAGAAACCTCTCTTTTCTATATGTGTATTTCTTAAGGTGCATGGTGCTGGGTAGGCCTCCATCCCAGTCCAACATAATATGGATGTCATCAACAGTAAAATCAAACACCTTCACAGCAGTATAATTTATACAGGTGTAAGTCAAATGCAGGCAGTGCAATAGAACACAAAGAAAGGTCTTGCAGCAGACCGAACATCAGCTCTAGAATAACCTAAACCTAAAATGAAATAACCAAAAACTTCTTCATAGTTATTTAAACATTTAAATCAAATGCAAATGTCCTCTTCTCTCAGAGAGCAATGCATATTTAGCTACTTATTTTCATATATATTTAGATACAGCTTGTTTTAACAGTAAGAAGATGCCAAATTCAGCAATAAAAAAGAGGTGACAAAAACATACAAGATGTTTTTGAAGCAGCAAAATGACTTGGATGAAGAGTACTTTCATCCATCAAAACAGGATTGAGATTAACTTTTTTTACATAATTAATAAATCACTCAAACACTTATTGACGCAACATTGTGACAAGTACCTTCTCTGGCAGTATTCTCAATGGATGACTGCTCTGTGTATAAAAGTAAGGTAGTAACGTTTCTCTGAACGTGTCTGTGAATGCATAAATGAGTGTGTCATCAGCAGAGTCAACAAAAGACACAGTCCCTTTGTTGTAATCCAGTTGCACTTTGACTTGTTGGGGGGTTCTTGAAACAGTCAGTGGGGTGGGTGGAGAGGTCATTGCCCTGAACTCTCCGTCCCGGAAACACAAAGTCCAGAAGCCGTTCTCAGGCCGAGCAGAGATCTCACAATTCCTAGGTACAGAGGAAGAGGCCACGCCCAGGAGCCAGTCCTGATTGCTTCCTGTTTCCACGACCCAGTGGTGACTTCCTGAGCCTAGTGTTGTCATGCCTACCACTTCAGCACTCATGTGGAAGCGCTCTGGGTTGTCCGGGCAACAACTCGGCTCCTTTGAGTAGTGGAGGGAAGTCAGATCGTCTGACAGGATGAGGCAGGGGTGTGCTGTGTTTGGGTCCAAAGTCACAGGACCTAAAATACAGGAAATTAGCCAAAGAGAAAGATTTATATGTCACACACAGTTTCGTTTACTCTTCCAGCGTATGAACATGAGGAAAATTACAAATAAGCCTATGTCGACTCACTATAATCAATGTGATCCAGCATTTTCTCCCAGATTCTATGCTTGAGGTTGCTGAGATGCTTAGTCACATCAATCAGTAACCCGGACATGATGTCTGAATTCAGCGATGTGCTTTGGCTTCTGTGAACACAACAGATACCCTCCACTCAGAATATGTCACAGTCAATACAAAAAAGTGTGCAAATCCATCATTTTAACATACCTGTCCTGAGTAGCTTTAAAATTCTAGAAAATATAAAAAAAACTCAGTCAAATGTGGATATTTTTTGGAAATGTTTATTTAAAAAATGATAAAACTGGACTGTACAGACCTTCAACAAGACCATGTCATCTTCTTTCAGCTCCTCCTGTATGACTGCAATGGTCTCTGTGAGGGACAGCACCTCTGCTGAAAGTTCTTTAAACTTATCCTTCATTCCTGCGATCTTCTCTTCTTCTTCTTTCTTCACAGCTGCCAATCTGGCTGATTCTTCATGGTAGAGGACTTGATGGAGCTGCTCAAACTGGCTCTTAATCAGTCTCTGTGTTTCCAGCGTCTGACTCTGAAGGAGATTATTGCAAATATTGGTTTATTTGAGCTTTTTTTTTTATTCATAATCTAATATGTAAGATCTGTCATCTCATACCGGGTTATCTTTACCTTAATGTGATTGAACATATCTGTAGAGCTCCTGTGAATTCTTTTGAGGCAGTTCAGTTTATCTTGCAAGGTCTTGAGGGATAAAGCAAGTTCATCCTGGAAATAAAGGACATCAGCAATAAACAGCAGAAATCTGATATCTTAATGGAATGATGTTTCAGTAGTTTGAGTATTTGGAATATTTTAGGCCTGGATTCATCACTGAAAGATAACATTAGGACTGGGCAATATATCGATATTATATCGATATTGTGTTATGAGACTACATCGTCTTAGATAATGGATATTGAAATATCATGACATGGCAGAAGTGTTGTCTTTTCCTGGTTTTAAAGGCTGCATTACAGTAAAGTGATGTCATTTTATGAACTTACCAGACTGTTCTAGTTGTTTAAATATATACCTTCACCCATTTAGTCATTATATCCACATTACTGATGATGATTGATCAAAAATCTCATTGTGTAAATATTCTGTGAAAGCACCAATAGTCATCCCTACAATATTGTCACAATATCGATATCGAGGTATTTGGTAAAAAAAATATCATGATGTTTGATTTTGTCTGTATTGTTCGGCCCTAGTTAACAGTGTAAACTACATTCAGGACAAACTCGTGGAACAGCATTCTACCTTTAAGTGATTAGGTTGAAATAACAGGAGTCAGTTAATCAAGTTAATGTTACGGTGCAATTGGGAAGTACATTGTTATGTTTATTTCCCTTACCTTGCAGTCCAGCACTGCCTCTTCTAAAGGTGAGCAGTCGTGGGTTTTGTGCAGTTTGGAGGACTGACATACCACACAGATGGGCTGTTTGTCTACGAGACAGAAAAGTTTCAACTTCTCCCCGTGGAGATTACAGTTGTTCTTCTCTTCCACTGAACTCTGCCTCCTGGTCTGCAGAAGAGTTTCACAGACATTTTTCAGTGCCAAATTGGAGGGAGGACTGGACTTGGCGGTTCTTTTCCTGCATACTGGACACTCACGCAAGCCTGTGTCCCAGCAGCGCTTCAGACAGCTCCTACAAAAGCTATGACTACATGACAGCAGAACAGGGTCTGTAAAGATGTCACAGCATACTGGGCATGTAAGATCCTCCTCTGGGAGTGACATGACCACTCCAATAAAGTAACTCCACAGTTCAAAACAGCCTAAGTCCACGGGTTTAAGAACTAAACGATTCCCCTGTCAGCAATAACAACATGATTCAGTACACCTCGTTAAATCTGTCTCTTGAACGGCTTCGAACGCACCAACTGCCTATCTATTGTTCTTGACATGAAGTAACAAATGCTCTTTGCTTTCCTGTGCATGACTTCTGTGGGAGTAACTTGAATCATGAACCGTGAAAAAAACACTGTAGCAGTGCTGGGAAAAAGGAAGTAACGCCCTATTGGCCAGATGTTTAAGAGCTTAAACCTGGTTGGTAACTTGCCTTGTTTGGAATGTAATCATTCAGGATATGAATGTGAATGCTTCAGTGTTAACATCCATGTTGACTCCTCAAGGCTGCGCATTAGCAAACTTTCTAAATATATCAATTCATTGCGTAAGTCACTTTGCAACTGACCTTTTAAAACAGTTGTCGCCCGTGAAAATATGTTTTACTGCTAGTAATTTCATTAATCAGAAAATTTAGTAGAATTGTTGCCCAACCCTCTTGTTGTTTGTTCGCAGTATGTTTTACATCTTTTAGCAGGTGAGGTTTGACCCAAACTGGCTGAACCAGCTCAGAGAAGTCAGAAAAATGTTTACCCCGACAGAATTTTACAACACTAACCAACAAGTCACTTATTAAAACTTAATAGGTGAGTGATTGAGACTTAAAACTGTTAACATACTGTAGATAAGACAGGTTATTTATATAATTTGTCATAGTAGACATTTATTGATGCATTATCTATGTTTATTTATCTACTATCTCTACTATGTCTAATGTGCGTTACATAATTTGTGTTTGTCTTGATTATTTACACAACAACACACAACATTTGTGCCGTAGGTCAATATTTGGAAACCAGAGGAAACCTTTTTCTTCTCTGAAAGAAGACTGCATTTCAAGGCAGTAAAGTAGGAGAATCAGGTGCCAAAACAGTGAGCATTCTGAAAGCCTATACTTTAGTTTAAAGAGAGGAAGCTTTGCATTTATGTGTGTGCATGCAGGGTTTTTAGGTGACATACTTTATATTTTAGGTGTGTGATTCTGAATCGAAAAAAAAAACAAACTTGACAGTGTGCAGTATAGTGTCTGCCTGTCCAGTTCCTCCAATAGTTTTGTATTGTTTGGTTTGTTATATGTCAGTATTTTGCTCTTTCTCCCATTTTAATAATTAAGCTACTGTAATTAAAGGTGGCTAGTAACAGATTAAGTGGGCTAAAGCATACCTTTGATCGGAGGAAATGAACCAGCCAGTTGAATCATACAGTGAATGAAATGCTGGAGACACACCCTACATGGCAGCACACAGCCCTACTTGACATTTTCATCGTACTTTTTGTCCTATTTTACAACATGCAGGCCTCGAGGCACCAAGTGTCAAGCTGATACTTCTTAAAAACATCAAATAGTCAATAGTTGATACATTTTTATGTTACTGCTCTTGTCCTTGTCATAATAATAATAAACTCATGATGCATTCCGGTGGACTACATTGTTACACACAATACTGACCTTGATGCTAAAAAGTGTGTCTCCTTCTGTGTGTGTGTGTGTGTGTGTGTGTGTGTGTGTGTGTGTGGAGGGTGTGGTGTGGGGTCACCCGGTCCATTAGGATGAGGATCTTATTGATGACTGATGCAGCTCTTCGCATCCTATCCGCCATTTCCACGGGTCTTGGTTCCTCCCTCTCTCCTCCGGTCTTTGGTTACCATGGCGATGACGTCAACTTGCACCACCGATCCAGCCCAGTAAAAGCTCTCAGAGGCGGCGCAACAAATCCCGGACACTCGACCGCAGGAACCATCATCCAGTGAATCTCTTCCTCTCAGATACGCATCTTCTTACTCGGTCATCCTCGCATCCATCTGTCCAATATGCGCGAAATTGTGCATTTGCAAGCCGGTCAGTGCGGAAACCAGATCGGAGCAAAGGTATTCTTCAGATTTTTATCTCCGTTCGTTTTTGCGTACGTGTGAGGTTTGTGCAGGTTTTCATCCATACACGTCTCGGTGGCGCTGAGGAGCTCTCTAATCCACCCTCCACGAATTCTCTAGAAGCACCACAACGCGGTGCCTTTTCTTCATTAAAGCTCTGCGCAATTAATCAAATTTCAATCACAGCCTATGTGCTCATTAATATTCTCTGCAGGGCTGATATTAGGCTCAAGATTAGTGCTGCTGCGTCGGTTTGCGTTGATTTGTGCAACAGACAAAACGATTTATGCAACATACAGTAAATTCTCTTCTATTCTAATAACTGCGTGCCAAATTGGACTTTGATTTTTCTGCCTTTTTTGTCGAGTATTGCAGCCAATTATATGAAAAGCAGTAATAATGTAGTAACCTTGTCATTGTAGGAGCAGCCTCCCCTCCCCCTCCACTTGTATGACCTATTTTTACCTCAGATTATTTTCAACGCAGTTGTGAAAATGTCTTATTCCCCACCTATTAAAAATGTTACTTTTTGTTTGAACACAGGAAATAATGATATCTTTCGTATTTTTAGGCTCGTTGACCCTTAATAGTACAGTGTGTTTTTGTAAGACACTGTTACTTATCAGATTATTGCCATCTGCTTGATTACTCCTGAGACAGTCTGCATTTCAGACTAATAGATTGCACTTATGACCTGCTTTCAATTAGAGAATTAAATAGCCTTGCAGCTTTGTATGTTTAAAAGGCTTCCTATAAAGTGGTTACATGCTATTTTTATTACTTAGCTGAATTACTCATCTGTCTCTCCCTCCTGTCCTACCACCCTCCCCCCTTTTTTCCTCAGTTCTGGGAGGTGATCAGTGATGAGCATGGCATTGATCCCACTGGTACCTACCACGGAGACAGCGATCTGCAGCTAGACAGGATCAGCGTCTACTACAATGAGGCCACAGGTAGCCTACAGATTAAGCTTCAACACATGACAGAGCAAATTTAACCACCTACCCAGCTCTACTACTATGCAAAATTATTTGCATGCTCTTCCAGGTTTTTACATTGAATTCATTATGATTTAACAAGCTCCTAAAATTCACATGTAATAACATTGTTGATCTGTTTTGCCTGATTTCAGGTGGAAAGTATGTACCCCGAGCCATCCTGGTGGACCTGGAGCCAGGCACAATGGATTCAGTCAGGTCCGGTCCCTTCGGGCAGATCTTCAGACCCGACAACTTTGTTTTTGGTAATCTAATGTTATGTGAATTAAGTAAAGATGCACATTGAGTGATTTTAGTTGTGGTTTTAGCTTGTTTTCTACATCTGCTCAATTAATTGTGATACTCTTGACTACAGGCCAGAGTGGAGCTGGAAACAACTGGGCAAAGGGCCACTACACTGAGGGAGCCGAGCTTGTGGACTCCGTCCTGGACGTAGTGAGGAAAGAGGCTGAGAGCTGCGATTGCCTGCAGGGCTTTCAGCTTACTCACTCCCTGGGTGGTGGTACTGGCTCTGGCATGGGCACCCTGCTCATCAGCAAAATCCGCGAGGAGTACCCTGATCGCATCATGAACACCTTCAGCGTGGTGCCTTCTCCTAAGGTGTCTGACACAGTTGTGGAGCCCTACAACGCCACCCTCTCTGTCCACCAGCTGGTAGAGAACACAGATGAGACCTACTGCATTGACAATGAAGCTCTCTATGATATCTGCTTCCGCACACTCAAACTCACCACCCCCACCTACGGAGATCTCAACCATTTGGTGTCCGCCACCATGAGCGGGGTGACTACCTGTCTGCGTTTCCCCGGCCAGCTCAACGCTGATCTCCGTAAACTTGCTGTCAACATGGTGCCCTTCCCACGTCTGCACTTCTTCATGCCAGGTTTTGCCCCCCTCACCAGCAGGGGCAGCCAGCAGTATCGTGCTCTGTCTGTGCCCGAGCTCACCCAGCAGATGTTTGATGCCAAAAACATGATGGCTGCCTGCGACCCACGTCACGGCCGCTACCTCACAGTGGCTGCTGTGTTCAGGGGACGCATGTCCATGAAGGAGGTGGACGAGCAGATGTTGAATGTGCAGAATAAGAACAGCAGCTACTTTGTCGAATGGATCCCTAACAATGTGAAGACCGCCGTCTGTGACATCCCACCACGTGGCCTCAAAATGGCTGCCACTTTCATCGGCAATAGCACAGCCATCCAGGAGCTGTTCAAGCGTATCTCCGAGCAGTTCACCGCCATGTTCCGTCGCAAGGCTTTCCTCCACTGGTACACCGGTGAGGGCATGGATGAGATGGAGTTCACCGAGGCGGAGAGCAACATGAACGACCTGGTGTCAGAGTACCAGCAATACCAGGACGCCACCGCTGAGGAGGGCGAGTTTGAGGAGGAGGGAGAGGAGGAAGTCGCCTAAAACCTCCACCCAACCTCATTTCACCTCACCCATCCCCCCCAACTCCATCCCCTCTCCCATCCCCCTCCCATTATGAATTGAATGGTCTGCCACACTGAAAAACTGTCACCATCTAGATCACTGTTGCTCTGGTGTTAGACATTGTGTTAACTGATGCTAGTAAAGTTTCTGGTTCTAATGTTTTTGTATGTTGTGAATGCACTGGATTATTGACATCCTTACATCTTCCCGATCATTGCCTTGCCAAATTTAAACGCAAGTGATTTTAACTGTGAAGCCTTGACATCAGAGAATTATTAAAATCTGATTAAATGGCCACTGTTACTGCCTCTGAGTTTTCATTTATTCAGTTGATGATTGATCTGATATTATTACAGACCTTACAGCCCTTTAGTGTCTGTCCAGCAACATCCTGAAAAGGGACGTTCCTCAAAAGCAGAGGGTCACAACATTTGAATACA
Organism: Thunnus albacares; assembly: GCF_914725855.1. Classification (NCBI taxonomy): domain Eukaryota; kingdom Metazoa; phylum Chordata; class Actinopteri; order Scombriformes; family Scombridae; genus Thunnus; species Thunnus albacares. The sequence goes on from NC_058122.1 coordinate 17,822,097, forward strand.
GCCTCCAAAAAGAGTCACAAGCATTTTGCTAACGTATTGAAAATTAAAGCAAATAAAGCCTAGTTTACAGCAAATATTGTCAGCGACACAGGTACTAATCTTGTACTGAGTATCAAAGTGGTCTCACCAATGTTGTCAGTTTAAGACTAGTGATGAAAGGTGGTCTACGCAGTCCTACTATATCAAACAAAAGTGCACAATGCAGTTTGAATTTTGACACATGTATCAAGGCTGAGCAGTAGTCCAATAAATGCAAAACATAATTCATGATTCACTTAGTTAAAATTTATACCAGTTGAAAGACACACAGTCAGGAAACAGACTGTGCTGTAATATAAATTAGTCAAACACAGTATGGTAGCAATAAACCTATTCCTATAATGTTTTATCATGTTTCATAATGAAATCCTGTTAAAACACACACTAGGATGTAATCTTGTCAGTGGGAAGTCTCAATGAATAGGATGAATGTTTTCCCCAAAACTCTGCATCAGGCAATCCAACATTAGTATGTGGATGGAGCTAAAAACACTTTATAATCCTGCCTTGACTTATTCTCTAATTAACAAATAAATAAATGACTGATAGCACTTTGAGAACCAGCAAGTGTTTGTGTGTACACTATAAGTTAAATTAAGTTGGCCACCTTTCTTCTAGTTTCCAAATACTTGATAAATGTAAGTCCTGTATATTAAAGATTGTACTCTCTCTACAAGTTTTGATGACATTTTAGATATACATTTTTTTTTCTTCATTAAGCCACACAATGACTTCAGTGTTTCAGTGACTTTCTCAGGTACTTGGCTGAACTTCTCACTCTGCACTACCAGACTCCTTATCTGTCAAGCTGTTTCATCATCCTAAGACTCATTGCGCAAATACATACTTTTGGGCTTGTTTACACTTTTCTCAGCGCCGCCTGGATTTTTTTGGCTCTAGTTTTGGCTTGTTGCCTATGCGGCCATATTCATGTGTTAAGATATGTTTGTCTGCTCATACCCAAATCTTATTTTGAGGATTGAATATGTTTAACTTCTACCTTTATTGACATCATATAGTTTTAAGAAAAGTAAGACATTAGAACAGAAAAAAATATATATTTTGTGAAGTTTAATTACTCAACTGTTTTACAAATTGTTTATTTACTTGATAAAAGTGTAAATAAACATGCAGTGACTGTAAAACATGTTTGTGTGGTTACCATGTGATATGCACTGCATGGTTGATCTATTGAATTGAGAAGTTTTAAATATGTGTCACTTTAAATTAAAATGATTACTAAAAGAATACTTCAAGTGTAAACAGTTGCTTGCTTTTGCTCAATATACTTATTCGTGCAGCAATATTTCTACAATCAAGAGCTTTTGCACTGCGATAAGATGTTGAATTACACTAATAATAAGACTAAAGCAAACATCTATCTCAGTTTAATGCAATGAACTAATGAGGAGTGAAAATGAGTTTGAGGTAAAAGATCAGTGTAAATTTTGCCAGTGAAAGTTTTTCATCATAGACAGAATCAAATCAAGCACATGTATGATATACAGTATTAAGGCAGACGACAAAGGAAAACATGTCAAAACTAAAATGATTGGTGGTGATGAAATACTGCAGCTCCTGTTTCATTTGTGCATAAGAAATGTTCGAAACCACCTTGAAATGTTTAATTGTTCTTAAAATCCATTGGAAGATCCATTCATCCAGGTGCTTTTCCTCATGGTGCCACGCAGGCTAGATTCAGTGCTTGTTGAAATGAAAAGAAGTGAATGCATCATGTTACGATGCCTCAAACTTGTCAGTCTGTTGTGTCTTAAACCTGGAGATATTTTTCTTTGAATGATCAGCTCAAGGTAATGAGCATCGTCACATGGGAATGCCGCCATGCAAGCACAAAATCTCAAATGAGTCTTTCCTCCTTTGGTAGCTTTAGCGCATCTGGCGTGGCGACGCTGCGTGCACCAGACTGTTCCTCAGCGCTGGGTCTGTATGTCCCCTCAGTCTGCCTCTTCTTTTTCACCACGCAGAACATCCAGCCGAGAACAGCTGAGACTATGGCCAGGACACCAAGGGTGACCACGGGGGCCACGATAGCTGCAACTGTGTTTGGCTGCAAATGGAAAAATGCAGAACAGTGATCAATTTTTAGTGACATTTGATACTTTCTGGTGGGATTTACATACAGTAAAATACTGTAGAAGCAACATTTTTTACTTACATCATGAGTGTTATTAGAACGAGTGTCACTTGCACGAATGGTATAATTCCCTGTGAAAAAAGCAGAAGCATCAAGACCACTGAGGTAACAATGCAAACTCTTTTCTGGCTCAATCTCACTGTTAATAAGCTTGTGCATGTAACATACAACTGAGTATAGGGCTCCTAACTGCTGGTAACCTAATGGGGCTATCCATTAACTACATAACTTCTTAGTTAATTACTAATCTAAGATTTCTACAAAGATTTCTTCGACTAGTTGCTTTAATTAATGAGCACATATAAACTTGGGATTTTTGGGAAACCAGGTTAATGCTGAATGTCAACTTTTGTCGTAATCTGGTTGAATTTAAGTGCATGTGAATGTAATGGAGTCAATGAAAAAGAAATTTTATTAATTGTCCAGAATTAATTCCCTCCACAGATGAATGCAGGCAAGCAGAGGGATCTTTCAGATGTAGTGCATTATTAATGTAAAGTCCCAAATGTGTTTGTGAATGATGCTAGAAAAGATCAATGCCAATAGGACAAAAAAAAAAGTTTAAATGATTTAAGTTGGGTTTTTTTTACCAGCTAAGTGAATAACATGAAACCTGATATGACCCACCTTTAAAACTGATTCATTCACATCAAATATAAATTCCTTTTTTATGCAGTGTTATGCAAAATAATAACTATTTTGTCTACGATTAGAAAAAAGAGAAACAGCACAACACTTTCTAGGTAAGAATACCAGCTATGCTGCCAGTCCTACTCTGTTTCCAGCCATTTCATCCATGACCACCCATGTGATCACTCAGTGACATCACGAAACTACATAGTAACTTCTTGATCAGGAGAGCGAATAAGGAGGAGAAGCTCAGGAATGTAGAGTGTGCTGCAGCAGTCCAGTCAGCTGAGTCAAACAAAGTGCTTGTTTGAAATATGGAAAAAAACAACTCATCTAAAGCTAATCTGTTGCTGATTTGTTTGTTTGTGTTATGCCTTTTAAAGCTACTTACAATAGCTTTCATGAGAAGGTTTTATTTTAGTAACTTAAAACCCTCTTCTTGTATTTTTCTGAGTCAATAATTTACCAGGGCAAATAGAAAACTTTGCAAGGACAAAAGTGCAACTTGATAACAAAAAGCAGGGGTTGCAGGAGGGGGCGGCTGTGCTTAAAGGAGAAAGCCTAATATATTATGAAATGGAAGTATTTTGCATATGTAATTACTGATAACTAAGAATAAATATACCTCTTTCTCACACAGCAGAGTGTGTTACTCAATTTATCCAAATGTTATTACAACATATCGACAAGCCCATGCATGTGTCAGATTTTCTCTGTAACGTCTCTCCCATGTTTCCTTTATCTGTTATCACTGCAGGATAACAAAGCGTGTATCTGTGTATAGGTGTGGTCAGCGCTGGGAATGAAAGGATGGTTACTGACTCACCCCGCACAGGATTACTGCTTAGTACCAGCAGTAACACACTCCTGACCACAACTCCATGTATGGCCAACACATCCGGACAGACTGCCATCTCTATACCTGTGACCAGCAGGGCCAAGCGTGGGCAGACTGGGACTTTGGGGTGTCAGCTCGGGTCCATTTCATTAGGTCCAACATTTACTTTGTTGATTTATTGCATCCTTGAAGATCTGAAGACAGAATATTATCACTTTGGCACTCTTATAGACTCCTTTAATTTGAGGTTGAGTCAGGCGCCACCATGCACCAGTCACACATTCAGCCTGATGTTGAATCACCATTAAACCTACTCAGACCACAGAAAATAAGCTATTAATAGTTCTACTGAAAACTAAATACATATTCTAAAGTTACCCCCCCCCCCCCCCCCCCCCCCCACCCCACATACAACAATAATATTGTTATTACTGACAATAATATAGGGAACATGTTGTAAAGTAAATTTCCCAAAAGCTCTATTAGAAACACGTACCATTGATCCAGCTGTTTCCAGGTGATCGAGGCAAAACTCGAGCAGGTTGATCCCTCACGAGTGAACCATGTTGCTTCCGCCTCACCTTGTCATGAAATGAAACTGCCACTAATGAAAACGTCCAATGAAAACGACAGGTAACACATCTTATGACTAAAAACGTTTGCAGTGCCGCTGAAATACTTGAATGAATCCTTAAGTTTCAGATTACATCATCGACTGCACCACCAGTTGGTGTTTTATGTAAAGCAGTTTTTTTGGAGTTTTTTTTTCTGTTCGCCTACTCTTCAAATCGCCATAGGTCACATGATTCAGTTTCGTGTTGCATTACCTGAGAGCAGTTATCTACCTGCTGCAGAGCGGACAGATCCTCCTTTGTACACAGTCGAAGAAAAATGCAGTTTAGTGAAGCAGAACAGACTCGATTTCTCCTTTTCCCACAAAAACTCCTCAAAATAGTCTCATATCTGAAAAAAAACTTTAATCACTTTTGCGGCATATTATACCTATTTAACCCGTAAGCCTCTTATTTGATTTAAACTGCACTTCTCAGTCTAAATAGCCTATGATGTCAGGTTGCTCTCACTTGCTACAACCTGCTGGAGTACAATGTTTTACTGTCCTCCCTGCGCCTGCTCTTACCTTAGCAACCTGGATAATAGCTGTGGCATGAAATAGCGCCTCCACCAGGTTTCATGTTTCCCAACATGAGAAAGGATATCAGCATTCCTGAGATATTTTAAGGATGAATTCGGCTGCCAGCTGGTCCACTGGGCTCTAATCCTTGCCTAATCTCCCCTTCTCAGACTCAGAGGGGCAAAGAAAATGTGGGCTGCTTCAACCCTAATCTGTGGTGGTCAGATAGTTTTCATTTGCAGTTTGAGAGCATTGAGGCGTTTTTGAAAAGCAAGTGCTGCTAATGGAAAATCACTCCTGTAATATTACAGCAATGAGTCAGTCTGTACGTGCATCCATACGACCATACAATTTTTGGATGTTTTCTACTGTCTTATCTACAGTAATGAGTGAATGATGCAGAACATTTGTGAGGTTAGACAGATATGAGTCAGAGACAAATTATCTAGAATGATAAAACCCACATTTTAATTGTGTCTTTGCCTGTGATTGTGTAAACTTTACTGACTGAGATATCAATGATGAATGATGGTAATGCAGAAAATATGGAGAGATGAATTACATTGAGTTATATGACATTTTATCCAGCTGTGTCAGAGAATATCTACTTGGGCATTAAATTCAATGTAGATTTATATAATTCAATTGGGAATGTTATTTGCAAATAAAGCATACAGCATAGATATTAGCAATTATTTCCTGTAGAAAAGTTGTAAACACATTGTCTTACTTTATTATTATTTACATGTGGATATGTCTTGTATGTTTTCATACATATGTTTACATACATATGTGCATATGTTTGTTGACTGGAGGACACATTTTCTTGTTAGGCCTCTCCAAGTTTGACCAACTGAGAGCACAATAAATTTAAAAAAACAAAAAAAAAAAAACAATACATTTTTAGTCAGTTGACTATCATTCTTTTCCCTGCATCTCCTCTCAGCTGTTTAAAGCTATATAGACATTTTACTTCATTATCAGTCACTTGCAGATATGACTGTACATATAAGCTATGGTTTACACAAGATATGGGAATATCACATGTACAATGGCATGCAATCCAGTAATAATCCTGCAAAAAGTATTGCCCTTGTGAAGCATATATGGCTATATCAAGTTTTGATCAGCAGAGAGCTGTTTCAAGGTTAATTTTCAAGGTTGCGTTGTTCTGGATTGCATTTGACTATATTGTGAAATGTGTCTGTTGCCACCCTTCCTGGGTCTGGACACGATAATAAAGTTGATTTTATTGTACTGCCAAACCAAGGTAATGTTATTGAACTACTGCTAATCAAAACTTGCAACATGGATTGACTTTAAAGGCAGGTCAAAGGATGTAGGCCACGTTATAATGCTTGATTTAGTATCTACTTTCATCAGTCAGGACATGAATTATGTGTTTTGTGGTTAAAATGATTACAGTTAGTGATGTAAGTAATTACTCTTTATGAATCAAGGCCTCCCCTCAAGGCCTCTGCTTACAGAGGTAATATGGGCAGCAGTGGTGAGTCATCAGACTGGGGTCAGTCACAGCAATTGGTCACAGCAACCTGAATAGTACACTTTTTTTATCATTGGAAAACACCCAACTGGCCATTGTAATCAGTGCCAGGAAAAAAAGACAGTGGAGCACGTCCTGATTACATGCAGGAAATATGAAGAGGAAAGAAGGGCAATGATTATGGGTCTACAGAGGCTGGGATGAGTGGAGGCCAGGGTTAAAGATCTGCTTGAGTGTAGGGACACGGTGAAGGGGGGAAAAAGATATTTAGATTTTTGAGAGCAACTGGACTAATTACAATACTGTAATAGAATCGGACAACAGTGGATGATTAAATCCAGAGGGAGGCAGTAATGCGATTTAATGCCAACTGCTGTGAAACCCCAAAGAAGAAGAAGAAGAAGGCCTCCGCTACCATGCCACAAGGAGGCGAAAGAGGCGCTTTGCCTTTCCTACAGACACTTAGCGCTTGCCGTAGGCGCGGATAAACCTCGATACAAAGCGGCGGGAGAGCGGTGGTTATATACTCAAATTTAATTTAAGATAACCACACCGAACATATTTACTTAGGTCGTGTGCATTTAGTCATACAGATAAGGCTTAAGTTGAGTAAAACCACTACAATACTGTTAAAGCTTCTGTTAACTGTGTTGTTGTAGTGTTGCTTTTAAAGTATTCCCCGGGAAACTGCTTTGCGCGTTTGTTTTTGCCCCCCCTCCCCTCCTCCTTTTTTTTTTTTTTTTTTAGCGCTCTAGCAACAATGGCGAAGGTACAGGTGTTAAATGTGGCTGTCCTGGATAACCCTAGTCCCTTTGGAAACCCTTTTCAGTTCGAAATAACATTTGAGTGTATGGAAGACCTCCCTGAAGGTAGGTGACGTTTACCATCGCACAATTGCTGTCATTATTGTGTGTCCGAGGCTAAAGCGGGAGTCTGTTGTCAGTTCAGTCCGTGTACTGGAAATTGCTAACAGCTAACGCTAACGTTACGTTACAGGGCTGTAGCAAAGTAACGTTAATGTTACACAACTTGATTGAATGTGTCCCCCATGGTGGACACATCTCTAAGTGATCTTATGTAGGTCAAATCCGTGAGATATAACTTAGAAATATGTGACAATGAACCGTGACGTGCACTCATCTTATACCTTTCATGTTACTCATACAGGCCTCTATGCATTTATGTTATGGAAACATATGTTTTACATTGTTGCAGTGTAAGTTAGCTATGAAATTGTCACAGAAATTAGTCGTGAGTTACAAATATGGACACAACCGAGGTCTTTGTCTTCTTTAATCGGTGCTCAGTGTTTACTTTCATCTACTTAACAGCATTTGGAGACCAAAAATAAGTGTTAGCCATAAGTGACAACCCTTCGAGCTTCAATATACCCCATGAAGAAGGGTTAACTTATAAGAACAACTTTTCTGTTAGCTTAATTGTTCATAGTACCATGTGGAGTGTTGTGTTGTTTTGTTTATAGTCAGCTGTATAGGTAATACACTGGCTTTGAACATTTAGCTCTGTCTCTGACTATTTGGAGACAAGCTGTCTTTTATGGTGAATGAATGCATAATCACATAAAATAATGAAGAAAAGCTAATAATTCTTGTATTTGAGAAGCTTTCTTCAGGCTATGTTTGATATTTTTATGTGGTTAATTTCTAAATTGATCAATGTGTTATCAATCATATTTGGCAATTTTTTTGACTTATTGTCAAAGCACTACTTTCGTAACTTTATATTTCATTGTGAAACCTAACATCTTTGTTTTGTTTTATAGACCTGGAATGGAAGATCATCTACGTTGGTTCAGCAGAGAGCGAAGAGTATGATCAAGTCCTCGACTCTGTCTTGGTCGGCCCAGTACCTGCTGGGAGACATATGTTTGTGTTTCAGGTAAAGCAGTGATTTGTGTTGCTGTAGCCATATATAGTGTGTACTGGGAACAGCAGTTTCATAAGATCTTGTTATATTTTAATACACATCTCAAAATCAGCAATAGCGTCCTCTTGCTTTTAAAATTCTGGACCTTTCTCCGTCTCTCCTGCATAGCTCTCTGAATGTTCACAGAGCAATTTGAAAGATTAGATTTGCCAAAGAGCCAATTTTACATTTTTACAAACAGGACTGTAGCTGTTCTCACTAGCTGGCCATCTGCATATCATGTCACACTGTGGGTAGTTTTATTTCAAGCCTTAAGCCTGGATGAGATGCTGTACATCAAGAAAATGGCAACTCAACATCTGATTATAACAAGTTGAATAACAATCTGGACATAAGAAACACAGTCCAGCTCCAGCTGCTCCTTGCCCTATATGGTCTACAGGATCATCTCAAGTATGTGTTGGGCTATACAAGAACATTGACTGTCTGAGACGCAGGATCAGTCAGACATTACGAAACATTTAATCTCTTTATTTATAAGGACAATGCACATTCATCAGCATTTCTGTAAATGTGTGAACCAGCAAGCTAATTTCCAGCAGCTGTCCTTTTTAGATATTTTAAAACCCATGAAGTGACAAGTTATCAGTCATTGGAAACAGTTTGAGTGAGATAAAGTTTTTTTTGCCCCACATTTCTTTTAATAGTTTGTAATAAACGGCACTTTTAAGAATCAATAAATCAGGACAAAACTAGTTAAAAATATGAAATCCAGTGAACAGTACTGTTATTTAAACATAACATTATGAATAAGTTGTCACTATTTTGTTTTTTGTCATACTACAAATTGGTTTCATGGTATTATCTATAATTATTGACTAATTGATAAGCAATTCATCAAAGTACTGGAAGGCTCATTGTGCCACTGGCATTAATTATGTTATAATCTACATATTAGTCCCTCCAGGAAATCGTGATCTTGTGATCGCAATAATTAATGCAAATCCAACCAATTTCCATAATGTTTGTGGGGGCTTGCAATTATGCAAAATTCCTGTGATTTCTTCGCGTTAAAGGTGCAATTAGGAAGATTTTGACATCAATATATCATCGTAAATTTAATGTCCAAACGTTGCGATGAGTATGAAAGACATTTGGGACGAGTTGAGATATTGTGTACGACGTGGACAGATTCACAGGAGTTCTGCTGAAGGCAGTACGGCACAAAGTAAGCCTTTCCAAACAAAACTTGCTTAATCAACAAAAATATTTCCTCAGGTGCAGTTAGCAAGGCTCTTCAACCTCTCCTCTCATCATCAAAACAACCCCTACGGCAGTCGTTGGGAAAATATAGCAAAAAAACAGTTCTTTAAGTTCAAGTAAAATATTTCCAGCTATTTCTGTGATGTGCATTATGCTTATTATCATAAGTAATGAAAGTATGAAAGACATTGTTGTAGATATGATTGTAGGTAGATTATGATTAAAAAAAAGTTCAAACCATTTGACAAATAAACAGTTACAGTGCCTGGAATTAATGTGCATCATCTTAAATTTGTTTTTCTTTCAACAGGCTGATGCCCCAAACACTGGATTGATTCCTGAAAGTGATGCTGTTGGTGTAACGGTGGTACTGATTACCTGCACATACCGTGGCCAGGAGTTCATTCGCATTGGTTATTACGTGAACAATGAGTACACAGACCCCGAGCTTCGCGAAAATCCACCCATCAAGCCAGACTACACACAGGTCAGAGAAATGTTTGATTTCTGGGTAATCTTGTTGAATTCTTATTCCAGGTAACTGCCTGATGCTTCTTTCACTGGTTTGAAGAAATGCTTTGGATTGTCTGGTTGTAGAACACCTGTAATGGAAATGTTCCTTTTAAAATCAACCCCAAAAATATATTGAAAAGTACACCACACGAACATTGATTAAAAGTCTAATTATGAATATGTGAATGACATAATTACACAACTAAAAGATCATAATTTGTTTTAATGTGTTACCATAAAAGTAGAAAGAGCAAAAGTAGTCATTGAGCAGCATGGTGCACTAATTAATACATTGTGCAATTGAAGCTTGTCACCCCAAAGGGTTGAGCCTGTACTTTGGAACACAACTTGCTGTTATTATTTAATCCTTCAAAAATTACCAATAATCCTTTCAATTCCCTCGATTATATAACTAGTGAAGCAGAAATCCTACTATCCTGTAAGCAATGTTCTTAATTCAGATGGGGACTCCACTGATAAGCTACTGTGAGTTTTGCTGTAAAGACAAAGGATTTTGTTTGTAGGTGTCACATTTTTATGGTGGCTGACATTTGGAATGAAACCTTTCACACATAAGTGCAAAAGGAAATATCGGGATGAGTGATTATAACGATCATTGTAGGTTATTATATAGCTGTTAATGTGGTTATTATTGGATAAATACAATTTGGTACCTACCATGACCTACAGAGTTAACAGTTTATTGCCCTGAGGATAGTGTAGGTGTCAAATGAAGTGGGATGCATTGCTAACTGATAGCAGTAATGTGTGCTTTAGCAAAAGTTAGCTGCCCCTAATGCAAATTAATCAGATGAGTCATTTGGGGAAATGTGAAAATATTCAAATTTGGTAAGTGTTTCCATTTAAGTTTCAAAATGTTTTTGTAAACAATTTTTGTCTCAGTCACACTAGGTAGTGCACACATGTTCCCTGTAATAGGCAAATGTAATGGAAAATTGTACATGCTTTAATATATCACTAAAATGGTTAAATTGTTCAAAATTTCAAATCAGCTACACTTAGAATCATACAGAAGGAAGAAAAATGTATAACTTTATGGTGATCAGAATAACCTATTAATTATTTGGTGCAAAATAACTAAAAGTTGCAAGGAGTATTGCTTAATGACTACATTTACTTGCACAAAGTATTTATCTATTTTCCATCTACCCCGTTCAGCTGCAGAGAAATATTCTGGCATCAAACCCACGTGTTACCAGATTCCATATAAACTGGGAAGGCTGCGCAGAGCGAATGGAAGATTGTGAAAATGTGGATCCCACATCAAACTCCATGCTCCCTCCATCCTGTCTCCCAGGAAAAGCCCCACCCTTGGGGATACTACCAGACAACTCAATGGACTGCTTATAGAGAAGACCCCTGAGTGAAAGGTGATGACTCACAGCCAAGACCTAATTTGTGAAGAATGCCTGTGGACATTCTAGTGTGGATATTTGCCTTACAGCTGCCCTTATTTCCCTGAAGCTTGTTGTAAAAAAAAAAAAAAAAGAAAGAAAAAGAACTGTCGCGTTGGGCTTCAGATGAGTGTTTATTTCAAGGATTATGAACATCTCACTGGAACAGTTGACCCTGATAGATGGGGAGTTCCTTCCCATGAAGCAATATTGAAGTAGTTTAACTCATGGAAGGGAAAACGTTAACTATGACATGCAGCTGAACTGAAACAGAACAGAAAACTGTTGTGATTCACGTTCCTTCCTTTTGTTTGTGCAGAACGGATTTGTACCCACTTAAGAGGATTTCAGCACTGAAGCAATAGGCAAATAAACTGCAATATTTTGCTGTTCAGGAATTTGATAATCTGCCATTATGTTTCTGTTCAAGTTCCTTTTGCACTTATTTGGATGGGCTTTTTTTGGGCTATATCACTTCATTCATGTTTTTATTTTTCTGTTTGCTATTTTGGGTTCCAAATAAAAGAACATTGTATTTGTTATGTACTTGTGTATGAATGACTGTGTGATAGTGAGAGCCATGTCCGTCCTCATTACTTGTCTTATTTTGTGTCATTTGTTTGACAGTATTGATAACAGAAACAATAAACCACTTTTTAATGAGACTAATACATTTACCCTTGTAGCTGTGAAGAATGTACCACACAAGTACTTTAATTTTACCCACAAAAAGGTTAAACACAACAGTGTCAACTCTGTAAAACAATATCAGAGTGAGTGGCCCCTTATATTTTCACATTTTACTAAAAATAGCCTGTATTAACGTCACACCCAATCACAGACCGGTCGGGTAAAAGGGGTGGCTAGGCTACAGAACTGCCTTTAGAAAATACTGCACTGCAAATACGAAGATTATTGTAAGATCGTAGCGTTTGATTTGTGTTGTGCATGAAACTCAGTGTGATAAATACAAACAGCTGATAATTTAAAGCGAAAAGAGGTAAAAACAGTTACAGTTGTGGGCGTATTGGCTACTAGCAAGTCTGAGAGGCGGGATGAAGCCGTTTGACAGTCAAATCGCATCAATGCAATAATTGTATGTATTAATGGTCATCCAATCAGCGCTCGACGTCCGACGTCTGTCACGTAAGTATGTTTCTATGTAGCCAATCAGAGGCAGCCAGAGGCGGGACCCGATGGATGGATGACTGGAGTTTCCCTTGCGGTGTGAAGATTAATGGAAAGGGTCTGTTGATCTTAGCAATCGACTGTCAGATGGTCGGTCCGAGGAAACCATTGCACTTAACGCTTGGCTTCGAAGCGAGTGGAGAGATATCCGTTTGAAATAACCTACAGCGGGAAAAAAAAGAATAACCTGGACAGCACTTTTGTTATCCAGGTCTGAACAGAAAAGGCCTGCCCACACATACAGCACCTGGTTAGTTCAGGCCAGGATACGACTGCGAGGGACGCTCGGAGCTAACGCTAGCCTGCTCGTTAGACAGACCGAAAAAAACGGCTTTCGACGATCTGTCTAATGGACTAGAACTGGATTTTGGATATATTAAAACCGTCTCTGGAAATTAAGGACAGTCGAGTGATATATCTTGATTTGCCTATTGACGAGCTAACGCTACCAAGCTAACATTAGCTAGCCTCGCTAACCCCCAGCGCCAGTGTTAGCTGCAGACTTGGATAGACTCGCTTGGCTGGACTTTTCCGAACTCACTAAGAAAACAAAGTAGCAGAGGAAATATATTTACAGTTAGTCAATAATGGTAGCTGTTAGCTAGTAGCTAACTGACAGCTTCATTGAACCAAGGGACTGCGTTAACGGTGTAGCATCACTTGAACGACTTTGTAAAGGAAAACTTAGTCCGAGTCCGGGGACTCCACCATCAGTCTGCCATCATGGGCAACACGCCCACCGCAAAGAAGGGCAATGAGATGGAGAGCGGTGAGTACCCCTTACCCCTTATTACCCGGAGCTACAGCTGTGAGCTGGCCATATTATGCAGCCTGTCGCTGGGTCATTTTGCTGTAGTCATTTCCTGTTTCCCATAATGGCAGCGAAATAAAAAGTACAACTTAACACCAGGATAGTGCATCAAGGCCCAGAGACCCTCCACAAAGACATAATATTAGATTGCTTTCGACACTGTTCTCTAATATGGATGCAGGGGTGATTATTATAAACTTTACTGGTTGTCAACTTTCGGTGAAAGACTCCCATCTACATATGAACTTTAGCCACACTGTGGCTGTGATACCATGTTCATCTCAGCTGAGCAGCAGAGCAGCAAGAGGATGTTATTCATTCTCTCCACAGATTTTGTGGGAAAGCTCGTGATTAAATGCCTCAAGTTATATTCAGAGGTACCAGCGAGGATGACAACGAGCCTTATACAACAGTCAGGTTTCTTTGTGGTTCATGTGTTTCAGATGTTTTTTCCCCTCTCTCCCCTCACAAGGTTATGAAAGGCTGCAGTAACATTATAACCTAACAGTTAGCCTGGTGTGGAGTTCTTTTCTTGTGCAGTTCTTGATAACCTAATTACTTCATGAAAAACATATTCCTCATTGTATAGAAAGACATGCACAAAGTGGAGATGTACATATTATTCAGGAAGTTTATGTAAGTGGGTTGAATGTTAATGTAATGTGGAAATGAGCATTGGGTCCCACAGACTGTGTTTGACACTAAGTGAGTAGAGGAGAGTTGGTTGTTATCAGAGAAGGAAAAAGCCACCAGGACGGGGTCATATGATGCACGCAGGGTGATCCTCTCCAGGCAGAAACTTGGAATTGAGGAGTCTCTTGAACATCATGTGATGAGCAGCATTTAGAACAAGGGCACTTGTATGTGTCACTGAGTGTGTGTGTGCGCGTGTGTGTGCGCTTGCGTGACAGAGCAGAAGAGATGCTCCGCTCTTGCTAATAGTATTGTGGGCTGTTGCCCCCACAACTTTTTATTTTATTGATGAGCCCCTTGAACATCGGTTTGACATCAGTTTTTATTTTAAAAAAGAAATGAGGCATTTGTACAAGCTAACAAGAAAATAAATGACAATTACTGTACACCTTACTCTACAGTGTGAACCTCAGAGGTTAACTACTAAATGAGGGAACATTTCCATCCTGTTTCTTGCAAAAATGTTTGTCAACTCAGTCCAAGCATTTGTTCTTTCTTTTTCCAGTTAGGATCACTGGCCGTGGAGAAGGCCTGGGAGGACACGGTCTAATGTTTTTATCCATAACACCATAAATAACGCTCAAGTGTGCAAAGTCTGAACAGCTATCTGCAAAATGAGCATCAGCTCCTTGTTGCTGGTAGAGAGTAGGTGTGAAGAATGGCCTCCAGTCCCTCTGTAACGTTAACCCATCCCTGGTAACCCCATGTAATAATGTTCATTACTTTCAGGAGTTGTAGCACAGATATTTGTTTCTTAAATGCTCAGGAATCTACTGGAAAATAGAGGATTAGTGGGTTAGAAGCACGGACAGAGGAGGCACTGCTGGGGGAGGTTTGTTGAAATGCCCTGCATCACATCCTTATCAGCCTGATCGCTCTGGGCCCACCCTGATCCCCAGAGACAGGTGCTGACCAGGGGTCCAGAGCCCACACCCAAGAGCGTTATTTTCCACAGAGCAGCTTGAGATTAAGGACAAGATGGCATCCTGTTTTGGGTTCTATGGAAAAAAGAAAGTGGAGAGTGTTGAGAGCTGGTTCAGGTGCGCAGAGTCTGTTTCCCCTGAACTTTCCAGGCCGGAGAAGACGAGCGGAGAACAGCGCAGTAGTATATAGAGCCGAGTCCTGGCCCACAGGAAGAAGCAGGGCGGACAGACAGTGAACTGCTGCAGGAAGTGAAGGAGCAAGGAAGGTCCAGCCCATGCTCTGCGTAGTTAGTCATCGCTTCTACTGAACTGAAGGTTTATACAGGGGACCAGGAAAGCTCTGGCAAGTTCTGGCGTTTAAGATACTGTGTGTGTTGCGCATTCTGGATTTCCCACTTGTTAAAACCTCTGGACATACTTCAGTGTTAAGACTCTACACAGGCTTTCAGCTGGCTTCCCCCAGCCTCGTGTGATGTCTCTTATTCACAGGCTGGCAGGGAGGCTGTTTCAACATGCCAGTCCCTGTCTGGGGGATCCAGGCAGTGGGGAAGGCAGACATGATCTACCACAGGAGGAGCTAGAGACTTGCTACTGGAGTGAGTTTTCATTCTGGATCTGGACCGGAGCATGGGTTAGGGGTGGAGCCGCGGCCCGCGTGTCCCACTAGTTAGCCAGTCACAAACTGAGCTCAAGTTCATACATTTAACAGATAATCAAGCTATTTTTTTCTCATGATAATGTTTGTTGCCATACTGATATCATGACTTGTCTTCTAGCTTTGGTGGAGTGATCTTTCATGTTGGCAGACATAGATTTTGCTGGTATTAATGGCCAGCAGCCAAGACATATGTGCATGCGGTGCATAGTCCATGTACATAAGTACACACATGGAGCAGCCTGTTGTTTGTCTCTGTTCTGTTGCCTATTGTTTTTTTACTTACATTTCAAAGGAAAGCACTCCTCACGTACTGTTGGAAGTGTCTGTCAGGCGTTGGACTGCACACTGTAAATCTGTCAGCCTTATCTATTATATGTAATAACCATGTAATAACTAACCTATCCAAACACATGCATACTTTTTTTCTGTTTTTTTTTTTTGTGTGTGTGTCCCCTTTTGTGTCGTTTTCCTACATGCTGGTAGGGCTCTAGCATGTCTGAGTGTTTGCTTGGAAATCTTTTCCTGTTCTCAACACACTTAAACATCTGAGCAAGGCCGTGCTCAGCCAGTTATGACACAAGGGATGGTTATATTGAATTCTGTGTGTTTTGAATTGGCCATATAATGATGTGGCACGCTGTCAAAGTGCAACTCCCTCTATCTATAAATATCTGTGTGGTTCATGTCCTGCCCCTGCTCTGCACGCAGCTGGTTTGTGTAACAGAGGCAGGTTTGTGTTTTCTAGGGTTGGGTACCGTTCACATTTGAACTGGTACCTGGAATTTGGTACTGGTACCCAACGGTACCCTTTTTTTCAGTACTTTACTCTCTCTGTAATAACATGTAATTTCAGTTGTAAAAAATAAAACTTCTCAATTTCAACATTGTTATTTATTTAGAACATTATGTTGAGTAAGATAAAATAAACAAGGTAAAATAAGTTGCTTAGGCTAACGGGTGGAGATGTGCTGTTTGCTGAAAATGCTCTAAAAGCCAGTCATCTGCAGCTCTTCACAAAACATCTCACTGTGGCTGTTTCTGCGTGTACTGTGCCTCTCTGAGTTATTTCTAACTGATATGCTGAGCAAATAGCTCCAAATATCTCCAGATCTTGTTGCGTCGACTTGTTTTTACTGAAGAATAGCACTGCTAACAAAGCTACGCTAACTCGGTGATAAACACATTTCATTTCCTGTAAGTTCTTCACAATAAAAGCCTTCAGCATGAAATGTTTCCATCAGCAGTAACTTAACACAGCTCTGATATGACTGAAAGCGATCAGGAAAGGATAAAAGAAGGCTGATAACTGAAAGTACAAAAACAGCAACACAGGAGAGAAATTCCAAGTGCATGTGTGTCGGTAAACTAGGAGGGATATTAAGGCTCATAAGGAATTTTATCAATATTTATTTGAATTCACACAGCCCACTTTTCAAGGTACTGAAATTTGGCACAGATTGATATAACATGAATAGGTCCTCAGTGGTACCAACATAATTCGGTCGGTACCCTTAAAATACAGAGTTTGGTACCCAACCCTAGTGTTTTCCGGTACTCATCACTTCCTGTCTCCAGATAAAGGGGCTTTGTTGTAAGCCCACACTGATTACCAGTGGACCTTACTCTTGAAATGCCAATCAGCCACCTCAGATAAGCTTACAGGACTGAACTGAAGTTGGCAAGCTGACATTCTGCCAGAGAACAATTCTGGAGCAAGTCAAAACTGATGATGGAGTTTGGTGATTGGAAAAGGAGTTCTTGTTTCTTTTGGATTCTCACATCAACAGGCACGTTATATCCCATTCAGACTGACACAGTGATGCATGTCAAAGCCGTGTCAGGGGTCTATTTTAATGAGTCAGTGCTCATCAGCCGAATCTCCTTCACAACCTGCCTTGTGGCCCAGGTTGGATGCTGCCCCGATTTGGTGACCTGCCGTTGCTACCAGGAAGGGAATTAATTTGAATGAGAGTCAGAAAGAGAGAGAAATGTAAAGTGTGCTCGAGCAGACGATCAAGAGGGTGGGAGGCAGGGGCAGATGGACAGACAGAGCTGTTCATCTAAAATTTTATCTGGTAATTTGATGTAATTCTCAGGATTATAAGTGAAGTTTATGAACTACACTGCAGACTGTAGTCTCTGCTAACAGTGAGAAACAAAGTGACAGTGGTCTCATGAATGAGTGCAACACACATCGAGCAGACCCGCGTCATATGCACGTCTGCTATCGAAAGTAGTATTGATAGTGTGCATCCTGTGTGTCTGGTGGTAAAGTCCCTACAACAAATAAACCCATAGCATATTAAAATGCTATGTTGCAGAAATGAGAGCTCTCAGAAAAGCAGTCTTAAGACATACCTTATCAATGATTGATTTCTTAAGTAAAAAGAAATCAGAAGCCTGACCTCAGGAAGACATATGTTTATATTCAGTGTTACTCACCAGAACACACTGTGGAGATCTTAACAAATTTGTTGAATGCATTTTTTGGAACATTTTTGAGATCTGAATTGTTTACATCCATGTGAACTAGCTTGTTGTGTTCTCCCTCCCTGCCTTTGTTGGTGCATTGCTGCACGTCTTGGTGCATTGTCACCACCTGTAGGCATCACATGCATGCATGTGTGTCCTATTGCATGTGCACTGAACAAACCAAACAGGGGTCGACTCATTTAAAAAAAAAAACAAAAGAAACGGCTCCATAGCACTACTAGAGATCAAAAACTCCACAGGCTACATTTAATTAGCCAATTCAGATCTTACAGTAGGATATGAAATTACTTCCCATTGGAGATTTTGCTAGTAACTACTTGCCAACCAGTCACAGTAAAATGTCAACTGCCAGTGCTCAGCTAATGATTACAATTGATTCTTCACCTTTTACACACCTGCAACCACCTTCCAAGTTTACGTGCAGCTCTGTTTGTCTTCTGACTGGTTTCTTATGCACCACATAGGGCTGTATGCTATCTGAACGAGGCCTGGTTTTAGACTGGGACCTGATTTGGCGCGCTTCACTGTTAAATGTCGGTCAGCTCGCCCTAATATAACCCCTCTGTTCCTGCGTCAGAGTGGGCCAGTGAGGCCCAGGGGAGAGATGTAGGATTGATTTTTGGAGGATCAATTCAGCACTGGCACTACACAGATTCTCTGGTGCATTTGGGCAGAGAGAAAAAGTTTCACTGAGGTTTGTGCGTTCCTGCTTTGCTAGTGTCTCCTGAGAGAGCCACTTTTATGTTTTTGAAAACACCCAGATCGACCCCGAAAGTTTTTCATCACAGATGTGACATCTGATTGGTTCTGCTAATTAAGGAAAGTTTGAGCTGCATCTCAATGTGTCTAGTTCATCTCGAGGGTCTTCACATAGGCCCAGTTTTCCATAGAACTTCCTGTCTGGGTTGGATAAATATACCAGCTAGTGTTTTAACGCCCCTCCCCCTAGTGATTATGTCCCTGTTTAGATCAATATGTATCCTCTGTGTGTGCACATGTGTGTGTATGTGTTTGACATGAGAGGGAACGGCAGAGAGTACTTTGTGTACAGAATAAATATTGATACAAACCAAGCAAGGGTCCAATTGATCTGTGTGAGTGTAACAGGAGCAGCGCTGCTCTCCATGCTAGGTTCGACTGCACACTGGAGGTGGATGCTACTTTCTAAACTTGGTCCCCAGCAAAGTGACAGTCACAGGAAAGACTGAAGACACCCTGCTGGCAAGGACACTTGACTGGTTGCTGCGGATGAGTGGGGCTGCTGATCCGACCAGAGTGCTCACCGAGGGGGAGGATAGGTCATGAGTCAGTGGCTGTGAGGAAGAGGCTAAGGAAGAAGAACCGGGGAGACTTTGCAGGGCTGATGTGTGACAGGAAGAGCTCCAGGAGGCATGCAGGGAAGAGGGAGTCATCCTCGCGCTCTAGTGAATCGGGGTCGCGCTCAGCAGATGCTGCAGCAGCTGAGGTACCCATAGTCATCCCAGATGGTAAGGATTTTGGGGTTACAAGAGAGTCAAGGTGTTGAACTTCAGTTGATCACCTGCAACTCCCATGGTAGTAATAGCAGCCAAGCCTCCTAAATCTAACAAAAAGCGAGACTATGAAGATCTAGAGAATTCCTCGAAGACAATTGTTGATTTGGGCATTTAACTCCCAGCTAGTTTTGCAGCACTATCAACATCTTTCCCCCAGGAATCACTCCATTTGTAGCTGTTTCTGCTTGGAAGTTGGAGTTGAGCAACTTTCACGGGAAATGTTTTGTCCCTGGTGACTGGTCTGCTTCCATTGCTCTCTGTGGGAGCAACAGTGTTCTCAACATGTTTATGCAAACTTTGGTCTTAGCCGTTCTTGCTGGCTTTCTCTCATCCTATAGTTGGAGCAGCTGGTCTTAAGAGAATTTGCAGGAAATCACATTAGCTAGATCAGGATTAAGCTTTCATCTAGTTTTGGAGTGTGTGTTTATATGAGTGATTCCAGAGAAATTTCTGCATAGATAGTTGCTATTTTTGTAAGCTCCTTCTCAGTTTTCTAATCTAGATATATCACTCAAAAAAAACATTGGTTTAAATATTCAGTTCAAAAAGTTGGTGAATGCGCTTTCACTATTGACAGCTCACTGGCTGTATTTAAAGTGTGCTGCAGGCAGTTGTTTTGCATTGATTACCTTGGCAGATAGACATTCTACATTATCCTGAAAGGCTTGACATGGTTTATGTTTCCACAGTTTGTCAGTAAGTGAGTATAAATAATACTTTTTATTCCATTATCAATTTCCGCCCCTTGGAAGTCACTCTTATATTAGGGAAATCTTGTTAAACGTTAAGCACATAATTTAGATCTGTGCCGAATAAAGAGAAGCATGAGACTTTCTTTGCTCTTGCTGTACAGTGTAGTAATTTAGCACCACAGTAAAGAGAAACTATTGTTCTTTTTCTGAAAGTAGTTGTACATTTACAACCTCAATCTTGTGTCCCAGCCTAACAGTGGAAATAGCTGTGCTGCCTCAGCTGTTAAAGCAGCTAGCGTTCTTAAAACTAGCACACAGATAGTAAGGAGGAATGAGGAAGGACTGGTTATCTACATGTTCCCACAGAGCACTGTGATTAGCCTCATAAAGATAAGGGCAAGAAAAATGAACTTCTGCATATGACACCTTGTGTGCCAAGCTGTCAAAATCTGTCCACAAGCATGTCTGCCAATTGATAATAGCATGTATATGTGTGTATGTACAGTATGTATGTTTTTTGCATTGCTGTGTCATTAGCTTTGTTCTGAGAAACCTTGTAGCCTTACATTAAACTGCATCTTATCACAGATCAGTTTATTGTTTTGCAATAGTGCAGTCATAAGTGGACTGACTAACACTGACTCAAGTCTAGGACTTTTCTGAAGACGGGTTTCTCTAGAGTAACCTTAAAAGGGCCAGCATTACTACAGTCCATATGCATTCACTTATTGAGTCTGACAATGGACAGTGTCAAACCTGAGAAAATTTTGATCATATATGTGAAAAGAACTCAAAATGTTGTTTTTCGAATTGAAGTCAACTTCAGATATCTCAGAAATAGGCTCCTCAGTGAATGGACAAGCATGGTTTTATGGTGTGGGGCAGAAACTTCCTCCAACATGTGAAGTCCTAATGTCTTCTTTGCAAAAGTGCTCAGGCTTTGTCAAGTAGTATGGGGACAATGACTTGGCCACTCTGTTTATGTTATTGCTGTGTAGCTTGGCCTTTGTGTTTTGGTATTGGTTTCTTGCTTGAAAACAAGCCTCCTAAGTCACCCCCCTGCAGGAGTTCTGTGTACTTTGTTGAAATCATTTTACCATCTATCTGCCAGGTCTTGCTACTGAACGACATTCCCACATCATGATACTGGCACCACCATTAATCATATTGGGGATGATTTAAAAGACTCTAGATCCACTCTTATTTTGAGTGTCCCACATGCCTTTTTAGCAAACTAGCTGTGATGTCACACAAGTGGATTTCTATTTGCTACTCTCCCATAAAGCTGTGACTTGTGAGGCACCCGGCTAACAGATGTTGTTATAGTGTCTCCCATTTTACTTATGGAACCCTGTAGCTTCTTTGTTGTTGCTACAGGCCTCCATCTCCTTGTTTTAGAAGATGGCATGTACCAGACAGGTTTACAGCAGTGTCCTACTTGATCCATTTTTCTGTGGGGTATTCAGTGCGTTTCAGTGAACTTGTCACTAATTGGTTTGGAATGTCTCTTTGTCTTTATTCATTATAATTTTGATTCACTATACATGTGATCTCTTTTTATCTTATCTGGCTTCTAAAAATAGTTGGCTAGACAAATGATGATTTGGGTGTGTTATAGTCAATGGAATATGGTTAACCAATCATTGCTTTTGTTTTCTATTTATATCAATTTGTACCTTGAACAGGATTATCTTTATGATTTAATTTGAAAGTATTTATGTAGATTTTTATAGGCACATAATGTGTTATCATGCACCATTGACGGAATATCTCCTGAATCATTCCACATTTTATTAGGAAACACCCATGCTGAGGTGTTCTCTCAGTCTTGGTGATTACATGAGGTCACCTGTAATACTAAATCCTTTTATGTCTGGACTTTAATGTCTTTGAACTTTGTTATGTTATGTAATTACAGTGAAGGAGTTTCTTGCCAAAGCCAAAGAAGATTTCCTGAAGAAATGGGAGAATCCAGCACAGGTGAGAGAGTAAAAATCAGTTTTTAATCAAAGTTGTTCATAATCATTCTATCACTATTATAATTGTACTGTGTTATTGTTCTTCTGCCAGTAATATTTTTATTTTTAGACTTGACTTCTGTTTTCACATGCTTGTCCACTCAGGCAGACTCATGGAAGTAGTCCCGCCCATGAACAAATTAATTCTTAGTTATTTTAGAGGTGCAGTGCACCCTCTGCTGGGCTAATGTGAAACATGTCCCTTTTTCCCCCATGAGTGCACCTCCAAAGTATACTCTCAATAAACAATGACAGCATGTCTAAATCTCATTAAAGCCACAGGAATACTTTTGTAAATACTCAACATCACAGTACATAATTGTACTGTATTTTAGGTAGGTTAGATATTTAGAGAAAATTGTGAACTAAAGTTGGCCTCTTCATGGTATGTTGCCGGCAAGTTACCTTGTCCTCTTACTGACGTCCTCTTCTACCCCTCAGCAAACTGCGGCATTGGACCACTTTGAGCGTTTGAAGACCTTAGGCACTGGTTCTTTTGGTCGAGTCATGCTGGTTAAACACAAAGAGACGGGCCAGCATTTTGCCATGAAAATACTTGACAAACAGAAGGTACAGTACATTTGGGCCTGATAATCGAGACCAGTAAACAAATGTGAATGTGTGATTTGGGCAATCCAGTCTGTATTTTTATATTATGATAATGCTTGTTATGTACAAATTGTATCATTAAGTATACCTAGGAGTTCAACAGTCTTAATGAGTGTTTATAATAGCAGATTCCTACTGAAACATTAATTCAGAGAGCCAAGAATAATCCATATGCACTAACTATACAACTATATTGACTACAAAGAGGTGACTGACTTTTTTATGGAAGTTTTTGTTTGTTGCATAAAATTTTATGATGCCAATCGTGTCTTCTTAGATAAATTCTTGCTTGGGGATGGAGGAGGTCATATTCATAAACTAACTTGGTAGTACTAGGACGTTAAAACTTTTTGAGCCAAGTAGTATTCCTCTTTTTTTGTGTCTCAAATATGCCTGATGAGCTATTTTAACAACCTATTTTACTTGAATAAGCCTCTGTCCTGATCCCTCTCAGGTAGTGAAGCTGAAGCAAATAGAACACACACTGAACGAGAAACGTATCCTGCAAGCTGTCAGCTTTCCCTTTCTGGTGCGACTGGAGCACTCGTTTAAGGTACACATTGAAAAGTTTGTTTGATCTTTTAAGCATGCTCCTCATTTTAATGTGTATGTTTTGCATGTCAAAGTAAGACTTTGCTCATCTCCCAATAGGACAACAGTAATCTGTATATGATAATGGAGTATGTACCTGGGGGCGAAATGTTCTCACACTTAAGGAGAATCGGTAGATTCAGGTAAGTTCACCTTTAGTTAACTCAACCTAAATATTTCCATGAACTTACTGGTCGACTGTAAATATTGTTGCTGGTCTGTTTTGCAGTGAACCACATGCCCGCTTCTACGCAGCCCAGATTGTACTGACCTTTGAATACCTTCACTCTCTGGATCTCATCTACCGAGATCTGAAGCCGGAGAACCTGCTCATCGACCAACAAGGTTACATACAGGTAGATTTTGCATGTTTGTTTGTTTTTCAGCCATCCATAACAGTTTCTAATTGGTCTGTAAAACTCTGTGGTCAGTACTCAGAGCTGTACACTGTGTTTCCCAGGTAACAGATTTTGGATTTGCAAAAAGGGTAAAGGGCCGAACCTGGACACTTTGTGGGACTCCAGAGTACCTGGCACCAGAGATCATCCTCAGTAAGGTGAGTGTTCAGCTCGGCCCATGGTGAACGGCACTGCTCTTTATGTCACAAGGAGTTTTAAAATCAGTGTGGGACTTCATGTAGGAAACCATTTCAATATAGCTGGACATCAACTTTAGGACTGTGGTACCGTTATCTGCTTGTTTTGTATTGTCAGCATTTTTATATGTGAAAGTTTTTTGAGGACGTATCTGACTGCCCTTCATCTCCTTTGTGTTTTTCAGGGGTACAATAAAGCAGTGGATTGGTGGGCTCTGGGAGTGCTGATATATGAGATGGCCGCTGGTTACCCCCCCTTCTTTGCAGACCAGCCTATTCAGATTTACGAGAAGATTGTATCAGGGAAGGTGAGTTTAGAGCGGGCTACCTAAATAATCCCTTTTTTATTTTTGCAAGTAGTTGTCCCGGCACAATGCTCCTTCAACAAAGGTCCTCTGAAAGCTCTAGTCAGCAAACTAAAAAAGATTTCAAAATGCATTGTAAAAGTCCATTATTCATTCAAATACTGTTCTTCTAAATTTGTGTTGATATAGTACTTCACACTAATCACATTAAAAAGGATTGAGTTTATAAAACACTCGTAGCTGAAATGTAAAATGTAAATTAATGGAAACTGACACTTCCTGTATTAAATGAATTCTCCCCAAGAAACTAGATAAGTTATTCTGTAAAGTTGTTAACTTTGAAATCACTCTGTTTTATAGACTGGGGTGTCTGATCAACTCACCTTAATTAGCTTCTTCATCAGCAATATTGGATCAAAGGCAACTTTACTGCTCTTGACTCCTCAGTTCCCCTGCCCCTTCCATTGAAATACAATACATTGGTAAAATTATGTTGGCATTATTTTCTCTTAATTGATAGGACAGAGTTGAGAATACCTAACTTTGTCTTAATCTTTAATGTTACCCGTTGTTTGTTCTTTATAAATATGTTGAATTTTTTGAGGAGAAAACTTAAAAAAACATTAAAGTCCTTCATTTACAAAGCACCCAGGTATTTGCCTTGGGGACATATAAATAACTCATAACATAACTAGCGTGCATCCTGGTACTCTGACAGTACATGAACCACAAGTCATACATCATGTGACAGCAGTGAACGATATAAATCAGCATCAGTTAGTGCTTATCAGAGCATTGGAACTAAACAAGTACACTCAGTGACTTTTAAAATGGCCTCATAGTTAGTCAGGAGGGCCAGTTTTAGCATCTGCCAAATGGCCATCATCTCTGGCTTTCATGTATGGCTGTTCCAAGGGTTTAACTAAACAACAGTGAGAAAAATTAAAAAAAACTTATCAGTGATCTTGCAGACAAAAAATGGCTTATGCATCAGAGTGGACAAGGGAAAATGGATTTGTGCAAAAAAGCAGATGTGTCAAAACCAGGCAAATCACATCCAAATTTAACTGTAGTGGGCGTAATGTCATTTAAGAACGCACCACTCATAGAATTTTTGTATAATGAGCTAAAACAGACAAAGACTGTGTCAGCTGTTAATGTTGTGAGCAAAGTAAGTATGCAGTGGGCACAGGAGCATCAAAACTGGACCTTTGATTGAACCATGGCTTACCTTAACCTGCAGCTATAAGCCGGAGTCCTGCAGTCTATTGAAAAAGCACAGCATGAGAACATGAGGCTTGAGAATACACACTCACACTGCTTTGACTGTTTGCAGGTTCGCTTTCCCTCCCACTTCAGTTCAGACCTGAAGGATCTGTTGAGAAATTTGCTGCAGGTGGACCTGACCAAGCGCTTTGGCAACCTCAGGAATGGAGTCAATGATATCAAGGGCCACAAGTGGTTCGCTACCACTGATTGGATTGCCATCTACCAGAGGAAGGTGAGATGCCAGCCTCCTGTTTTTGGCTGGACCGCAACAGCAGGACCAGCCCTATAAACATGAATGACTGACTGACTGACTGACTGATGAAGTTACACCATTGGTGTAACTTCATCTGAAGGCCACCTGAAGGCCACCGAAACTTGGGACAGCCAAGTATCCCAGAATGCATTTTGCGTCAACCAGCAGCAATGGTGGAGATTTTGAGCCAGGCTAAAAGCTGTTGTAATATTCACTGTAGGACTGTTAATATGTTACTTTATTAAGTTTTAATACTTGTTCAGGTGAGAAAGTAACCATGGAGATTCCCAATGTGTGGTCAGTTTATCCAAATGACGCCTATTTGGAAATTGTTTTTTGAGATGTGAGGAGCCGCTGGCCGGGTGAGACCAGCCCGGTCATCTCAGCCACTAGTAGCTCAACTCTTGAGATGATCGGCCGGTCAACGTCCGTTATCATCCCAGGGAGAATACGATCTGATCAACTGATCTGTGCAGCTCTTTGGTAATTTAACGCTCACTCTAATGTCTCCGTAGCATTTTGATATGTGAGATAATTCCTTTTGGAAGATAAATTGGTCTCACAGATTAAATCTAACAATTGTAGCTGCCACATTAGTTTGTCTGAATGTAAAGTGAAACTTCATGAGATTATTTTTTTTTTGTGAGGAAAAAAAACTGTTAATGGAGCTTTGAGTAGAGATTATTTTGTCACAGTACAGTCAGGTAGTTGTGTCGAAGCCGAGCTGCTGCTGTTCTAATTGCAGAATGACCGTACTGTATCCTCCTGTTCTTGGAAGTTTGTACTCCTGAGCCGAACTCGACAAGTCCAAACTAGCAAGTACACAAGTCTGAACTTGGTGAACTTGGTACTGAGAAAGGCCCTATGTGCAATTGGCTTCAGTCAAAGCCCGGCGCACTTCTTGGGGGCTTCGTCAACATGTGTCACTACTTCCTGTATCCGTCCAAGGAACCTTCTTGTAGCTTCCTTGTATCTGTTGTTCAAAATTAAAACTCTCTAGCGTTTCATACACATATACTAATCTTATTAGCAGTGCTGTGACAGTCTAAAAAAACAAGGACAAGAAGAAGAACTAAATCTTTTATTTGATATGACAATATGAATGAATACAGAACTCTACTTTTTGGTGCACATAAATTCAGGTTTATTTGTATAACCCTTAATTACAGTCATAGTTTTCAAAGAGTTTCATAAAGTTTACAGTAAAAGGGAACACATGACAATGAATCCTCAGGAAAAGCTGTGAGGAAAGTACTGCACAGTGAGGGATCCCCCCCACCATGACTTTACTATGTACAACTGAAAACTAACATTAATTTGTTTTTAATAATCTGTTTATCTCCTGGAACTTATTCTAATGTCATCCAGTAATTTATGGTGCATGCTGTGGCTTTGGTGCTCTATACCATTGTGACTGATGTTGATAATTTGATTGTCCTGTGTGTTCCAGGTGGAAGCTCCCTTTATTCCTAAGTGCAAAGGCCCCGGTGACACAAGCAACTTTGACGACTACGAGGAAGAGGAAATCAGAGTCTCCTTCACAGAGAAGTGTGCAAAGGAGTTTGCTGAGTTCTAGATTCCAACCATGAGTAGTGGCGAGACAGGGGATTTTGAAAGTAAAAGGGGGTCTGAAGAAAGGAAGCACTAGGGTGGACTGCTAACTTGCTTATTTGTAATGACGACAACATTGTAAAATCCCCCCAATGGAAAGGTAGGCAAAGTGAAGAAAGATCCAACAGAACCAGCAGTGTTGCCTTTTCTGATTGTTTCTCAACTGTTACCTATTCATTTTATTTATCCCACTTGTGTTTGTGGCAGGGGCTTGAGGAGAACAGGCATAGGTGGTGGCTGTTCAGCTAGACTTGTATCTTTCTGATGTTGTAATAACAAGTTTTCAGTCTTTGCAGGTTGAGGCATTGATTTTTCTGTTAAGGTACTGAATCTGCTAGGCTCCTTTTTGAACGGCTACTCTCTACAAGCTTCTCAAAGAGTGATAGTTGTATCTTGTCACCCTGGTCCCCCCCCCCACTCCACCCCTTTCCCCCCGTTCCATCTCTCCATCCCGAATCTGTCCAAGCAATACCAAGTCCAACAGATGTGCCTATCATAATGCCAACTGGTTGGAAAACTGTGTCGAAAGCATTGGTGCAGAGCTTTGGCTATGGTGGCGTCGGCCCTTGTGCCCGTTTTTGGTTGAAAGCTTGAAACTCTCTGCACCTGCCTTTGTCTGCTCAATGTGGCATATTATTGGGTAGATGATGCACTTACTGCTTGCAGTTGAAGCAGTGGTGACCTCTTTGATCAGAGTGAAAATGATTTATGACAGTCAACGTCATCTAGGTCTTACTCGTTTTGGGGACCTGTGAGAAATGGTAAACATGAGGTCTGCATTTAAGTCTGTCTTTCTCTTAGCTGAATTTATTAGAGCATTTTAAAAAAAAATCCTATTGGTGATCATTTTGTCCTTTTTATGTCAATCTCTGTGCTTGTGTGTTATTTAGTGCTCAAGGGTGGGTTAAAAAGCTGTGATTTAGCAGCAACTAACATTGTGGTCACACTCCTGACTATTGTTTATTTAATTCATAATACATTTCTACATGTATATTGAGAGATATATATGATAGAGAACACAAAAATATCCATCTTTTTCAACATTGTCTCATAGCTGTGAAACTGAATTAAGATTTCATAAATAAACAAATATAAATTCTGCCAAAATTTGCAAACTGAGAACATTGCAACGTTTCCTGTATGTAATTATGATGGTGGTGGATTTTAATACGCAAAAAAGTAGCAAAACGTTTCAACAAAATGTGCATGTTATTTTTGTACAATATCACTTTTAAAGAAAGATGGCAGAGGTACCTGAGATCATGGATAACAAGCTTAACTATTAAAATGGACTCTCGGCTGCTCTATTTTGAAGATGGAACAAGACCCAGTTAAATGTGTCAGAAAGTTCTTCTGGGCTTTGTTCATTGTTCTGTTGTACAGCAACAGTTCGCTGATAAATGTCACTGAACTTGTGCTTCTCACCTTAATTGTTTTTTTTTTTTTTTCCTCCTTCCCCTTTCTCTTGTATATACCCTTACATGTAACACCTTCAGACAGATTTACAGTCCAACCAGATTTTTAGGACTGTTGAGATTGGGGTGTTTTTGTTTCCGTTTTCCAGCTTTCAATGTAACAAATTAAACAAAGGAAGCTATCCTAAAGCTCTCCCCTTTTTGCCAAGTTTATTTCTGTGTATGCAAGACAATCGCAGACCAAATCTTATCGCTGGTTTGTTGACTGAACACATTGTTTTGGTTTCATGAAGGATGTACGCTTTTTCGCCCCCCCACCCCCGCCCCCGCTCCATAGGCCCTAGGTGCTAGACTTTGTCCATCTCACTGAAATGCTTCTGTGAATTGTTTGATGTGCATCAATCTATTTGTCATAAAGTCTTGTAACATGACATTTTTGAGAATGTTTTCGACTCTAAATGATTTCGGTAGGCTTGAGTAATTATTTTTGGCAGTCTCTTAATGTAAATGAGATCAAACGCAGGATACCTTTTTGAATGTCTTGAATTGTCTGATGGAGATGTTTCATTGCTGTTTGGAAACATGATGTGTATTTTTTATTATACATGTTTCTCTGGTGAGCTCGGTTTTTCTTGCATGTGGTAAAGCAACCCAACGGCAAGACATCTCCTGGACCTGAGACATGTTTAAGAAACCATTGTTTCCACACCCCGACAGTCTCTGCTGTTTAACCTTTTTTGATTTTGTTAGAGCATCACATTAAACAATGCAGTGGATCACCAACCAACTTAGCGAAGCACACGGCACGCCGTTTTCAAATCTCCTATTTAACTGATTTGTGCTAATTCTTTGAAACTTTTAAGACAACACTGTAATGCTTTTGACGAGAGCACATGTAATATCTTTGGTCTTTATGTTCTGACAAATGACTAAATCAGAGTTGGTGGGTAGACGGCAATGCCACCTGATCCACTTCAGACACTGAGGCCATTACAATGCTTTATTTTTGTTTCCCATACACAACGTCTTGTCATTTGTCTTTAATTCTTTTCTATCAGCACTATCAACTGCTCTCTGCTCATTTGAGTTTTTCTCCTGTGTTTGCCTTCTATTTTCATCAAGTTTCCACATTCAGACATAACACTTTTTACATCTGAGATGTTTTGCGTTCATTTTTCTAATTGTATTTTCAAAAAAAAGGAAAAAAAAAAAGAAAAAACAACATTAATCTTTTCCTCATGACCTGGGTACAGTGATTGTGTAGTCTATTGTACCTTTTGGGAAACAATACTGTATATCCTTGCCTTTGACAGTCTTAACTATCTTACCCTCTGGAGAACTTGACAGATACCCTTAGAACACAATGAGTATGTTAAAAAAAATATACATAAAGTAATATTTTGCAAAATGTATCATTCCAATAAAGTTTTACTTGTTAAGACTAATATGTCTGGGGTTATATGTAAGCTCTCACTTCACCTTGCACAATGTTACACCTTGTCACATTAAAAAAAAATAATAGAGTTTTTATGTAACATGCAAATCTCAAGAAGATATTTTGCAGTTTCAGGCTATCTCAAGGCTGGATCAGAGGAACATGTTGGTAGGTGACGAAGGAAGATGTATTTTTCACTGTCCTTTCGGTTATTGTGAGCGAGTTAAGAGGCTGGCAGGCGCAACTGAATAATGCAGGTTTGTGTTCATTCTGTCACAGCACGGGATCAATTACCAGCCAGCTTTCAGCACCCTTACTAAACTTATCCACCACCCCTCGGTACACTCCTTTTTGGGATTGCATCAATTATAATGTGAAGGACCCTTTGAGCCTTGCAGATGGTTGGGAAGCAATTAAGACAAAGTTAAAGACCTTACAAATCAGTCAAAGATAGTAATATTAGACACTGAACAGACTATAAATGAGTACATCAGTGCGAGAAATAGATGTGAAAAAATTATATCATAAAAATGGATCCAAACAAAGGCTTTAAAGGCCTCAGTCACTTTTGTAATACATATTACAGCTATGGTTATCATAACTGATAATAGAGATAAACAGTTTTCTGCATCAGAAAATGATTAAGCACAGTACAGCTGCTTAATGTTATTGCACAAGTACCCTTTTGTTAACAATACTATCAAAGACTGATTTCAATGGAAAATTGAACTGGATTTAAAATACAGTTTGTAAAAGAGTTATTCTGTTTTCAATTGGGGATTGTAATAGAGTTTTAATTTATTGCTTTTTTATTGGATTCAATGATTCTGTACAATAGTTTTACATTAATGTAGTGATTTTTCTATTGTTTCATTTTCCTATTGTCCACTTTAACATCAGTTAATTAATTGTTAGGCTATATAGTTTGATTTAGTGATTACAATATCTGTAATCTGATATTTTCCTGGCTGTTCTTATATCATTCTGAGGGTGTTGAGCCCAAAATGCTTGGTAAAACGTCTGAAGATTCTCAGTCATCCAGATCATCTTCAGACATTTATCGATAGGGGCAGAAAATGGAGCCCAAAATTCCCAGCTACGCCCCTGCTTCTTCAACGTGCTCGTGTGAGGCTGGTTGGCTTAACTACAGAAAACGGAGT
Organism: Thunnus albacares; assembly: GCF_914725855.1. Lineage (NCBI taxonomy): Eukaryota > Metazoa > Chordata > Actinopteri > Scombriformes > Scombridae > Thunnus > Thunnus albacares. The sequence continues at coordinate 17,853,727 of NC_058122.1, forward strand.
ACATGTGATCTAGCTTCAGTTAATCTATGGCTGAACCTGACTAGTTGTTAGTCCTTTACATTCAGCCTTTCTCCTTTCCACATTTCACACCTAGCACCAGGGCGCACATGGGAGCCGAGTGCACGCGCGCTCGTTCTCGCCCCAGGACTGCAAATTCCACCTTAAAAACCCCTTCTCGAGTGAAACTTTTGGCTTGAACTCAGTCGGTCCACCTTAAGCGCACACGCAAACGCAGGCAGGCGTACAGCGAGGTTTCCGCTTCTCAGTTGGGCTCGGACCGCGGCTCACGAAAAAACACCGTTTGTAACGCACAAGGTTGACGCACTAAAGGTAAGAAAAAAGCAAGCAAAGCAACCGAGCAGTAAAAGAAAAAAAAGATGTCTGAATCCAAGTACCGCGAGTGGATACTAGACACTATCGACTCGCTGCGGTCGCGAAAAGCCCGACCGGACTTGGAGAGGATTTGCCGAATGGTCCGGAGACGACACGGGTCCGAGCCCGACCGAACCTGCGCAGAACTGGAGAAACTGATCCAGGAACAAACCGTGCTGAAAGTTAACTACAAGGGCTCCATTTCGTACCGAAACGCCGCCAAGGTTCAGCGGAGGAGCAGAAAAAAAGACGATGTAACGTTAACGACGGCCGGGAGAAGGAACGCGGTGGAAGAAGCCAGTCACTCTGACTTGAGCAACGGGGACAGCGCGGTCGGTCCGGCTGACCAGGACGAGGAGGATTTGGAGGTATGTGACGGTTGATGCGAGGGGGGCACGTTTAACCGGCTCACGTCTCATTGTCACATCACACCACATTAACAGGTGGAGAGAAAAAAACAAGGTAGGGGCTAACTGTGTGCGGTTTGCCAAAAAAATAACGTCTTTTTTGTTTCTACACGGGGGAGTGGTGAGGGGAGTGATTTGCAAGTGCACCCAAAACTGCCGCAGACGGGGAGCGGCGGGTTGGTTGGACCCCGCACGAGCGCTACCGAGGTGGAGAAGAAGAAAAAAAAAAACAGAAGGTGCGCGTGAAGTCAAAGTATGGCTTTTTTGTTGCGCTGAGCCGGTTGAAAGGCACTTTAAACGGACGGTGCGCACGAGCAAACCGGACACGGGAAAAGTTGCACCGTCCTGCCCGTCTTGCAACAACCAGAGCCACCATTATCAGCAGCAGAAAGCGCTTTTCAAGCCTCAAACTCGGCGTTGAGCGAAGGGGAGGGAGGGAGAGGGAGAGGGAGAGGGAGAGGGGGGCAAGAGATGCGTACACACAGGCCGGAAGCTGAACACATTTTCTTTCACAATATTATCATTAAAGCATGCGCTTGACAGTGAGGGTTTTTATTTAGCGATCCAGAAGCGGAAATGTACGTTTGTATGCTCGCTGACTTGTCGATGTGGGAGTGGATGAAGGGAGGAAAAAAAAGTCTCAAACACCGCGGATGTACGAGCCTGATGGGGGACGCTGGGACATTGTAGGGTTGTTGATTGTTTATTACGTGGGGAGCCAAAGGCGGCCAAATAAACACATCATATGTCACCATAACACATATTCTGTCTGCCTCTGACGAGATCTCACCCCCCTTTCCCCCGTCTGGACTTAAAAAATGTGCCCATCACTATGTTTCGTCCCGTTAAACCGCAACCAAATCGATGATTATCGGTGCTAAAGTACTTCTAAAGGAGATATGTTCAGTTCACGTGTGCAAACTGCGTCTGTTTTTCGAGCGATGGACGATTGCCGACGCAGTGCATAAAGTCGAACCCCTAGATCCATTGTCGGACACGCTGCCAAGCCCGGTCACGTCTAACGCTTGGTGTCGGCTGCTATGGCCTCTCACGTCCCGTGCAGCATGACATCACTTCTATGTGACTGTCAACTATTTTTTGACAGTATTTTAAGATGAACCATAGTACTGCAAAGTAATTAAATATCAAGGAACCGGTAACACTGAGACCTGAATGTAAACGACCGCAAGCTTGGCGGATGCGCCTGTCCGATTTGGGTTAAGCTGAGATCAAACTGACTTTGTTCTCTGAAAGGCGTGTGTCGCTACAAAAACAAACGCGTTTGATTACTTTGCGCTGAATGCTTTTTGGGGCTTGTTATCCAGGTTTTACCTGAATACGATCGGGTCAAATGTAGACAGTGACGTGTCCGATAACGGACTCATTTGCGTTACTCTTTCTGCTCCGTCGCTTTTACTGTAATTCGTTGACTGTGTTCTTGTGCAGAGTCAAAGTAGACTGAGACTGGTGCTCGCTCGCATCGGAGTGTGCAGCCGTCGATATAAAGTCGGTTTCATCTGTGCTTGCTGCGGCTCGGCCCCGGGAAGCGCACCGTTAAAGACCACAGACACAATGGCGAGGTCCTTACCGCGGCTCCCCAACTCCATGCGCACTTTGGAGGAAATTTGAGAAAAACAAAAAAAAAACGCCTCCCATCGGCCCTTTCTACGCTCTCGTGTGTTAAAATTATCAATCAAGAAGGCCTCTAAAGACAGGGACGCACCGAGCACATCGGCTGTTTTTTATTTTTTTATGAGCTGAGATGAAAATGATGCTGGATTGAGATCCTCGGGGGCATGATGTTTTTTGTGACGGTGTCTCGGTGAAAGTTATGTGAAATGCAGTGGTGCGATGGGTGAATGCCATTCAAGCGGCTTTTTTACAGGAGCGGGGCGGGCTTACAGTGCGCTCTTGTGCTCGACTGCTGGGTCTTGGACACGCAGTCGCACACAAGGTAATTTTTTTTTTTTTTTTTTTTTTTACTCAGGGGCGCCGTCGACGAAACCCCACAACGAAAGGAATGAGTGCTCATGTTAAAACTAGTTACATCCATTCAGACAACATTGTATTCCCGTGTTTAACTGCGTGGAAACGCGTTAGTGGTGGAGGGGCTCTCGGTCTGTCTGCGGAGTGAACACTGCACCGCGGAAAAGGGGGACTGAGGCATTCAAAGGCAATAATTTACCACCACAGCGGTCAAATTGCGACATCTGTATGAACATGTTTCCATGTGACACGCTCAGCCTACAATTAGTAGTCAGTCATGACAACAATTCCCTGTAACCTTTGCGGGATTGTCAGCTTTTTAAGTTGTTGTCAAATAATGAACTTAATTGTTGATAGTGGCTTTTCTCCCACTGAAATAAACGTGTTTCTTATCCTCTCAAGCTTATTGTCCTTACTGATACAAGCACAGATTAGGACATACTTGATGTATGTATAATTCTGCACCCACCCCACCTTTTTGTTTTGTTGCTTTTTTTTCAAATAATACATCATGTAATGATTGTAAAAGAGCCTCTTATAAAATATAATGGGATGGGGATTTTATGCTCTGGTTTTGCAGGCAGACACCTCTATGGCTATGGACACAGACAGTAATGCAGATGAGGAGGGGGCTGATGAGAGCCGGGATGGGCAGGACGGACCCTCTCCTGTGCGCACGTATGAAGATGCCGCCGTGCACTGTGCCTCTGAGCGAGCTGTCTCTGCTCCCTGCTCTCCCTCTGGCACCCGGCCTGGCCCTGGCCCTGGCGGCGTCCCTAGCTCGGGTCTGGACTGTGCCTCTCTCCAAAGGGCTGGTGCAAGGCCCAGCTCCTTGCCCCCCTCCAGCCCCAGGGCCCTCGCACACAATGACTGGGCTTATAGTTCTGCTGTCTGCCCAGTGGAGCGCCAGCACCCAGGAATGCAGAGAGACAAAGGTATCCACACTGCTAGAGACAGTCTAATATGCACGCTCCGATATAATGGAGCACTCTAATATTGTTTCATGTGGAAGCTTCGTGCTTAGGTTTTGCACTGGATATGAAATGGAGATACAAGCCTTTAACCATCTAGATGATTAACTGCTGGGTGACATCGTTGTTGACAGTAGAAATGCCGTGGTTAATGTCAGCCAGAGACAGAGTTGCAGGAGAAATAATACATTTCCACGGTATAGTGATGCTGCTTCTGCAGTTAGAAGTGTAGGCATCCTTTGGCTTGTTTGTGTCAGTTATTCAGGTTTAATAAACAGACATAAAAGAACATTCAGCTGCTTTAGTTTTTGATTAGCATTAGAATTTGCCATGAATAAAGTCAGGTGTGGACAATATGGATTATATCAGTGTATTATGTAAATGGTCTCCTCTCATGTGTGTTAGCAGCAGTCATGAAGCCAGCAGTCCACTCTGTAACTATCAGCCCATGTGCTTTAAAGAACAACGTGAAGAAGGAGGATGAAGGCAAGGCGGAGGATAGTGGCCTTTTGCCTGACCAGTTGGTACCAGACTATGCAGCACGACTGGTAATTCCTTTTGTGACAAATAATACCACCTGTATTTCTCCCGCTTCTTTGATCTTTCTGCTTTCTACGTGACATTTTCATGTTTGACTTGTTTTGTTTTGTTTTGTTTGGCCAACAGGAGGAGAGCAGGAATGTATCGGATGGGAGATCACAGACACTGTCTTTGCTATCTGACAACTGTGAGTTACATAGTTTCTTGTTTTTTAAGAAGCTGCTGTGTGACCTGCATCTGTTCATTCTCATTCTGGGAAACGGCTCCCAATAAAACACACGCAATGTTAAAGGAATTAACTAATGACAGCTTGTATTTCAAAGACTATTATTTGGCCTTCTCTTGTTCTTGCCTCGAGGCTTGCTGAAGATTTTTTGAATGCTTGACAAGCTTGTCCTGCGACCTTTCAACCAGGTAGCACTAGGGATTTAACGGTTCATGTGTTTGTCCCGCATTGTCGGTACATGATGTTCGGTTTGATATGTGATTTTCCTCGGTTTAGTCTGCTCCCTGACCTAAACAATTACAGTCAAAATAGTTTAATAATCCTCTTACTCACACATGCGAAACAATAATTCTAGTGCTTGATATATGCTAGCCGGCTTAGCCAAGTTACCTTGGTTACCCGTGCTCATGTAGCGTCTCTGCTGTCATTATTATTAAAATACGCACTCTCTGTAGTGAAACTATATCGCGTCTCCCCGTCCCCCTCCTCTCTCTGTGACGGTCGACTTTTCACTCCGCCTTTGAGTAAACAAATTTGATTTCTGACGTGGTCACACAGCATGTCGTAAGAACCGGTTCTGAGTGACCATAAATCACCATAAAACAGCTGTCAGCAGGTGTTCTGACTCCTTGCGGGAAACAGAAGGGTTGTTTTCCTTTTTCACTGCAGCACAATTAAACTGTCTCAGTAATAGTTTTGTCCAATGAGCAGTTGTTGGATGTTTACATTTTTCAAAATGAAGGACCAAAGGAATCATTTTCTTCCTTTCTTTTTCCTGCTTTACCGAAAATATACCGAACCGTGACCCTAAAAACGAGCTGTGGATTTTGTGTGCTGTTACACCCCTACGTAGCACTCATTTTGATTGTTGGAAGTTGTTGCTGATAATATGCTGCCCTTTTGCAATGCTGCACTATTGACAGCAGTGGCTTGTAAATGTGGGAATCTGGAGACTTGATACAGTTTGATCTAGTTTTGACCTTGATGCGTTATGATTTTCATTCGAGGAAAATCTCTACACGACCACGTTATAAATATAAAACTGCAGAGGGTTTCTAAAAGCTGCTTTTAAGTGCTGCTTGGTTGATACTGTATGTACTATATGTTTACACTTACAGATGGTTCTTAATAATTCAGTAATCATCTTCTTCATATTTTATGTTATGTCTGTATTTGCATATATGCCAGGCAACATGAACATTTCAGATTTTTGTATGGATTTATTAATAATAATAATAATAATAATAATAATGATAATAAACTTTGTTTGTATAGCATCTTTCATACAGGAAATGCAGCTCAAAGTGCTTCACAACAAAGAAATTACATGCACCAAGTGCTTCATGTGAAAAAAGACATAAAAGGAACATAAAAACGTTAATGGAACATAAAACCCACTTGGTAATAATAAAAATAAGATAAAAAATAAAGTGAAAATAGAATGCATAAAATCAAGTAAAATACAACATTTTGAAAGAAGCATAAGTGGTAAGCAAAGTGCACAAAATAATTTCAGGCCTGTATCAGGAAAGTCATAGCTAGTTAAAGGCTAAAGTGAAGAGATAAGTTTTCATCTTTCTTTTAAAGGTATTTGGCGAGCTGGTTTCCCTGATATCTATCGGTAGTGTGTTCCATAGCTTTGGGGCGTAATTGACAAAGGCTGCATCCCCGATTTTCTTTCAGTTCTTGCTGGGAACCTCCAGTAAACCAGCAGCAGATGATCACAGAAGGCATATAGTTAACAAGGGAGTTAGCAGTGTAGCTTGGTCCTAGCCAATTAAGAGCTTTTGTATATAAGGATGAGGACCTTAAAATCAATTCTAAATGTTACAGGAAGCCAGTGCAGAGCAGCTAAAACTGGACTAGTGTGTTCTCTCCTCTTGGTTCTGGTTAATAGCCAAGCTGCAGAGTTTTGAATGAGCCGAAGTCTCTCAGTGTTTTGGGGGTTTTTTTTGTCGGGAGGCCAGTAAAAAGTGCGTTACAATAATCAAGTCGGCTTAACATGAAGGCATGAATCAGTTTTTCAGCATCTCTTTGATTTATGAATGGTCGAACTTTTGCTATATTTTGGAGGTGGAAAATTAGGTTTTCATCACCTTGTTAATGTGTGACCTGAAGTTTAGATCTGAATCTAAGACATAACCAAGACTTGTAACCTCAAATTTAATCCAGTGAGGTAATTTCCCCAGATGATTATACAGCATTTCTCTTTTTGTTTTAGGGCCGACTTGTAAGATTTCAGTTTTATCCTTGTTAAACTTTAAGAAATTATTGCTCATCCATTCATTTATTGCTAGAAGACAGGTAGTAATGCAGTGCATAGCTGCAGCATCATTTGGTTCAGCAGAGATGTACAGCAGTTTGTCATCCACATAACTATGGAAACATTCATTGTGCTCTCTGTTGATGTCACCAAGTGGCAGCATGTATTGTGAGAATAATTATGGACCAAGGCAGCTCCCTGGTGCATGTCAATGTTCCTCAGACACATGATCTCCAAGACTGACATAAGCTTTCTCTCTTTGATGTACGTTTTGAGCCAGTTTAACACACAGTCAGAAAGACCGAACAACTCTTCAAGACAATCGATTAGAATATCATGGTCAATCCTATCAAACGCTGCGCTTAGGTCTAAGAAGACAAAGATTGAGACCTTACTTTCATCAGAGTTTAGTCTGAGATCACTGATTATTTTAAGAAGAGCAGTTTCAGTGCTCTGCTATGTTCTAAAGCCTGACTGAAATTCATACAGGATGTTGTTTTCTTTAAGAAAGGAGTTTATTTGCACTGAAACTATCTTTGCAAGTATCTTACTAATGAATGGAAGGTTGGATATTGGCCTATAGCTGGTCAGTGCATCACCATCTTGGTTGGGTTTCTTTAGTGAGGGTTTTATAACAGCTGTTTTGAAGGCATCTGGAAAGATGCCTGTTTGAAGAGATGTATTTATAATTTTCAGGACATGACTTGAAACACTGTTGAACACCCGCTTTTTAATGAAAAAGTTACTAGAGGTAAAGTTTCCAGCCCCCACATCAGTTGCTGAGGGTTCAGTTCCCAGTAGTGGTTTCTCTAGTTTGCTTGTGTACACCACCCATGAACATAAATTTCAGTTTGCTGAAACCTAAAGAGCTTGTTTCTTTGAAAATTTGACATGCTGGCTTTTAACAGAAGAAAAGTAGTCATAGATTTTCCCTCTTTAGTGAAACATTACTAAGAGACCTCCAAGCAAATGACTAACATGGCAAATCAGAAACAAACAACACTAAAATGTTTTTACCACCGCACAGGTACTATGCCTATGTGCTGTACTTGTGCTAGGTCAGGATGTGGTTTGGCTAGGAGGAGCAGTAGTACCCGTCTGAAAATGGTGGCCTCAGCTAAACATTGACCCTGCACATTTCTTATTCATTTACATTTATAACAACAGTCCTGCTAGAATCCTGTGAAAGTGGGCTGGTATAGGAAGGGTGCTGTATCAACACTCATTCACGGTAACGTAACTGTACTGAACCATGAACAAAATCTAATAGAAAAACATCCTGTGCCGTGACAGTAGAGGCCTCAGTGCAGCATACTAGTACCATGGAAAAAGCGTCAGTTTCATTTCATCACAACTCCGTAAAGGATATGAGGCGGCACATTTAAAACTCTTTTTTTTTTTTTTTTTTTTTTTTTTGAAAGTTTATGCAGAATTGGAAAAAGTTAGAATCATGGCTCTCACATAAACTTTATTTCTGCACCACTAGTGAGCTATATGAGTGGAGCTCACCCTGAGTTTTTGCATTTCATATATAAAACAGTAGTTTGTGTTTTTATGAATGATTTGGGGCCACTAGGTAGCATACTCGAACCGTTCATTGCAGAAAGACAGAGCATAATGGCTTTTGACATGAAAAGTAATAAGCTCTAAGAAGACATTAATGTTCCCCTCGCACTATCCCGTTCTCACTTTCCAGGAAATACGGATGTGTTTCGCCTACACGTTGTCAAAGTGTCACATTAATAAAAACCAGTGAAATCTACTACGCAGTGTCTTCGTGATCATTAAAGAAACACTGCAGACAACATGAAGTTAATCAAGGAATTCCCCAGCAGATATCATGATATCCATTAAGTCAGTGTCTCTATCGTTGTAAAATCTGCTGAACATTTATAATAATTTAGCTTCCGTTTTGTTCACAGGTACATTTAAGAAGAAGATAGATATATCATCCTTCACAGCAGCTGAAGACAGTCTTCTGAATGGTGGTAAAAGTGATGACATGTGAGTATTAAGTGTTTTTTTATTTTGCATTCTTTTGTAAATGTTTCTCTACTTCTCCACAGTGTTGTGATACATCTTTCTCACCCGTCTCAAATAGTAAATGTACATATCACTGAGGGACAGACACATAAGAAAAATTCCAAATAACTACACAGGCTACCTAAATGTTGGAAAAAAACAAAATAAGTGAGACATTACCTGCTTGTGTGGTCGTTGTTTTTGACTCTTTTTCATCTGATCTCTCTCCAGCTCTGTGAAGAAGGAGAAGATGAGTCAGAACTTGTTGCAGTGGACTGTGGCAGATGTGGCCAGTTATTTTTCAGCTGCAGGCTTTCCAGAGCAGGCTGTGGCATTTCGAACACAGGTTGGTGCACCACCGCAGGCTGCCACAGAGGGCGCTACATATACACTGAAAACTAAACTTATGTTCCATCACACAATGCATTTTCAGAGGCAGTTCGTATAAAAATGTGTTGCACCGTCCCAAAAATTTGCATTAGGATGTGACAGTTTTATTTGTGTGCATAAACCTGCATGGTAAAGGATGCTAGAAAAGAAAACTGTCTGTCTTGTCTCTTAAAATACAAGCTTTTTCACACAATTTTAGAGCTTCAATAGTTTTTTCTCTCCCCCCCCAACAGGAAATTGATGGGAAGTCCCTTCTCCTAATGCAGCGCAGTGACGTGTTGACCGGTTTGTCCATCCGACTCGGCCCTGCCCTCAAAATCTACGAGCGCCACGTAAAGGTGCTGCAGAGGACCCACTTCCTGGAATACGAAGACCTCTGAAGTGGCGATGCATCGTTCGCGCTCACGTGACCCGACAGACAATGCTGCGTTGACCCAAACGTGCATGCACAGTGCCCTCTCCCATCTGGATCCTGCCACCCACCTTCATATATATAGTATATGTAGAAGGTGTGTGGAGGGGGAAAGGCTGCGGTGGAATCAACTTTCACTGTGAGAATGACCAGTAACTAAAAGACATTCATCCTACCTCTCATTATGGTCTTTGGTTTTCAAATGGTTTTTCATTTCACCCACGTACAATTGCACTGTCAAGGGAACGGACTGCTACGTTCAGAGTATGTTTTAAAAAGGAGGAGCAGTGACCTTTTCTGCAAGAGTAAAAGCTGGATAACGCAGCCAGTGAAGGGGACTGAGTCTCGCACCAAGTGGACCAACTATAGGCAAATGTACCTATAGAGACATGACTGCATAATGCTGTGGCCAAAGCGTTGTCACAGTTTGGGGTCCATAAGAACATGTCGAGGCTCTGAAATTTCTCACTTTATCCTCCCTGTATCTATTACGGTACGTTCTGTTAGTACAGAAACTGCTCATAAGTCGCACAGATAAACATAAAGCGCATCTGTTGTGCATTTTTCCTTTTCTCATCTGATGAGTTGGACTAAATGTCATCAAAGTGCTGGGGAAGTCAGACTATCTACATATCTGCAGCAAAAGTCAACAGTCTGATGCCACCAATCGCTGCTGACGTTGGATTATGCCGTCAGTGTCTCGGACATAACCAATACGATGTACTACTACCTGCTGGCAAGGCAATATGTTGTTGTTTTTTTCTTGTTATATCTTATTTAGAAATGACTGTGGTCCAACTTAATACAGTTGAATTTTGGGGAACAATTGCAGATATACAGGAAATGCGCGGCCTAGTGGAATTTGCTTTCATACACAAGCAAAATAAAGTACTTTTGGGGAAATGTTATTGTAATACTGAATATATTGTTTTAAACTTAATACAACTGCTCAGTGCCTGTTTATGGAGCAGATACCTTGATCCAATGCAATATTTTATGTTATCATCCATTTATAATTTGTCGAATGTCTATTTGTGTGAAGATATAAGCCAGCCACTTTAATTGTGACATTCCATACGATGTAGTCTACATCTCCAATGTATTTCCTCCCCTTTTTATCTGTAACAGTGACACTTCTTCCAGAGTCACAAATAAAGCTCATGTCTCTCTGTTCAGTCACTTGTTTTGTGATGCAGTTTATTACCCTTTTTTTTTTAAATTCACAGTTCACTTACAAAGAGATGTTTCAGTGAGTCAGCCATCACCTTGAGAGGGTGTGAGGGCTGGTGATGGCCCTTTTCAGTCTCAATAAAATATTGTACAAAGTTTCCACTCCAGATAAACATACATAGATTGCAGCATGTGTTTTTTTTCCCCCCAATAAAACCAAAGTTCCTTGTTTAATCTGAAGGTTGAGTTGATGCAGCACTCTGTGAAATGCACATTCAGTGAAAATGGAATAGCAGGGAATTAAATTGTCATTGAATGTGTTTTTTTCCAATGACCTGTATCCAATGTGGTGAAGCACCATCGTGGCAAGTTTCTGATTGTATTCAACTGTTTTGTCGCTGCACAAATCTTCAGATTAGTACAAAAATAATAGAGTAGAAAAAGGATCTGCACAACTCAGATAAGGCGGACATATGTGATGATGGTTGGATAACTGAAACCTGGTCTGTTTACTTTTCAATTGCACACTTTTTTCATCATATAAGTTTATCGAAGTAAGAAGATTTTTGTAGTTTAACTGTATATGTGTGAATGTTATCAGCAGGGTGCAGATCCTTTTTTTTTCTATTATTTTTCAATGTGAGAAATACTCTTGATCTATGTACAGAAAAAAAAAAAGTTTTCTTCAGCTGTGGTGGAAAATGTGGGAATCAGCATACAATTTCTAATCCAGGACTAATAGCAGTACCATAGTATAAAGGTCACTTGGATCAGTCAGATCAGTAGAATACTGATCCACAACGCTGTCAGCTCCAGGCTGCACACTAGTTTGACAATGCAGATTAGCCTCTTGGTTTCCCAGCTCTGTGGGAAACCTACTGATTAGTCTGCCAAAAGCTATGGAAATAATGTGATATTTTAAAAACTAAACAACGCCCTCCGTCAAACATTTTACAACTTACCACAGTAGCAAAATAAAAAGGACATATTTTCATCCTCTTGCTCTTCAAGATCACATACAACATTAAATTAAGACTTTGCTGCATTTAAATTTAACTCTGAAGGCTTCCTTTGCCTGTAACAGTCCTGCATTCACCAGTCCAACACTCCGAGTAACTGCAACCGCCGCTGCTTGTTACAGAGTGACATGTAAGGAAGTATTACTGTACATGAAACGCGTGTGACCAAAATCCAGCCGTGATGTCAACCTCAGCACACGCATTCTGACAGCCCGATGGATGGAGGGGCCTGATCGGTGAGGGAAAGAAGGGGGGGGGGCTGGATGTGTGTAGCAACTGTTTTTCTCTACCAGGCTCTAAAGGATGAAGGGGAGTATGGAGGAGCGTAAGGTAGGATAATCTCTGAACTCCTTTAAGTAGCTGCGGTGTTTGCCTTTGGCCCACACAGTCATCTGGATGAAGGCCACGACAGTGAAGAAAGCCACAGGCACACACTGGGTCATCACTGTGAAGCCGATCCAGGAACCCAGCTGTGAGTAAGACGTTTACACAGAAACATACACGCATAAACAAATATGCTCACATACAGTATGAATTGAGATTCACAGTACGTTAGTAAAATGTGCTGCAACCAGTAGATGGCAGCAATAATGCATCTTACACTGCATGGATCAACTACAGACTACTGGGTTGTACTAAAAGATTAATAGTTACATTCAGTAATGCAGTGTTGAAACATGAAAAAACACAATTTCAAATTAATTTTAAAAATAAAACAAAATTTTCTGTTACTGATTTTTCAAATTTTAATCAAACTAACATACTGTATATCTGACTGACCTAACTGTGAAAACTTGACCAAGACTTTTCTACATCACCCTTGATTTCTTTCATAGGGACATGTCAAAAAAAATATTTCTATGATAAAATTATACTTGTGAATCTGCTTACCTCATATGTATAGTTTGGACAAGAAACCAGCCAAAAAATCCATGTGAATGGATTTTTCGTTGGGTAAGGAATCTTCTTCATTTTTGAACCTGAGATGATAAACACAAATCAATATTTCATTGCCTTGAACTTTGTTTAAAGTGTCACTGACCTAAAAAAAACTAATTAACAACATTGTTACAAAGTGCTCACCTGCTGCTTTGAGGTTACGAAGCGCAACATGGATGGAAAAATTCCCTACTTGACAGAACTGTGGGAATAAAGACATCCAAAGATGAGCATCTACATAACAGCTCGTTACTTTTTAAGATGCCAGAAACATACAACTTCAACAGAGCTCAGACTTACCAAGAAAACGTAAAGTCCCTTATTCACCTGCTGCTCCCCGTAATCTGTGTGATGTGTCATAGAAATATGGATTAAGGCGAAGGCCAACCTCAGGTGATGAGTTAAACTGAGAATTGCAGCGTTCAGCACTTACATGGTGTGGTGTAGAGAGGGTGGTTAATGTAGTACGCCATCCAAGCTGCAGAGCACCAGTAATAGCCACAGTTCTGGAACAGAGAGCGGGACTATAATAAGTCAAACTGTCAACAGAGTTCCACACACATTTGCGTCAGATTTCTGAGAATAATTACACAGCACAAAATAATAATATACACTGCACATTCAGAAGCCAAAGTATGTGGCTCAGTCACCTTAAATATGTTTCTGAGAGGCATGGTCCCATGGGAGATACGATGGACGAACAACGTTTCCAGAATCCTCTTTATGTAGTGGAAGGAGTGACACATGCAGGCCAAGCTGCGACGGGACACACACACACGCACACACACACACACACAAATGCACTTACATATTTAACTGTGATTAATACATTGCCCCTCTGCAGTCCATTACACTTGGCCCTGACTCTGTGTCAACACAGCAATATGTTTCACGACTGTTTGCCATGTGGAAGGGGGGCATCTGCGCAAAGCTTGGGATTGTGTGACACACCGTGGCAACATCTCAACACATCCCTGAAAACATAAGCAAGCTGACACTCACTGTACAACCCAGTGCTTGCTGCTGGTGAAGTCGTATTTCGGAGCATAGATGAAGGGCAGACGGAAGTAGAACATTAAGTAGATGAGCAGTGGACCAGCACACTCTGTCAGGAACACCTGAAGTAAGCAAGACAGAAATGCTTTAAAATATAGCTTCCTTGATTTGCCGCCAGATGCATGAGAAGAAGTGCAAAAATATGCTAAAACCCCCCAAAACAGTCATAAATAAACCCCCAACTGCATCACAATTAACAGTTCTAACAATGAACTCGAATAGAAAATATACAAACCAGTGTTGACTAATTTAATAGCACAGGGAATAAAATATTTTCTCCTTGTTGGACAAGCACTTTGCCAGTCTAACCTCTCTAATGGGAGAAAATGCAGCTAACACCAGCATGACTCTGTCTTTCTTAAGAACTTAATATTCAACATGTACCCACGGAGCAAATGAGACATTAAGACAGCTTGTAATACCAGCTTTCCACAAATTGTATGATCAAGCAAAGAAGCACAGCTGACAGTGAAATTGATATCTGAATCAGCACCTCGAGCGGAGCCCTGGCTCAGCATGCCTGACCAATAGCTACTGGTGGTCTCTGCTGGGGCACTTCATGCTGCTCCACTCTCACTATCACTCTGCAGCCTGGCAGGGCGCTGGGGGTTGTGTCAGGGTTGATAAGGACAGAGAATGCGGAGGCTCGGTGGGTAAGGTTGAGTAAAGAGGCACAGTGAAAGGCAAGTGAGAGGTCAGGGGGATAAACACCTTTGGGAGAAATGGGGCCATGAGATTATATGTCCTAGGACAGAGGACAGGCATAGCAGGAGGTGAGAGAAAAACGAACCACAGCAAATCACCTCTGTCTGTCACTGTGGGGTTGATATTTATATTCAAGTTGGTGAGAGAGTGTCTGTTTATATTCAAAATAAAATAATTTTAAAAGATCATACCAGTGATTCCGCATGTTTTAGCCAATTAAGTGCAAATCATGTATACTTTACAGGCCATTTTGCAATCAGATTCAGAAGACAAACATGTAAATTTGCACTTCGAGAAAAAGACCATGTGGATTTAGTCATTTCTTGCATTAAAAAGGTTGCTGTTTAGAGGGTGACATTCACATCTTGAATGTTGAAGCACCCTTGAAATCAGCAACAATCACATTTAGGTTGGCAAGTTGATTTTAATTACTGACATGTAGGGAAACCCATGGAAGGTGGAAGGTGGAAATCAATTGAACAACATGTGGTATACTTAAGAATAATGTAAAGCATGTATTATTTGACTTGACTGATTAATTGGCCAATGAATGACTAATGCTCGATTGTACTTTTATTCCTTAGTTGTAATTAAAGGGGTTATACATTTAAAAAATATTTTCAGAGTGACTGCTGCTGTGCTGCTACAACAAAAGAAAGAATCTGAGAGGGAGATGTGTTTAATTTTATCCTTGTGATGCACTATTATTATGTTTTAGGATGGTTCAGACTGTCTGTGATTCATGTGCGTGCTCGGGTGGACTCACAGTTCCCCATGTGACTTGGGGTCCTAGGTCACTGAAGTAAAAGCTGGCTGTGGTTCCCACAGGAAGTGTCTGGAGAATTTCCTCATCCCTGAGACACTTGCCCTCTGAAAAACATGTCCGACCGCAACAATCAGCCGAGATAAGACCAGACGACATCGCATGACTTCAACACAACACCTATCAATCAACTGAGTTGAATAAAAGCAGAATGAAAATAGTGGTTGGCAGACGTACTTGCATCCAAACGCAGGGATTGTCTGGCTGGATACCACTTTGGATCTGTCAAAATAGAGAGTAACTTTACTGGATAGATTTTTTTTTATTAAAAATGAACACCAACCAAATGCAAAATCACAAATTTGTCTCAAATTCTTACTCACATGATTTGTGAAACAAAGCCTTAATATCCAAAATAGTGGCAGTTGGCTCCACCTACAATCAAAATGTAAAAATAAACCATACTCAAGATAGTATTATTATCAGCAACATTAGTGTAGAGAATGCAATATTGATATTTTCCACTGAGTACTAAAATAAAAAAACAGTCATCTGCATCATTGTCTATACAACAGAAGTTTTCATTTATTTATTTTCATCTGCAAAGTGATCCCTCATGTTGTGGACTCGACTCCGCACATGTCCAAAAAGCTGCTAATCGTGCGTGCCTTCCTGTCTCTTGGCCCAGTGCAGCATTAATAGGCATGTACCATAGCTGGAACAGAAAATTCCTATGAGATGAAGAGGGAATTCTCACCTCCTAACTGCAACCCTCGCTCAATAGTAACGTAACTGATAATGGCTGCACTTGACCGGGCTGCCTCTGAAGTAGATGATTATCTGTAAAATTAGCCGTCTGCTCACAGCGATGACTCTGTAGTTCTTGAGCTAAAACAAACATGTTTCCTCTGACTTCATTGAAAAGTAATCACATTCTCTGCTTGTGCTACTTTTAGAACAAGGGTTTTGAATTGTGAAACTGTAAAAGGAATGCACTGAGAGGTGATAAACTGCAGTAGTTGACCGTAAAAGCTAAGTTCTCAAGCATTCTTTGTGTTTTTGATATAGGAGTGTGATCAGAATGCATCATACACTAGTTAAAGTAATATCAGCCTTCTAAAGGCATGTGTAAGTAGAAACTGTCCATCAACCAGACGCTCACCTTGTCCAGCAGTAGCAGTTTCTCCTTAGTTTTTAAATCCACAATCTCCACCTCAAAGTAAACAATCCTTTTGGCCTTTTTGGGAGGTTTAGGTTTCGGCCTTGGTGCAGATTTCTTCTCAGGTTCTGCGCTACTCCCACCAGTCTTTGCCTCTAAAGCGAGTACATCCATGACACTGTTTGAAACCTCAACAGCCTAGTGAAATGATCCTTGATATGTCCAGTGACACTGGTTGTCCTCTGCTGGTATGGGTATAGCAGGTCCCAGGTCACCCTGAACACAACTGTCGGTCCAACACAAGTGTGTCCTCTTTGGTGTTTTTCTGGACTCTCTGAATAGCCCTCCACCTCCTGAGGAAGAATGGGAGAAATATGTGAGACCATAAACACTTTTTTCTCCAGTTCGAGTGTGATTATGGGAAAAGGTGGAAGCAAGCAAGAAAATGCGTGGAAGAAGAGCTGGCTTGACGTGAAATGAACCTGCTTCTCACCTGAATGGCTGGCTCTTCATGATCCAGAGCCCCCCTTCATGCAACAAAACGCACTGAAGACGAAACTGGAGAGGCCCAAGACATAATCCATAGTGCGCCATTTGCAAAGCTAAATATAAGTCGCCTGATTTGCTCTGCACGCACCGGCTTGGTAACCTTGGGAAGCCACATACAGCTCTACCCAGTGACAGTTGCCAATGTGCTCTCATTAGACCTACAAGACACATCTCCTGTCTGCTCTGCTCCTCGCTTGGTTACACAGTGACGGGCCCCATTAAAAGCCCGATCCATGATGAAAGACCTCCACATGCCAACACATCCCCACCCCTTCCCCCAGACCACCTGTGAGGCTGGTATTCTTTTCTCTTTATGACCTCCAGAGCAAAGACAAACATGTTTATTTCAGTGTCTATGTGCATGGTTCAAGGTTTGTGTTCTGACTGAGCGACATGGCTTCTAAAATACTTCAGGGAGGATGGTTGGTGGGAGGAGCGTGAAGAAAATGCTGATTGGGAGAAGATCAGAAATGCCTTTCGTCGCAAAGGGTCAACTCATCACAAGCACATGGCCAACTGCATATCTATATTCTACAGTCTATATATAACTGGTAGGAGCAGTCCGAGCCAGCAGTTTGCATTCCAAGATCATTTTTGAGTCTTGTACTTTCTGCTATACCTAACCCCTTCTTTTATATTAACGATCAGAAACACTACAATACATGAGAAAAATCTCAAATGTATGCTGAACTCTACTTCTGATTCAAAGGTGGTAACACTTTGGTCTGACATGATGATCTCTCTCTTGTGTTTGCTGATAGTTATAACATGAGTCTATGTGGGATCAATGATTTTAAAAAGACATGCTTAGACAATAGTCATTGTTACTTTCTTAATACAAAGTCACATTTATAATATGAAGAATCTTTAAAATGCCTGTTTTTACTTACATAACTGACAGCTTGACATATACATTGCAGTTTTTCTTTAATGTCTGTTGTTTAAATTAACATGAACAATCTTGAAGGTGAAATGTGGGTCGAAATGTGTCAGAGGCTTTTGATGTAATTATGTGTAAATTTCGTAATCTGTGTGGTGTTGTTGTGTTGAATTGCATTATATTATATGGTCTTATATAAGAGTGCAAGGTAGTGAGGAAATGTGGGGTAGGTGGACAATTGTAGGGAGGAAACCGATGACTCTCACCTGTATCAGAGGGTGTGGAGGATCACGCTGGAATAAAAGGGCGCATTTGAACAACTGGACGGCGCGTGAGAGACTCAACAGCTTCTGTGGTGAAGTGGTGGGAGGGTGCTGTCGCAACTTTTAGCGTTGCCGACAGTCAAGCAGGGGATCCGTTCCTGTGTTAGAGGTTGGACGCTGGATACCCCCTTTAGATAGAAAGGGGCCGGGAACTAGTAAGTGCCTTTGCCTGTGCTTCACGGCGGTGTGATCATCGTGACTTCAGTGCACACATCACCTCACGCCTTCTCACGCATGTCGTCTGTCGTCACTGTTTTTGGCATCCTGGGGCATCGAGTGTTTCTGTGGGCGCGTCTTGGTCCAACGGGAGACTTCATTTTCGCGCCCCAAAGGGGGGTCTAAACACTTTCATGTTTAAAGTGTGTGTATACATATATGTATATTTTATTATATATTTATTTATTTTTGTCTTGGTCTATATATGATAGATTAAACATAGATTTTAGTAATTTGACACCCTGCCAAGGGCCCCTGAAGAGGAAACGCTGATAGGTGAGGGGGCCCTCTGCCTCCCTCTACTGGTAAAACTGGTTCTGACCTGCCTACAGGTTGGAGAGGTCATTAATGATTCATGTGCATTTTGATACTGTGTTCCATTAGTGTGCAGTGTACTGATTACTGT